>NC_083736.1:106018753-106365026 GCF_028564815.1 Eubalaena glacialis | reverse complement strand
GGCGACCAGTCAGACCGCGTAGCTACGTCAGGACCCGGCCCCAAGGAAAGGCTCTGCCCACCTAAGATCGCCTGACAACGTGTCGGGCGACTCACAGGCGCGAAAGGAAAGGGGCGCGGGGCGGGTTTCAGCACCCTTCCAGGAGGGGTACGTGTGGAGGGAGGGAGGGGTCCAGCCTGGAGACTTGCTCCCAGTCGGAAGCCCTCCCCCCACACCGCACCCCGCCCCGGGACCTGACCCCCAAACCAGCCCACCACCCACCCCCGCCCGGGCAGGTAAGAGCTGGGCAAAGGGCAGGAACGAGCCGCCCCACAGCTTGTTCCAGAAGCGGCCTATCGGGTCAGCCGGGGACTCGAAGGCACCGCCGTGTGCCCAGGAGTATGCACCTCGTTCCTGGCCTTGGCAGACAAGCTGGATGAGGGGTGGTCATGGGGGAGAGGGCAAGGGGGGGAGGCGTTTCTCTCAGTCCAACAGAGGTGAGCTTCAGGCAGCTTCTTCAGACCTCTTCTGCTTGATTCCCTGGCTGGGCTGCAGGTGCAAGCACAGGGCCGAGACCTGGAGAGCCAGGCCGGAATGCAAGCCGGGGCCTTTCCTTCTCGTCGCTGAACTGAGGCTCAGGGCCTCGTGGGGAGAATGCTGAAGCCTGCTGCAAATGCACGGCCCGGGGGTCCACTCGGCGGGGCTCTGCTCAGCTCCTCTCCTCTCGTGTCCTGCCCTCTCCTCTCCGGGAGCTGGGTCCGGGAGCCCTCGGGACGGATCGGTACGGATCGGGACGGGACGGGACGGGACAGGCCAGGCCAGGCCTGGGCCAGAATCCCGGAGACCCTGGGAGATGGCACCGCAGCCACCGATTAGACTCTTCGGCTCAGGTGAAGGGCTCCTTCTGCGGTGGCTCCTGCGTCCCGCCAGCGCCGTCCCCTTCTGGACTCGGACTGCCAGCTCTCGCTGGGCCTCGGGAGCCCTCGGCACTGGGTAGCCAGGCTCCACGTGTCGTCTCTGAGCTGGACACAAGAAGGTCACTGGGCCCGCCTCGGCCGCTGCCGCCAAGGGCGGCAGAACTCCCGTTGCCCGCGGTGGTCTCTGGCTGGGCCGCACCGTGGCCCAGAGAGGCCTCCGGGGCCCTGGGCCCGCCCAGGCCGAACCTGCTCTGGCTCCGAGGGGAAGGGGCACGCGGCCAAATGGCCGCAGAACCCCGGCCTGGCCTCCTTCGGAGCAGCTTCCTCTAGGCCCGCCCAGACGTGGCGGCCACCAGGGTCCACCGAGACTCCACTTCCTGTAGCCCCACACGCCAGGCGGCCGGGCTGTGCGCCCTGTGCCACTGCCCGTCTCTGGAGCCTCCACGGCACCGCCGGGCCTTGGGCCATGCTTCCCGCCCCTTCCCAGGCGGAGCTCTTGACTTCCCGGGGCCACTGTCCAGTGTTCCCGACTTCAATCCCTTGTCACTCCTCCCCAGGAAGGGACGGTACAGGGTTCACGGGATCGGCGGACCCGTTCCTCTTGATGGCAGTGTTGCACCACGAACGGCAACCTGCCCTTCCCCTTCCCCTCCCCCAGGCCCTCTCCCTCTGCCCTTTGCCGAGGGAAAAATGAAATGCCAACCCCTGCCCAACCTGGCAAAAGCAAGATGGCTCATCAACCTGCCCACTTCAGAGGGGTGCGCCTCAAAGTCCGGCCCTCCATCCTGCGGGGCCTCGTCTCTGTGGGGTCCTCTTAGCCTGCCTTTATGACTCCCCATCCAGGCACCCAGCCGTGGACCGGCAGCTGTGTCTTTCGCAACCCACATTTGCCTAAGACCTCGGGAAACACTCTGAGTGTGAGCACAGAGATCCAGTCACGTCCGGCCGGTGCCTGGCGAGGCTCCTTCTCACCAGTCACCGAGGGGCAAGCAGCCCGACGCAAAGGGCCAGCAGCCCACAGGCACAGACGCGGTGCGGGGCGAGCTCGGCCTCCTATGGCAAGACGATGGACGGCCCCCGAGGACCTGGCTCTTCTCCCACGGCGGCCCGGGGGCGGGGGGTGGGAGTGGGGTTTGGTGTTCAGGCGTGGACGGTGGCACACACGGGTCAGTCGGGAGGGCGGCCGGGCGCTGCCCCAGAGACGCCGGAGCGGGTCAGTCTCCTGACACCGCCCAGGGCAAGGCCAGGGATGGGAAGACACCCCCGGGGTGGGTGTGTGGGTGGGTGTAGGCGCCCGCCAACTCGCTGTGCTTTACACCTCGGAGCGACTGGGAGCCACCGGGGACTCCCCCTTAGTTTCTTTCCGCTGCACTGGGGAAGGTGGTTTAGACACAGGTTCCTGCCCTTAAGCATCCTCTCAAGGCCCGCCTGGTTGCGCTGACTTGGGTGGAGGGCGGGGTGGGCCACTGGGGACACTGCTGCCACCGGCCCCACCCATGTTGGCTGAAGGAACACACTCTGGATGCCAAGTGCTCCAGGGACACGAGGCCTTGGAAAGAGAAGAGAGCCCTGGTCCACCGCCGCCTCGGGAAGCACCACGCGTCCTCCGTGTTGGAAAGAATCGGAGGGACGGGACGGGACGGGACGGGACGGGATCGCGTCTTCTCTCCTTCCCCCTCGGTTTTGTTTTGTTTGTTTTCTTTTTTAATTATTTATTTATTTTTGGCTGTGTTGGGTCTTCGTTTCTGTGCGAGGGCTTTCTCCAGTTGCGGCGAGTGGGGGCCACTCTTCATCGCGGTGCGCGGGCCTCTCACTGTCGCGGCCTCTCCCGTTGCGGAGCACAGGCCCCAGATGCGCAGGCTCAGTAGTTGTGGCTCACGGGGCTTAGTTGCTCCGCGGCATGTGGGATCTTCCCAGATCAGGGCTCGAACCCGTGTCCCCTGCATTGGCAGGCAGATTCTCAACCACTGCGCCACCAGGGAAGCCCCCTTCCCTCGGTTTTGTCTCAGCACGCCTTCCTCTCTTTCTCTAACTCCGAATCTGCTGTGCCTCCGGGCCTTGGCAATTCTTTCAAGCCGCGGTACTGAGGTGCGTCGAGGAAAGAAAACCCAAAAGAGCCCCGCCGTGCTGAGTGCACGTCTTCCGGGACCCACGCCCCACGCCGGGGGACTTGACTCGACGCCCACATATTACCGTGAAGGGCTCATGGGATGGCCAAACAGGGTCCTGTGGAAGGCAGGGTCACCCCAGAAATGCCACGCTGCCCTTGTTGCTCGAACCCTGCCTCCGCCCTTTGGTAACCACGAAACGTCAGCCACGCCGCCGACCCGTGTGCCGTGACGCCTCGCTAAACCACGGCGCCACACGCTCACCAGCCCGCCTGGAGAAGCCTTCAATCACTTTGAGCCAGGGTAGGAGGCGTCCTCCTCACGGCAAGACTGTTTCAACAGAAGACAGGAGGGAGAAGGAAGAAACAGAGACAGAAAGAAAACACCTCCGGCTGCTGGTCACGCACCCACTCAGGCGACATTTCCCACACGGAAGAAGGGACGTCCACCTCCTGAAAGGCCCCACACCGTCAAGTTCCTTGGTTTGTCAAGAGGCAGACTTGCGGAGCGCAAGCAGCCCTACAGCGGGCTGCCCCGAGCCAAACCTCCACGCCGCCCAGCGGGCGCCCCCTCTTCATAATCCCGCAAGGGCACGTTCCCGAGTCCTTCCTGGCTTGGTGGAGGGCCATGGTGGAGAGAGCTGGGCCCAAGAGCGAGCAGGAGAGGACGGGAGGAACAGCTATCACGGGGCTCCACTCAAAGCACAGGAGGCAAAAAGCCCACGAGGCCTGGCTCTCCCTCACACGGTCTCCCACCGCCGGCCGCCACGTCGGGCCGGGCTGGCACTGCTGCTTCTCAGGGGTGAGGTGGGGCGCCGAGTGATCACGTCACCGGCGGCTGGCTTCACGGAGCCTGGAGCCCAGACCGGGTCCCGGTCCCGGTGCCGGTGCAAGCGGCCCGGGCCCGATCCCTTTCCACTCTCCCCGCTCCCGCAGGACACTGACCTCAAATGCTACGTACCGATCACCTAGGGTAACCGTACACAGATGCTCTAGATGCTCGTCCATGCACCCTTTTCTTCCGGCTCCCCAGTCAGGACCTGACTCGAGAGCCTTTCCTACCATGGCCAAGAACTCCGGCACAGTACACCCGTGTCCCGTGCCACGATTCCACTTGGGAGTCCCTGCTTCTTGAGCCTTGCTGAATGAACTACCAGAATCACTGACGTTTTCCTATGGTGAAATAGACTCTTTCGGAAGAGGGAAGGGAAGAGAACACAGAGCACGCACTCACCCAGAACACCAGCGCCTGGAGATGACCGACGTCCCCGATTTCCCTCCTCCTCCTTTCCTTCCGCTCTGCCTCCTCTGCAACGAGAGAGAGCCGAACGCCCATCACTCAGTGTGGGACCGCCACGGTGCCGGTGAACGGGGAGGGGGGGGGGAAGAAAGGGGGGGAGGGTCCGCGTACACCCCCGCCCGCGCAACCTCGAGAGAGAGTGCCTTCGGTTCCTATTCCTACCGGCACCCCCGGGTCAACAAAAACTTCCGAACAAGGCGCAAGCGTGAAGAATCAACTCCACTCGTCCTTCGGAAATGGCACGGATGCCATCCGAGGCAGGGGGGCCGTCAGACGGAAGCAGTTTGTACACAAAGAAGTGTGTCCGGTGAAACCCTTGATTCCCGTCATCCCCCAAAGTCTCTTTCCGGTGGGAAGCACAGCCATCACCCTGGCGTTTACAGGCGCGGAGCTCGTCTCCTCGGCTCTGCACCCGTGGGACTATGGCGGGACACCCCTAGGTATCTTGGCAAGCCCACGCGTGTCCTCCACAACTGACCAGCCGTTCCTAGGACGCGTGGGTCAACGGGCACCGACTCGTCTCCCCTCTGGCCGCACACAGGTCCACCGCATGGACTTTCCGGGCATAAGGGCACGTGCTCTGGGACGTGTCCCCACTTGAGATTTACCCTGCTCCTCTCCTCTGGGTGGACGCTGACGCCGGAAAACGTACCCCGGTCACGCTCACCCGCACCCTGGTAACGACGACTCAGTGGCCCGCGCCTCACAGCCAGTTCCGTGGGAGACAGAAGAGGAGAGGAAGGAACAAGGCGGAAGCCTAGCGTCCAAAGAGGAGGGGCACGTGAGATACCCTATGCTCCTGCCTCCAGGCACAGACAAGGGTACCCTACCCTGGGCAGCTGTCCGAAAAGAAACGGAGGGGACCTAGCAGGACACGGCGTTGACTCCGCACAGACGTGCCAACGCCACGGCACGCCTATAGTGCCGTGAGAGCAGCCGAAAAGGCAGAAGACTACCTATCACTACGTGAGCCTGGTGGGGTCAGGGAGCAGGCGACATGCACACAGCCCTCTCGGCCCGTTGCTTTCACCCGCATTCAACCCGGGAGCATACATACGCACGCAAAAATGACGTGTGCTTCCCTCCGCAGACGGGGCGGGGGGGGGGGCGGACAACTTGGGAGCGGCCATCAAGCAACGGTGAGAGCTTTGGCTTTGATTGGGAGAAAGTCCTATCCACAGCGGCACCCCCGAGGCGGTTACAGGGAAAACGTACAAGGGACGTTTTGTACACGCTCTATAAGCGTACATACACACGCGTACACACGACGCACGCGTGATACGCACGCGCGCCCAGGCACACGTTTGTGTACCTGCGTGTTTACGAATGAACGAGTGGAGCAGGGAACGAGTGAATGAACCGACGAACGAGTGGGGGGTCTGAGGCTAGAGTACAGACACAGTCCCATGGAGAGCTCCCCAGAAGGGTCTGCTGAACTGACGGCCCTCCCCAAGGTCATCTGCCTGTGTGGATGCAGGGGAGCCACTGGATCTACACCTGTCCCAGCAACTCCAAACCACCTCCCTGCACCCCCTACCCCGGGCACTCCATGGCAGAGTGACTGCCTGACACCCCTGGAGGTGAGCAGGGGCAATCTGCCCCAGCTCCCTGGGTCCCCGTCACTTCCTCCCGCTGCATAGTGGCCTAGACCCTCTCGGGCCTGCTCCTGAGCCCTTCAGCCAGTTCACGCAGCTGGATGAGAACAGCAGACAGGGAACCACGCAAGAAGAGGAGAAACCCAGCTCCTTGTGCCACCTCTAGCTCTGAATCAATGTCCCGAGAGAGCTAGGATTCTGCCCGACACGACCCAGATGGATGCCCGTCCCCAGGTGTGCAGACATGACAGGGTCCCGGTCGCCAGGACATGTGGGCCAGGCAACGTGGCCTCAAAACAACTCCCAGAGGGATGCGGAGATGGACCCACCGATGCACGGATTCCTTGGGATGTCCTTACCTGTGCGCTCCTACTGCCAAGGAGAAGCCCCAAAAGGAAGAGACACCACCTCCCCCAATCCCCCAGTAGGGCCAACCCCACTCGGAAGGCTTGGATGGCTCTTGGGCCTCCCTGGGCCTTTTTTGATCCGCAAAGGGTGGAGGGAGAGGCCGCGCTCGCAAGGGTGCTGGGCATTTCTGGAGCAACAGTGCCATCAAGCGGAAGCTTTTTGAGCACGGCCTCCAGCCCCTGCCTCTGGATACTGTGGGGAAGGCCTGTGACGGGAGGAGGGCTGGCTTTGGAGCACTCAGAGGATTCCCGGGCCGAACCTGGCCGCCGGGCAGGCCTCCAGAGTAGGTGTGGAAGCGACACGCGGTGGGGTTCGGGGCCGGGCTCGCCCACCGAGGAGCCCCGGGCGGCCAGGCCCGCCGCGCTCCCCACCCTCGGGGCCGGGCCTCGGCAGCCGCCATGTTCAGGAACAAGGAGCTGAAGCTCCCACCCCAGGGCATCTGGCCCCTGGATCCTGGCTCTCCCTGCAGGAGCGAGGTCGGCCAGTGGGGTCCCTGGGGTCTCAGGGCCACCGGGGACCCAGGACCCGTGGCCGGTGCCCCGGCGGAGGCCCCGGGCCCAGCCACCGTGGACCACGGGGAAAGGGGAGGAGGTGGCCGCCCTGTCCCCTGTCGGGGGCAGCACCCTGCAGACAGCCTGGAGAACGTTTCCTCATTAGTGCTTGGTCCCAGACGCAGACGAGGAAGAGTAATGCAGGGGCACTGCACGTTCCTCTCTCAGTTCGAGCTGTGTTTCGGTTTGTTTACTTTTTGCTCCCGCCAGAGAAAGTCCGGGTCCCAGGCCCCGCAGGATCCCGTGAGGCCCTTCCTGTGCCGTAGGACACAGGGTACCCAGGACCCACTCGCGATGGGATGGAAGTGGGCCACGATCGGTACGCAGAGAGGGACGGCACCCGTCCGCAGCAGGGGGATCCAGGTCCGTTTTCCGCACTCGAGCTCACCTCGGGAACAGGAACTTTGCGGCCGGGGGACGCCCTGTTCCTCGGCCTCCCTCCCCGTGGAGGACCCGGGGGTCCTCTTGTTTGGGGAAGACTCCTGGGATTTTTCACAAGCGGCTCCACGTTCTGCAGATGCAGCCGTTGGCCCTGGCCAGAGGGGCACACTGAGAGCACCTGCGGCCGGCGACCAGTCAGACCGCGTAGCTACGTCAGGACCCGGCCCCAAGGAAAGGCTCTGCCCACCTAAGATCGCCTGACAACGTGTCGGGCGACTCACAGGCGCGAAAGGAAAGGGGCGCGGGGCGGGTTTCAGCACCCTTCCAGGAGGGGTACGTGTGGAGGGAGGGAGGGGTCCAGCCTGGAGACTTGCTCCCAGTCGGAAGCCCTCCCCCCACACCGCACCCCGCCCCGGGACCTGACCCCCAAACCAGCCCACCACCCACCCCCGCCCGGGCAGGTAAGAGCTGGGCAAAGGGCAGGAACGAGCCGCCCCACAGCTTGTTCCAGAAGCGGCCTATCGGGTCAGCCGGGGACTCGAAGGCACCGCCGTGTGCCCAGGAGTATGCACCTCGTTCCTGGCCTTGGCAGACAAGCTGGATGAGGGGTGGTCATGGGGGAGAGGGCAAGGGGGGGAGGCGTTTCTCTCAGTCCAACAGAGGTGAGCTTCAGGCAGCTTCTTCAGACCTCTTCTGCTTGATTCCCTGGCTGGGCTGCAGGTGCAAGCACAGGGCCGAGACCTGGAGAGCCAGGCCGGAATGCAAGCCGGGGCCTTTCCTTCTCGTCGCTGAACTGAGGCTCAGGGCCTCGTGGGGAGAAAGCTGAAGCCTGCTGCAAATGCACGGCCCGGGGGTCCACTCGGCGGGGCTCTGCTCAGCTCCTCTCCTCTCGTGTCCTGCCCTCTCCTCTCCGGGAGCTGGGTCCGGGAGCCCTCGGGACGGATCGGTACGGATCGGGACGGGACGGGACGGGACAGGCCAGGCCAGGCCTGGGCCAGAATCCCGGAGACCCTGGGAGATGGCACCGCAGCCACCGATTAGACTCTTCGGCTCAGGTGAAGGGCTCCTTCTGCGGTGGCTCCTGCGTCCCGCCAGCGCCGTCCCCTTCTGGACTCGGACTGCCAGCTCTCGCTGGGCCTCGGGAGCCCTCGGCACTGGGTAGCCAGGCTCCACGTGTCGTCTCTGAGCTGGACACAAGAAGGTCACTGGGCCCGCCTCGGCCGCTGCCGCCAAGGGCGGCAGAACTCCCGTTGCCCGCGGTGGTCTCTGGCTGGGCCGCACCGTGGCCCAGAGAGGCCTCCGGGGCCCTGGGCCCGCCCAGGCCGAACCTGCTCTGGCTCCGAGGGGAAGGGGCACGCGGCCAAATGGCCGCAGAACCCCGGCCTGGCCTCCTTCGGAGCAGCTTCCTCTAGGCCCGCCCAGACGTGGCGGCCACCAGGGTCCACCGAGACTCCACTTCCTGTAGCCCCACACGCCAGGCGGCCGGGCTGTGCGCCCTGTGCCACTGCCCGTCTCTGGAGCCTCCACGGCACCGCCGGGCCTTGGGCCATGCTTCCCGCCCCTTCCCAGGCGGAGCTCTTGACTTCCCGGGGCCACTGTCCAGTGTTCCCGACTTCAATCCCTTGTCACTCCTCCCCAGGAAGGGACGGTACAGGGTTCACGGGATCGGCGGACCCGTTCCTCTTGATGGCAGTGTTGCACCACGAACGGCAACCTGCCCTTCCCCTTCCCCTCCCCCAGGCCCTCTCCCTCTGCCCTTTGCCGAGGGAAAAATGAAATGCCAACCCCTGCCCAACCTGGCAAAAGCAAGATGGCTCATCAACCTGCCCACTTCAGAGGGGTGCGCCTCAAAGTCCGGCCCTCCATCCTGCGGGGCCTCGTCTCTGTGGGGTCCTCTTAGCCTGCCTTTATGACTCCCCATCCAGGCACCCAGCCGTGGACCGGCAGCTGTGTCTTTCGCAACCCACATTTGCCTAAGACCTCGGGAAACACTCTGAGTGTGAGCACAGAGATCCAGTCACGTCCGGCCGGTGCCTGGCGAGGCTCCTTCTCACCAGTCACCGAGGGGCAAGCAGCCCGACGCAAAGGGCCGGCAGCCCACAGGCACAGACGCGGTGCGGGGCGAGCTCGGCCTCCTATGGCAAGACGATGGACGGCCCCCGAGGACCTGGCTCTTCTCCCACGGCGGCCCGGGGGCGGGGGGTGGGAGTGGGGTTTGGTGTTCAGGCGTGGACGGTGGCACACACGGGTCAGTCGGGAGGGCGGCCGGGCGCTGCCCCAGAGACGCCGGAGCGGGTCAGTCTCCTGACACCGCCCAGGGCAAGGCCAGGGATGGGAAGACACCCCCGGGGTGGGTGTGTGGGTGGGTGTAGGCGCCCGCCAACTCGCTGTGCTTTACACCTCGGAGCGACTGGGAGCCACCGGGGACTCCCCCTTAGTTTCTTTCCGCTGCACTGGGGAAGGTGGTTTAGACACAGGTTCCTGCCCTTAAGCATCCTCTCAAGGCCCGCCTGGTTGCGCTGACTTGGGTGGAGGGCGGGGTGGGCCACTGGGGACACTGCTGCCACCGGCCCCACCCATGTTGGCTGAAGGAACACACTCTGGATGCCAAGTGCTCCAGGGACACGAGGCCTTGGAAAGAGAAGAGAGCCCTGGTCCACCGCCGCCTCGGGAAGCACCACGCGTCCTCCGTGTTGGAAAGAATCGGAGGGACGGGACGGGACGGGACGGGACGGGACGGGACGGGATCGCGTCTTCTCTCCTTCCCCCTCGGTTTTGTTTTGTTTGTTTTCTTTTTTAATTATTTATTTATTTTTGGCTGTGTTGGGTCTTCGTTTCTGTGCGAGGGCTTTCTCCAGTTGCGGCGAGTGGGGGCCACTCTTCATCGCGGTGCGCGGGCCTCTCACTGTCGCGGCCTCTCCCGTTGCGGAGCACAGGCCCCAGATGCGCAGGCTCAGTAGTTGTGGCTCACGGGGCTTAGTTGCTCCGCGGCATGTGGGATCTTCCCAGATCAGGGCTCGAACCCGTGTCCCCTGCATTGGCAGGCAGATTCTCAACCACTGCGCCACCAGGGAAGCCCCCTTCCCTCGGTTTTGTCTCAGCACGCCTTCCTCTCTTTCTCTAACTCCGAATCTGCTGTGCCTCCGGGCCTTGGCAATTCTTTCAAGCCGCGGTACTGAGGTGCGTCGAGGAAAGAAAACCCAAAAGAGCCCCGCCGTGCTGAGTGCACGTCTTCCGGGACCCACGCCCCACGCCGGGGGACTTGACTCGACGCCCACATATTACCGTGAAGGGCTCATGGGATGGCCAAACAGGGTCCTGTGGAAGGCAGGGTCACCCCAGAAATGCCACGCTGCCCTTGTTGCTCGAACCCTGCCTCCGCCCTTTGGTAACCACGAAACGTCAGCCACGCCGCCGACCCGTGTGCCGTGACGCCTCGCTAAACCACGGCGCCACACGCTCACCAGCCCGCCTGGAGAAGCCTTCAATCACTTTGAGCCAGGGTAGGAGGCGTCCTCCTCACGGCAAGACTGTTTCAACAGAAGACAGGAGGGAGAAGGAAGAAACAGAGACAGAAAGAAAACACCTCCGGCTGCTGGTCACGCACCCACTCAGGCGACATTTCCCACACGGAAGAAGGGACGTCCACCTCCTGAAAGGCCCCACACCGTCAAGTTCCTTGGTTTGTCAAGAGGCAGACTTGCGGAGCGCAAGCAGCCCTACAGCGGGCTGCCCCGAGCCAAACCTCCACGCCGCCCAGCGGGCGCCCCCTCTTCATAATCCCGCAAGGGCACGTTCCCGAGTCCTTCCTGGCTTGGTGGAGGGCCATGGTGGAGAGAGCTGGGCCCAAGAGCGAGCAGGAGAGGACGGGAGGAACAGCTATCACGGGGCTCCACTCAAAGCACAGGAGGCAAAAAGCCCACGAGGCCTGGCTCTCCCTCACACGGTCTCCCACCGCCGGCCGCCACGTCGGGCCGGGCTGGCACTGCTGCTTCTCAGGGGTGAGGTGGGGCGCCGAGTGATCACGTCACCGGCGGCTGGCTTCACGGAGCCTGGAGCCCAGACCGGGTCCCGGTCCCGGTGCCGGTGCAAGCGGCCCGGGCCCGATCCCTTTCCACTCTCCCCGCTCCCGCAGGACACTGACCTCAAATGCTACGTACCGATCACCTAGGGTAACCGTACACAGATGCTCTAGATGCTCGTCCATGCACCCTTTTCTTCCGGCTCCCCAGTCAGGACCTGACTCGAGAGCCTTTCCTACCATGGCCAAGAACTCCGGCACAGTACACCCGTGTCCCCGTGCCACGATTCCACTTGGGAGTCCCTGCTTCTTGAGCCTTGCTGAATGAACTACCAGAATCACTGACGTTTTCCTATGGTGAAATAGACTCTTTCGGAAGAGGGAAGGGAAGAGAACACAGAGCACGCACTCACCCAGAACACCAGCGCCTGGAGATGACCGACGTCCCCGATTTCCCTCCTCCTCCTTTCCTTCCGCTCTGCCTCCTCTGCAACGAGAGAGAGCCGAACGCCCATCACTCAGTGTGGGACCGCCACGGTGCCGGTGAACGGGGAGGGGGGGGGGAAGAAAGGGGGGGAGGGTCCGCGTACACCCCCGCCCGCGCAACCTCGAGAGAGAGTGCCTTCGGTTCCTATTCCTACCGGCACCCCCGGGTCAACCAAAAACTTCCGAACAAGGCGCAAGCGTGAAGAATCAACTCCACTCGTCCTTCGGAAATGGCACGGATGCCATCCGAGGCAGGGGGGCCGTCAGACGGAAGCAGTTTGTACACAAAGAAGTGTGTCCGGTGAAACCCTTGATCCCGTCATCCCCCAAAGTCTCTTTCCGGTGGGAAGCACAGCCATCACCCTGGCGTTTACAGGCGCGGAGCTCGTCTCCTCGGCTCTGCACCCGTGGGACTATGGCGGGACACCCCTAGGTATCTTGGCAAGCCCACGCGTGTCCTCCACAACTGACCAGCCGTTCCTAGGACGCGTGGGTCAACGGGCACCGACTCGTCTCCCCTCTGGCCGCACACAGGTCCACCGCATGGACTTTCCGGGCATAAGGGCACGTGCTCTGGGACGTGGCCCACTTGAGATTTACCCTGCTCCTCTCCTCTGGGTGGACGCTGACGCCGGAAAACGTACCCCGGTCACGCTCACCCGCACCCTGGTAACGACGACTCAGTGGCCCGCGCCTCACAGCCAGTTCCGTGGGAGACAGAAGAGGAGAGGAAGGAACAAGGCGGAAGCCTAGCGTCCAAAGAGGAGGGGCACGTGAGATACCCTATGCTCCTGCCTCCAGGCACAGACAAGGGTACCCTACCCTGGGCAGCTGTCCGAAAAGAAACGGAGGGGACCTAGCAGGACACGGCGTTGACTCCGCACAGACGTGCCAACGCCACGGCACGCCTATAGTGCCGTGAGAGCAGCCGAAAAGGCAGAAGACTACCTATCACTACGTGAGCCTGGTGGGGTCAGGGAGCAGGCGACATGCACACAGCCCTCTGCGGCCCGTTGCTTTCACCCGCATTCAACCCCGGGAGCATACATACGCACGCAAAAATGACGTGTGCTTCCCTCCGCAGACGGGGCGGGGGGGGGGGCGGACAACTTGGGAGCGGCCATCAAGCAACGGTGAGGGCTTTGGCTTTGATTGGGAGAAAGTCCTATCCACAGCGGCACCCCCGAGGCGGTTACAGGGAAAACGTACAAGGGACGTTTTGTACACGCTCTATAAGCGTACATACACACGCGTACACACGACGCACGCGTGATACGCACGCGCGCCCAGGCACACGTTTGTGTACCTGCGTGTTTACGAATGAACGAGTGGAGCAGGGAACGAGTGAATGAACCGACGAACGAGTGGGGGGTCTGAGGCTAGAGTACAGACACAGTCCCATGGAGAGCTCCCCAGAAGGGTCTGCTGAACTGACGGCCCTCCCCAAGGTCATCTGCCTGTGTGGATGCAGGGGAGCCACTGGGATCTACACCTGTCCCAGCAACTCCAAACCACCTCCCTGCACCCCCTACCCCGGGCACTCCATGGCAGAGTGACTGCCTGACACCCCTGGAGGTGAGCAGGGGCAATCTGCCCCAGCTCCCTGGGTCCCCGTCACTTCCTCCCGCTGCCATAGTGGCCTAGACCCTCTCGGGCCTGCTCCTGAGCCCTTCAGCCAGTTCACGCAGCTGGATGAGAACAGCAGACAGGGAACCACGCAAGAAGAGGAGAAACCCAGCTCCTTGTGCCACCTCTAGCTCTGAATCAATGTCCCGAGAGAGCTAGGATTCTGCCCGACACGACCCAGATGGATGCCCGTCCCCAGGTGTGCAGACATGACAGGGTCCCGGTCGCCAGGACATGTGGGCCAGGCAACGTGGCCTCAAAACAACTCCCAGAGGGATGCGGAGATGGACCCACCGATGCACGGATTCCTTGGGATGTCCTTACCTGTGCGCTCCTACTGCCAATGAGAAGCCCCAAAAGGAAGAGACACCACCTCCCCCAATCCCCCAGTAGGGCCAACCCCACTCGGAAGGCTTGGATGGCTCTTGGGCCTCCCTGGGCCTTTTTTGATCCGCAAAGGGCGGAGGGAGAGGCCGCGCTCGCAAGGGTGCTGGGCATTTCTGGAGCAACAGTGCCATCAAGCGGAAGCTTTTTGAGCACGGCCTCCAGCCCCTGCCTCTGGATACTGTGGGGAAGGCCTGTGACGGGAGGAGGGCTGGCTTTGGAGCACTCAGAGGATTCCCGGGCCGAACCTGGCCGCCGGGCAGGCCTCCAGAGTAGGTGTGGAAGCGACACGCGGTGGGGTTCGGGGCCGGGCTCGCCCACCGAGGAGCCCCGGGCGGCCAGGCCCGCCGCGCTCCCCACCCTCGGGGCCGGGCCTCGGCAGCCGCCATGTTCAGGAACAAGGAGCTGAAGCTCCCACCCCAGGGCATCTGGCCCCTGGATCCTGGCTCTCCCTGCAGGAGCGAGGTCGGCCAGTGGGGTCCCTGGGGTCTCAGGGCCACCGGGGACCCAGGACCCGTGGCCGGTGCCCCGGCGGAGGCCCCGGGCCCAGCCACCGTGGACCACGGGGAAAGGGGAGGAGGTGGCCGCCCTGTCCCCTGTCGGGGGCAGCACCCTGCAGACAGCCTGGAGAACGTTTCCTCATTAGTGCTTGGTCCCAGACGCAGACGAGGAAGAGTAATGCAGGGGCACTGCACGTTCCTCTCTCAGTTCGAGCTGTGTTTCGGTTTGTTTACTTTTTGCTCCCGCCAGAGAAAGTCCGGGTCCCAGGCCCCGCAGGATCCCGTGAGGCCCTTCCTGTGCCGTAGGACACAGGGTACCCAGGACCCACTCGCGATGGGATGGAAGTGGGCCACGATCGGTACGCAGAGAGGGACGGCACCCGTCCGCAGCAGGGGGATCCAGGTCCGTTTTCCGCACTCGAGCTCACCTCGGGAACAGGAACTTTGCGGCCGGGGGACGCCCTGTTCCTCGGCCTCCCTCCCCGTGGAGGACCCGGGGGTCCTCTTGTTTGGGGAAGACTCCTGGGATTTTTCACAAGCGGCTCCACGTTCTGCAGATGCAGCCGTTGGCCCTGGCCAGAGGGGCACACTGAGAGCACCTGCGGCCGGCGACCAGTCAGACCGCGTAGCTACGTCAGGACCCGGCCCCAAGGAAAGGCTCTGCCCACCTAAGATCGCCTGACAACGTGTCGGGCGACTCACAGGCGCGAAAGGAAAGGGGCGCGGGGCGGGTTTCAGCACCCTTCCAGGAGGGGTACGTGTGGAGGGAGGGAGGGGTCCAGCCTGGAGACTTGCTCCCAGTCGGAAGCCCTCCCCCCACACCGCACCCCGCCCCGGGACCTGACCCCCAAACCAGCCCACCACCCACCCCCGCCCGGGCAGGTAAGAGCTGGGCAAAGGGCAGGAACGAGCCGCCCCACAGCTTGTTCCAGAAGCGGCCTATCGGGTCAGCCGGGGACTCGAAGGCACCGCCGTGTGCCCAGGAGTATGCACCTCGTTCCTGGCCTTGGCAGACAAGCTGGATGAGGGGTGGTCATGGGGGAGAGGGCAAGGGGGGGAGGCGTTTCTCTCAGTCCAACAGAGGTGAGCTTCAGGCAGCTTCTTCAGACCTCTTCTGCTTGATTCCCTGGCTGGGCTGCAGGTGCAAGCACAGGGCCGAGACCTGGAGAGCCAGGCCGGAATGCAAGCCGGGGCCTTTCCTTCTCGTCGCTGAACTGAGGCTCAGGGCCTCGTGGGGAGAAAGCTGAAGCCTGCTGCAAATGCACGGCCCGGGGGTCCACTCGGCGGGGCTCTGCTCAGCTCCTCTCCTCTCGTGTCCTGCCCTCTCCTCTCCGGGAGCTGGGTCCGGGAGCCCTCGGGACGGATCGGTACGGATCGGGACGGGACGGGACGGGACAGGCCAGGCCAGGCCTGGGCCAGAATCCCGGAGACCCTGGGAGATGGCACCGCAGCCACCGATTAGACTCTTCGGCTCAGGTGAAGGGCTCCTTCTGCGGTGGCTCCTGCGTCCCGCCAGCGCCGTCCCCTTCTGGACTCGGACTGCCAGCTCTCGCTGGGCCTCGGGAGCCCTCGGCACTGGGTAGCCAGGCTCCACGTGTCGTCTCTGAGCTGGACACAAGAAGGTCACTGGGCCCGCCTCGGCCGCTGCCGCCAAGGGCGGCAGAACTCCCGTTGCCCGCGGTGGTCTCTGGCTGGGCCGCACCGTGGCCCAGAGAGGCCTCCGGGGCCCTGGGCCCGCCCAGGCCGAACCTGCTCTGGCTCCGAGGGGAAGGGGCACGCGGCCAAATGGCCGCAGAACCCCGGCCTGGCCTCCTTCGGAGCAGCTTCCTCTAGGCCCGCCCAGACGTGGCGGCCACCAGGGTCCACCGAGACTCCACTTCCTGTAGCCCCACACGCCAGGCGGCCGGGCTGTGCGCCCTGTGCCACTGCCCGTCTCTGGAGCCTCCACGGCACCGCCGGGCCTTGGGCCATGCTTCCCGCCCCTTCCCAGGCGGAGCTCTTGACTTCCCGGGGCCACTGTCCAGTGTTCCCGACTTCAATCCCTTGTCACTCCTCCCCAGGAAGGGACGGTACAGGGTTCACGGGATCGGCGGACCCGTTCCTCTTGATGGCAGTGTTGCACCACGAACGGCAACCTGCCCTTCCCCTTCCCCTCCCCCAGGCCCTCTCCCTCTGCCCTTTGCCGAGGGAAAAATGAAATGCCAACCC
The DNA here is from genome assembly GCF_028564815.1 of Eubalaena glacialis. NCBI lineage: Eukaryota > Metazoa > Chordata > Mammalia > Artiodactyla > Balaenidae > Eubalaena > Eubalaena glacialis. The sequence continues at coordinate 106,348,563 of NC_083736.1, read as the reverse complement.
CTGCCCAACCTGGCAAAAGCAAGATGGCTCATCAACCTGCCCACTTCAGAGGGGTGCGCCTCAAAGTCCGGCCCTCCATCCTGCGGGGCCTCGTCTCTGTGGGGTCCTCTTAGCCTGCCTTTATGACTCCCCATCCAGGCACCCAGCCGTGGACCGGCAGCTGTGTCTTTCGCAACCCACATTTGCCTAAGACCTCGGGAAACACTCTGAGTGTGAGCACAGAGATCCAGTCACGTCCGGCCGGTGCCTGGCGAGGCTCCTTCTCACCAGTCACCGAGGGGCAAGCAGCCCGACGCAAAGGGCCGGCAGCCCACAGGCACAGACGCGGTGCGGGGCGAGCTCGGCCTCCTATGGCAAGACGATGGACGGCCCCCGAGGACCTGGCTCTTCTCCCACGGCGGCCCGGGGGCGGGGGGTGGGAGTGGGGTTTGGTGTTCAGGCGTGGACGGTGGCACACACGGGTCAGTCGGGAGGGCGGCCGGGCGCTGCCCCAGAGACGCCGGAGCGGGTCAGTCTCCTGACACCGCCCAGGGCAAGGCCAGGGATGGGAAGACACCCCCGGGGTGGGTGTGTGGGTGGGTGTAGGCGCCCGCCAACTCGCTGTGCTTTACACCTCGGAGCGACTGGGAGCCACCGGGGACTCCCCCTTAGTTTCTTTCCGCTGCACTGGGGAAGGTGGTTTAGACACAGGTTCCTGCCCTTAAGCATCCTCTCAAGGCCCGCCTGGTTGCGCTGACTTGGGTGGAGGGCGGGGTGGGCCACTGGGGACACTGCTGCCACCGGCCCCACCCATGTTGGCTGAAGGAACACACTCTGGATGCCAAGTGCTCCAGGGACACGAGGCCTTGGAAAGAGAAGAGAGCCCTGGTCCACCGCCGCCTCGGGAAGCACCACGCGTCCTCCGTGTTGGAAAGAATCGGAGGGACGGGACGGGACGGGACGGGACGGGACGGGATCGCGTCTTCTCTCCTTCCCCCTCGGTTTTGTTTTGTTTGTTTTCTTTTTTAATTATTTATTTATTTTTGGCTGTGTTGGGTCTTCGTTTCTGTGCGAGGGCTTTCTCCAGTTGCGGCGAGTGGGGGCCACTCTTCATCGCGGTGCGCGGGCCTCTCACTGTCGCGGCCTCTCCCGTTGCGGAGCACAGGCCCCAGATGCGCAGGCTCAGTAGTTGTGGCTCACGGGGCTTAGTTGCTCCGCGGCATGTGGGATCTTCCCAGATCAGGGCTCGAACCCGTGTCCCCTGCATTGGCAGGCAGATTCTCAACCACTGCGCCACCAGGGAAGCCCCCTTCCCTCGGTTTTGTCTCAGCACGCCTTCCTCTCTTTCTCTAACTCCGAATCTGCTGTGCCTCCGGGCCTTGGCAATTCTTTCAAGCCGCGGTACTGAGGTGCGTCGAGGAAAGAAAACCCAAAAGAGCCCCGCCGTGCTGAGTGCACGTCTTCCGGGACCCACGCCCCACGCCGGGGGACTTGACTCGACGCCCACATATTACCGTGAAGGGCTCATGGGATGGCCAAACAGGGTCCTGTGGAAGGCAGGGTCACCCCAGAAATGCCACGCTGCCCTTGCTGCTCGAACCCTGCCTCCGCCCTTTGGTAACCACGAAACGTCAGCCACGCCGCCGACCCGTGTGCCGTGACGCCTCGCTAAACCACGGCGCCACACGCTCACCAGCCCGCCTGGAGAAGCCTTCAATCACTTTGAGCCAGGGTAGGAGGCGTCCTCCTCACGGCAAGACTGTTTCAACAGAAGACAGGAGGGAGAAGGAAGAAACAGAGACAGAAAGAAAACACCTCCGGCTGCTGGTCACGCACCCACTCAGGCGACATTTCCCACACGGAAGAAGGGACGTCCACCTCCTGAAAGGCCCCACACCGTCAAGTTCCTTGGTTTGTCAAGAGGCAGACTTGCGGAGCGCAAGCAGCCCTACAGCGGGCTGCCCCGAGCCAAACCTCCACGCCGCCCAGCGGGCGCCCCCTCTTCATAATCCCGCAAGGGCACGTTCCCGAGTCCTTCCTGGCTTGGTGGAGGGCCATGGTGGAGAGAGCTGGGCCCAAGAGCGAGCAGGAGAGGACGGGAGGAACAGCTATCACGGGGCTCCACTCAAAGCACAGGAGGCAAAAAGCCCACGAGGCCTGGCTCTCCCTCACACGGTCTCCCACCGCCGGCCGCCACGTTGGGCCGGGCTGGCACTGCTGCTTCTCAGGGGTGAGGTGGGGCGCCGAGTGATCACGTCACCGGCGGCTGGCTTCACGGAGCCTGGAGCCCAGACCGGGTCCCGGTCCCGGTGCCGGTGCAAGCGGCCCGGGCCCGATCCCTTTCCACACTCCCCGCTCCCGCAGGACACTGACCTCAAATGCTACGTACCGATCACCTAGGGTAACCGTACACAGATGCTCTAGATGCTCGTCCATGCACCCTTTTCTTCCGGCTCCCCAGTCAGGACCTGACTCGAGAGCCTTTCCTACCATGGCCAAGAACTCCGGCACAGTACACCCGTGTCCCCGTGCCACGATCCCACCTGGGAGTCCCTGCTCCTTGAGCCTTGCTGAATGAACTACCAGAATCACTGACTTTTTCCTATGGTGAAATAGACTCTTTCGGAAGAGGGAAGGGAAGAGAACACAGAGCACGCACTCACCCAGAACACCAGCGCCTGGAGATGACCGACGTCCCCGATTTCCCTCCTCCTCCTTTCCTTCCGCTCTGCCTCCTCTGCAACGAGAGAGAGCCGAACGCCCATCACTCAGTGTGGGACCGCCACGGTGCCGGTGAACGGGGAGGGGGGGGGGAAGAAAGGGGGGGAGGGTCCGCGTACACCCCCGTCCGCGCAACCTCGAGAGAGAGTGCCTTCGGTTCCTATTCCTACCGGCACCCCCGGGTCAACCAAAAACTTCCGAACAAGGCGCAAGCGTGAAGAATCAACTCCACTCGTCCTTCGGAAATGGCACGGATGCCATCCGAGGCAGGGGGGCCGTCAGACGGAAGCAGTTTGTACACAAAGAAGCGTGTCCGGTGAAACCCTTGATCCCGTCATCCCCCAAAGTCTCTTTCCGGTGGGAAGCACAGCCATCACCCTGGCGTTTACAGGCGCGGAGCTCGTCTCCTCGGCTCTGCACCCGTGGGACTATGGCGGGACACCCCTAGGTATCTTGGCAAGCCCACGCGTGTCCTCCACAACTGACCAGCCGTTCCTAGGACGCGTGGGTCAACGGGCACCGACTCGTCTCCCCTCTGGCCGCACACAGGTCCACCGCATGGACTTTCCGGGCATAAGGGCACGTGCTCTGGGACGTGGCCCACTTGAGATTTACCCTGCTCCTCTCCTCTGGGTGGACGCTGACGCCGGAAAACGTACCCCGGTCACGCTCACCCGCACCCTGGTAACGACGACTCAGTGGCCCGCGCCTCACAGCCAGTTCCGTGGGAGACAGAAGAGGAGAGGAAGGAACAAGGTGGAAGCCTAGCGTCCAAAGAGGAGGGGCACGTGAGATACCCTATGCTCCTGCCTCCAGGCACAGACAAGGGTACCCTACCCTGGGCAGCTGTCCGAAAAGAAACGGAGGGGACCTAGCAGGACACGGCGTTGACTCCGCACAGACGTGCCAACGCCACGGCACGCCTATAGTGCCGTGAGAGCAGCCGAAAAGGCAGAAGACTACCTATCACTACGTGAGCCTGGTGGGGTCAGGGAGCAGGCGACATGCACACAGCCCTCTGCGGCCCGTTGCTTTCACCCGCATTCAACCCCGGGAGCATACATACGCACGCAAAAATGACGTGTGCTTCCCTCCGCAGACGGGGCGGGGGTGGGGGGGACAACTTGGGAGCGGCCATCGAGCAACGGTGAGGGCTTTGGCTTTGATTGGGAGAAAGTCCTATCCACAGCAGCACCCCCGAGGCGGTTACAGGGAAAACGTACAAGACAAGGGACGTTTTGTACACGCTCTATAAGCGTATGTACAAGCGCGTACACACGACGCACGCGTGATACGCACGCGCGCCCAGGCACACGTTTGTGTACCTGCGTGTTTACGAATGAACGAGTGGAGCAGGGAACGAGTGAATGAACCGACGAACGAGTGGGGGGTCTGAGGCTAGAGTACAGACACAGTCCCATGGAGAGCTCCCCAGAAGGGTCTGCTGAACTGACGGCCCTCCCCAAGGTCATCTGTCTGTGTGGATGCAGGGGAGCCACTGGGATCTACACCTGTCCCAGCAACTCCAAACCACCTCCCTGCACCCCCTACCCCGGGCACTCCATGGCAGAGTGACTGCCTGACACCCCTGGAGGTGAGCAGGGGCAATCTGCCCCAGCTCCCTGGGTCCCCGTCACTTCCTCCCGCTGCCATAGTGGCCTAGACCCTCTCGGGCCTGCTCCTGAGCCCTTCAGCCAGTTCACGCAGCTGGATGAGAACAGCAGACAGGGAACCACGCAAGAAGAGGAGAAACCCAGCTCCTTGTGCCACCTCTAGCTCTGAATCAATGTCCCGAGAGAGCTAGGATTCTGCCCGACACGACCCAGATGGATGCCCGTCCCCAGGTGTGCAGACATGACAGGGTCCCGGTCGCCAGGACATGTGGGCCAGGCAACGTGGCCTCAAAACAACTCCCAGAGGGATGCGGAGATGGACCCACCGATGCACGGATTCCTTGGGATGTCCTTACCTGTGCGCTCCTACTGCCAAGGAGAAGCCCCAAAAGGAAGAGACACCACCTCCCCCAATCCCCCAGTAGGGCCAACCCCACTCGGAAGGCTTGGATGGCTCTTGGGCCTCCCTGGGCCTTTTTTGATCCGCAAAGGGCGGAGGGAGAGGCCGCGCTCGCAAGGGTGCTGGGCATTTCTGGAGCAACAGTGCCATCAAGCGGAAGCTTTTTGAGCACGGCCTCCAGCCCCTGCCTCTGGATACTGTGGGGAAGGCCTGTGACGGGAGGAGGGCTGGCTTTGGAGCACTCAGAGGATTCCCGGGCCGAACCTGGCCGCCGGGCAGGCCTCCAGAGTAGGTGTGGAAGCGACACGCGGTGGGGTTCGGGGCCGGGCTCGCCCACCGAGGAGCCCCGGGCGGCCAGGCCCGCCGCGCTCCCCACCCTCGGGGCCGGGCCTCGGCAGCCGCCATGTTCAGGAACAAGGAGCTGAAGCTCCCACCCCAGGGCATCTGGCCCCTGGATCCTGGCTCTCCCTGCAGGAGCGAGGTCGGCCAGTGGGGTCCCTGGGGTCTCAGGGCCACCGGGGACCCAGGACCCGTGGCCGGTGCCCCGGCGGAGGCCCCGGGCCCAGCCACCGTGGACCACGGGGAAAGGGGAGGAGGTGGCCGCCCTGTCCCCTGTCGGGGGCAGCACCCTGCAGACAGCCTGGAGAACGTTTCCTCATTAGTGCTTGGTCCCAGACGCAGACGAGGAAGAGTAATGCAGGGGCACTGCACGTTCCTCTCTCAGTTCGAGCTGTGTTTCGGTTTGTTTACTTTTTGCTCCCGCCAGACAGAGTCCGGGTCCCAGGCCCCGCAGGATCCCGTGAGGCCCTTCCTGTGCCGTAGGACACAGGGTATCCAGGACCCACTCGCGATGGGATGGAAGTGGGCCACGATCGGTACGCAGAGAGGGACGGCACCCGTCCGCAGCAGGGGGATCCAGGTCCGTTTTCCGCACTCGAGCTCACCTCGGGAACAGGAACTTTGCGGCCGGGGGACGCCCTGTTCCTCGGCCTCCCTCCCCGTGGAGGACCCGGGGGTCCTCTTGTTTGGGGAAGACTCCTGGGATTTTTCACAAGCGGCTCCACGTTCTGCAGATGCAGCCGTTGGCCCTGGCCAGAGGGGCACACTGAGAGCACCTGCGGCCGGCGACCAGTCAGACCGCGTAGCTACGTCAGGACCCGGCCCCAAGGAAAGGCTCTGCCCACCTAAGATCGCCTGACAACGTGTCGGGCGACTCACAGGCGCGAAAGGAAAGGGGCGCGGGGCGGGTTTCAGCACCCTTCCAGGAGGGGTACGTGTGGAGGGAGGGAGGGGTCCAGCCTGGAGACTTGCTCCCAGTCGGAAGCCCTCCCCCCACACCGCACCCCGCCCCGGGACCTGACCCCCAAACCAGCCCACCACCCACCCCCGCCCGGGCAGGTAAGAGCTGGGCAAAGGGCAGGAACGAGCCGCCCCACAGCTTGTTCCAGAAGCGGCCTATCGGGTCAGCCGGGGACTCGAAGGCACCGCCGTGTGCCCAGGAGTATGCACCTCGTTCCTGGCCTTGGCAGACAAGCTGGATGAGGGGTGGTCATGGGGGAGAGGGCAAGGGGGGGAGGCGTTTCTCTCAGTCCAACAGAGGTGAGCTTCAGGCAGCTTCTTCAGACCTCTTCTGCTTGATTCCCTGGCTGGGCTGCAGGTGCAAGCACAGGGCCGAGACCTGGAGAGCCAGGCCGGAATGCAAGCCGGGGCCTTTCCTTCTCGTCGCTGAACTGAGGCTCAGGGCCTCGTGGGGAGAAAGCTGAAGCCTGCTGCAAATGCACGGCCCGGGGGTCCACTCGGCGGGGCTCTGCTCAGCTCCTCTCCTCTCGTGTCCTGCCCTCTCCTCTCCGGGAGCTGGGTCCGGGAGCCCTCGGGACGGATCGGTACGGATCGGGACGGGACGGGACGGGACAGGCCAGGCCAGGCCTGGGCCAGAATCCCGGAGACCCTGGGAGATGGCACCGCAGCCACCGATTAGACTCTTCGGCTCAGGTGAAGGGCTCCTTCTGCGGTGGCTCCTGCGTCCCGCCAGCGCCGTCCCCTTCTGGACTCGGACTGCCAGCTCTCGCTGGGCCTCGGGAGCCCTCGGCACTGGGTAGCCAGGCTCCACGTGTCGTCTCTGAGCTGGACACAAGAAGGTCACTGGGCCCGCCTCGGCCGCTGCCGCCAAGGGCGGCAGAACTCCCGTTGCCCGCGGTGGTCTCTGGCTGGGCCGCACCGTGGCCCAGAGAGGCCTCCGGGGCCCTGGGCCCGCCCAGGCCGAACCTGCTCTGGCTCCGAGGGGAAGGGGCACGCGGCCAAATGGCCGCAGAACCCCGGCCTGGCCTCCTTCGGAGCAGCTTCCTCTAGGCCCGCCCAGACGTGGCGGCCACCAGGGTCCACCGAGACTCCACTTCCTGTAGCCCCACACGCCAGGCGGCCGGGCTGTGCGCCCTGTGCCACTGCCCGTCTCTGGAGCCTCCACGGCACCGCCGGGCCTTGGGCCATGCTTCCCGCCCCTTCCCAGGCGGAGCTCTTGACTTCCCGGGGCCACTGTCCAGTGTTCCCGACTTCAATCCCTTGTCACTCCTCCCCAGGAAGGGACGGTACAGGGTTCACGGGATCGGCGGACCCGTTCCTCTTGATGGCAGTGTTGCACCACGAACGGCAACCTGCCCTTCCCCTTCCCCTCCCCCAGGCCCTCTCCCTCTGCCCTTTGCCGAGGGAAAAATGAAATGCCAACCCCTGCCCAACCTGGCAAAAGCAAGATGGCTCATCAACCTGCCCACTTCAGAGGGGTGCGCCTCAAAGTCCGGCCCTCCATCCTGCGGGGCCTCGTCTCTGTGGGGTCCTCTTAGCCTGCCTTTATGACTCCCCATCCAGGCACCCAGCCGTGGACCGGCAGCTGTGTCTTTCGCAACCCACATTTGCCTAAGACCTCGGGAAACACTCTGAGTGTGAGCACAGAGATCCAGTCACGTCCGGCCGGTGCCTGGCGAGGCTCCTTCTCACCAGTCACCGAGGGGCAAGCAGCCCGACGCAAAGGGCCGGCAGCCCACAGGCACAGACGCGGTGCGGGGCGAGCTCGGCCTCCTATGGCAAGACGATGGACGGCCCCCGAGGACCTGGCTCTTCTCCCACGGCGGCCCGGGGGCGGGGGGTGGGAGTGGGGTTTGGTGTTCAGGCGTGGACGGTGGCACACACGGGTCAGTCGGGAGGGCGGCCGGGCGCTGCCCCAGAGACGCCGGAGCGGGTCAGTCTCCTGACACCGCCCAGGGCAAGGCCAGGGATGGGAAGACACCCCCGGGGTGGGTGTGTGGGTGGGTGTAGGCGCCCGCCAACTCGCTGTGCTTTACACCTCGGAGCGACTGGGAGCCACCGGGGACTCCCCCTTAGTTTCTTTCCGCTGCACTGGGGAAGGTGGTTTAGACACAGGTTCCTGCCCTTAAGCATCCTCTCAAGGCCCGCCTGGTTGCGCTGACTTGGGTGGAGGGCGGGGTGGGCCACTGGGGACACTGCTGCCACCGGCCCCACCCATGTTGGCTGAAGGAACACACTCTGGATGCCAAGTGCTCCAGGGACACGAGGCCTTGGAAAGAGAAGAGAGCCCTGGTCCACCGCCGCCTCGGGAAGCACCACGCGTCCTCCGTGTTGGAAAGAATCGGAGGGACGGGACGGGACGGGACGGGACGGGACGGGACGGGATCGCGTCTTCTCTCCTTCCCCCTCGGTTTTGTTTTGTTTGTTTTCTTTTTTAATTATTTATTTATTTTTGGCTGTGTTGGGTCTTCGTTTCTGTGCGAGGGCTTTCTCCAGTTGCGGCGAGTGGGGGCCACTCTTCATCGCGGTGCGCGGGCCTCTCACTGTCGCGGCCTCTCCCGTTGCGGAGCACAGGCCCCAGATGCGCAGGCTCAGTAGTTGTGGCTCACGGGGCTTAGTTGCTCCGCGGCATGTGGGATCTTCCCAGATCAGGGCTCGAACCCGTGTCCCCTGCATTGGCAGGCAGATTCTCAACCACTGCGCCACCAGGGAAGCCCCCTTCCCTCGGTTTTGTCTCAGCACGCCTTCCTCTCTTTCTCTAACTCCGAATCTGCTGTGCCTCCGGGCCTTGGCAATTCTTTCAAGCCGCGGTACTGAGGTGCGTCGAGGAAAGAAAACCCAAAAGAGCCCCGCCGTGCTGAGTGCACGTCTTCCGGGACCCACGCCCCACGCCGGGGGACTTGACTCGACGCCCACATATTACCGTGAAGGGCTCATGGGATGGCCAAACAGGGTCCTGTGGAAGGCAGGGTCACCCCAGAAATGCCACGCTGCCCTTGCTGCTCGAACCCTGCCTCCGCCCTTTGGTAACCACGAAACGTCAGCCACGCCGCCGACCCGTGTGCCGTGACGCCTCGCTAAACCACGGCGCCACACGCTCACCAGCCCGCCTGGAGAAGCCTTCAATCACTTTGAGCCAGGGTAGGAGGCGTCCTCCTCACGGCAAGACTGTTTCAACAGAAGACAGGAGGGAGAAGGAAGAAACAGAGACAGAAAGAAAACACCTCCGGCTGCTGGTCACGCACCCACTCAGGCGACATTTCCCACACGGAAGAAGGGACGTCCACCTCCTGAAAGGCCCCACACCGTCAAGTTCCTTGGTTTGTCAAGAGGCAGACTTGCGGAGCGCAAGCAGCCCTACAGCGGGCTGCCCCGAGCCAAACCTCCACGCCGCCCAGCGGGCGCCCCCTCTTCATAATCCCGCAAGGGCACGTTCCCGAGTCCTTCCTGGCTTGGTGGAGGGCCATGGTGGAGAGAGCTGGGCCCAAGAGCGAGCAGGAGAGGACGGGAGGAACAGCTATCACGGGGCTCCACTCAAAGCACAGGAGGCAAAAAGCCCACGAGGCCTGGCTCTCCCTCACACGGTCTCCCACCGCCGGCCGCCACGTCGGGCCGGGCTGGCACTGCTGCTTCTCAGGGGTGAGGTGGGGCGCCGAGTGATCACGTCACCGGCGGCTGGCTTCACGGAGCCTGGAGCCCAGACCGGGTCCCGGTCCCGGTGCCGGTGCAAGCGGCCCGGGCCCGATCCCTTTCCACTCTCCCCGCTCCCGCAGGACACTGACCTCAAATGCTACGTACCGATCACCTAGGGTAACCGTACACAGATGCTCTAGATGCTCGTCCATGCACCCTTTTCTTCCGGCTCCCCAGTCAGGACCTGACTCGAGAGCCTTTCCTACCATGGCCAAGAACTCCGGCACAGTACACCCGTGTCCCCGTGCCACGATTCCACTTGGGAGTCCCTGCTTCTTGAGCCTTGCTGAATGAACTACCAGAATCACTGACGTTTTCCTATGGTGAAATAGACTCTTTCGGAAGAGGGAAGGGAAGAGAACACAGAGCACGCACTCACCCAGAACACCAGCGCCTGGAGATGACCGACGTCCCCGATTTCCCTCCTCCTCCTTTCCTTCCGCTCTGCCTCCTCTGCAACGAGAGAGAGCCGAACGCCCATCACTCAGTGTGGGACCGCCACGGTGCCGGTGAACGGGGAGGGGGGGGGGAAGAAAGGGGGGGAGGGTCCGCGTACACCCCCGCCCGCGCAACCTCGAGAGAGAGTGCCTTCGGTTCCTATTCCTACCGGCACCCCCGGGTCAACCAAAAACTTCCGAACAAGGCGCAAGCGTGAAGAATCAACTCCACTCGTCCTTCGGAAATGGCACGGATGCCATCCGAGGCAGGGGGGCCGTCAGACGGAAGCAGTTTGTACACAAAGAAGCGTGTCCGGTGAAACCCTTGATCCCGTCATCCCCCAAAGTCTCTTTCCGGTGGGAAGCACAGCCATCACCCTGGCGTTTACAGGCGCGGAGCTCGTCTCCTCGGCTCTGCACCCGTGGGACTATGGCGGGACACCCCTAGGTATCTTGGCAAGCCCACGCGTGTCCTCCACAACTGACCAGCCGTTCCTAGGACGCGTGGGTCAACGGGCACCGACTCGTCTCCCCTCTGGCCGCACACAGGTCCACCGCATGGACTTTCCGGGCATAAGGGCACGTGCTCTGGGACGTGGCCCACTTGAGATTTACCCTGCTCCTCTCCTCTGGGTGGACGCTGACGCCGGAAAACGTACCCCGGTCACGCTCACCCGCACCCTGGTAACGACGACTCAGTGGCCCGCGCCTCACAGCCAGTTCCGTGGGAGACAGAAGAGGAGAGGAAGGAACAAGGCGGAAGCCTAGCGTCCAAAGAGGAGGGGCACGTGAGATACCCTATGCTCCTGCCTCCAGGCACAGACAAGGGTACCCTACCCTGGGCAGCTGTCCGAAAAGAAACGGAGGGGACCTAGCAGGACACGGCGTTGACTCCGCACAGACGTGCCAACGCCACGGCACGCCTATAGTGCCGTGAGAGCAGCCGAAAAGGCAGAAGACTACCTATCACTACGTGAGCCTGGTGGGGTCAGGGAGCAGGCGACATGCACACAGCCCTCTGCGGCCCGTTGCTTTCACCCGCATTCAACCCCGGGAGCATACATACGCACGCAAAAATGACGTGTGCTTCCCTCCGCAGACGGGGCGGGGGGGGGGGGGCGGACAACTTGGGAGCGGCCATCAAGCAACGGTGAGGGCTTTGGCTTTGATTGGGAGAAAGTCCTATCCACAGCGGCACCCCCGAGGCGGTTACAGGGAAAACGTACAAGGGACGTTTTGTACACGCTCTATAAGCGTATGTACAAGCGCGTACACACGACGCACGCGTGATACGCACGCGCGCCCAGGCACACGTTTGTGTACCTGCGTGTTTACGAATGAACGAGTGGAGCAGGGAACGAGTGAATGAACCGACGAACGAGTGGGGGGTCTGAGGCTAGAGTACAGACACAGTCCCATGGAGAGCTCCCCAGAAGGGTCTGCTGAACTGACGGCCCTCCCCAAGGTCATCTGCCTGTGTGGATGCAGGGGAGCCACTGGGATCTACACCTGTCCCAGCAACTCCAAACCACCTCCCTGCACCCCCTACCCCGGGCACTCCATGGCAGAGTGACTGCCTGACACCCCTGGAGGTGAGCAGGGGCAATCTGCCCCAGCTCCCTGGGTCCCCGTCACTTCCTCCCGCTGCCATAGTGGCCTAGACCCTCTCGGGCCTGCTCCTGAGCCCTTCAGCCAGTTCACGCAGCTGGATGAGAACAGCAGACAGGGAACCACGCAAGAAGAGGAGAAACCCAGCTCCTTGTGCCACCTCTAGCTCTGAATCAATGTCCCGAGAGAGCTAGGATTCTGCCCGACACGACCCAGATGGATGCCCGTCCCCAGGTGTGCAGACATGACAGGGTCCCGGTCGCCAGGACATGTGGGCCAGGCAACGTGGCCTCAAAACAACTCCCAGAGGGATGCGGAGATGGACCCACCGATGCACGGATTCCTTGGGATGTCCTTACCTGTGCGCTCCTACTGCCAAGGAGAAGCCCCAAAAGGAAGAGACACCACCTCCCCCAATCCCCCAGTAGGGCCAACCCCACTCGGAAGGCTTGGATGGCTCTTGGGCCTCCCTGGGCCTTTTTTGATCCGCAAAGGGCGGAGGGAGAGGCCGCGCTCGCAAGGGTGCTGGGCATTTCTGGAGCAACAGTGCCATCAAGCGGAAGCTTTTTGAGCACGGCCTCCAGCCCCTGCCTCTGGATACTGTGGGGAAGGCCTGTGACGGGAGGAGGGCTGGCTTTGGAGCACTCAGAGGATTCCCGGGCCGAACCTGGCCGCCGGGCAGGCCTCCAGAGTAGGTGTGGAAGCGACACGCGGTGGGGTTCGGGGCCGGGCTCGCCCACCGAGGAGCCCCGGGCGGCCAGGCCCGCCGCGCTCCCCACCCTCGGGGCCGGGCCTCGGCAGCCGCCATGTTCAGGAACAAGGAGCTGAAGCTCCCACCCCAGGGCATCTGGCCCCTGGATCCTGGCTCTCCCTGCAGGAGCGAGGTCGGCCAGTGGGGTCCCTGGGGTCTCAGGGCCACCGGGGACCCAGGACCCGTGGCCGGTGCCCCGGCGGAGGCCCCGGGCCCAGCCACCGTGGACCACGGGGAAAGGGGAGGAGGTGGCCGCCCTGTCCCCTGTCGGGGGCAGCACCCTGCAGACAGCCTGGAGAACGTTTCCTCATTAGTGCTTGGTCCCAGACGCAGACGAGGAAGAGTAATGCAGGGGCACTGCACGTTCCTCTCTCAGTTCGAGCTGTGTTTCGGTTTGTTTACTTTTTGCTCCCGCCAGAGAAAGTCCGGGTCCCAGGCCCCGCAGGATCCCGTGAGGCCCTTCCTGTGCCGTAGGACACAGGGTACCCAGGACCCACTCGCGATGGGATGGAAGTGGGCCACGATCGGTACGCAGAGAGGGACGGCACCCGTCCGCAGCAGGGGGATCCAGGTCCGTTTTCCGCACTCGAGCTCACCTCGGGAACAGGAACTTTGCGGCCGGGGGACGCCCTGTTCCTCGGCCTCCCTCCCCGTGGAGGACCCGGGGGTCCTGGAAGACTCCTGGGATTTTTCACAAGCGGCTCCACGTTCTGCAGATGCAGCCGTTGGCCCTGGCCAGAGGGGCACACTGAGAGCACCTGCGGCCGGCGACCAGTCAGACCGCGTAGCTACGTCAGGACCCGGCCCCAAGGAAAGGCTCTGCCCACCTAAGATCGCCTGACAACGTGTCGGGCGACTCACAGGCGTGAAAGGAAAGGGGCGCGGGGCGGGTTTCAGCACCCTTCCAGGAGGGGTACGTGTGGAGGGAGGGAGGGGTCCAGCCTGGAGACTTGCTCCCAGTCGGAAGCCCTCCCCCCACACCGCACCCCGCCCCGGGACCTGACCCCCAAACCAGCCCACCACCCACCCCCGCCCGGGCAGGTAAGAGCTGGGCAAAGGGCAGGAACGAGCCGCCCCACAGCTTGTTCCAGAAGCGGCCTATCGGGTCAGCCGGGGGACTCGAAGGCACCGCCGTGTGCCCAGGAGTATGCACCTCGTTCCTGGCCTTGGCAGACAAGCTGGATGAGGGGTGGTCATGGGGGAGAGGGCAAGGGGGGGAGGCGTTTCTCTCAGTCCAACAGAGGTGAGCTTCAGGCAGCTTCTTCAGACCTCTTCTGCTTGATTCCCTGGCTGGGCTGCAGGTGCAAGCACAGGGCCGAGACCTGGAGAGCCAGGCCGGAATGCAAGCCGGGGCCTTTCCTTCTCGTCGCTGAACTGAGGCTCAGGGCCTCGTGGGGAGAAAGCTGAAGCCTGCTGCAAATGCACGGCCCGGGGGTCCACTCGGCGGGGCTCTGCTCAGCTCCTCTCCTCTCGTGTCCTGCCCTCTCCTCTCCGGGAGCTGGGTCCGGGAGCCCTCGGGACGGATCGGTACGGATCGGGACGGGACGGGACGGGACAGGCCAGGCCAGGCCTGGGCCAGAATCCCGGAGGACCCTGGGAGATGGCACCGCAGCCACCGATTAGACTCTTCGGCTCAGGTGAAGGGCTCCTTCTGCGGTGGCTCCTGCGTCCCGCCAGCGCCGTCCCCTTCTGGACTCGGACTGCCAGCTCTCGCTGGGCCTCGGGAGCCCTCGGCACTGGGTAGCCAGGCTCCACGTGTCGTCTCTGAGCTGGACACAAGAAGGTCACTGGGCCCGCCTCGGCCGCTGCCGCCAAGGGCGGCAGAACTCCCGTTGCCCGCGGTGGTCTCTGGCTGGGCCGCACCGTGGGCCCAGAGAGGCCTCCGGGGGCCCTGGGCCCGCCCAGGCCGAACCTGCTCTGGCTCCGAGGGGAAGGGGCACGCGGCCAAATGGCCGCAGAACCCCGGCCTGGCCTCCTTCGGAGCAGCTTCCTCTAGGCCCGCCCAGACGTGGCGGCCACCAGGGTCCACCGAGACTCCACTTCCTGTAGCCCCACACGCCAGGCGGCCGGGCTGTGCGCCCTGTGCCACTGCCCGTCTCTGGAGCCTCCACGGGCACCGCCGGGCCTTGGGCCATGCTTCCCGCCCCTTCCCAGGCGGAGCTCTTGACTTCCCGGGGGCCACTGTCCAGTGTTCCCGACTTCAATCCCTTGTCACTCCTCCCCAGGAAGGGACGGTACAGGGTTCACGGGATCGGCGGACCCGTTCCTCTTGATGGCAGTGTTGCACCACGAACGGCAACCTGCCCTTCCCCTTCCCCTCCCCCCAGGCCCCTCTCCCTCTGCCCTTTGCCGAGGGAAAAATGAAATGCCAACCCCTGCCCAACCTGGCAAAAGCAAGATGGCTCATCAACCTGCCCACTTCAGAGGGGTGCGCCTCAAAGTCCGGCCCTCCATCCTGCGGGGCCTCGTCTCTGTGGGGTCCTCTTAGCCTGCCTTTATGACTCCCCATCCAGGCACCCAGCCGTGGACCGGCAGCTGTGTCTTTCGCAACCCACATTTGCCTAAGACCTCGGGAAACACTCTGAGTGTGAGCACAGAGATCCAGTCACGTCCGGCCGGTGCCTGGCGAGGCTCCTTCTCACCAGTCACCGAGGGGCAAGCAGCCCGACGCAAAGGGCCGGCAGCCCACAGGCACAGACGCGGTGCGGGGCGAGCTCGGCCTCCTATGGCAAGACGATGGACGGCCCCCGAGGACCTGGCTCTTCTCCCACGGCGGCCCGGGGGCGGGGGGTGGGAGTGGGGTTTGGTGTTCAGGCGTGGACGGTGGCACACACGGGTCAGTCGGGAGGGGCGGCCGGGCGCTGCCCCAGAGACGCCGGAGCGGGTCAGTCTCCTGACACCGCCCAGGGCAAGGCCAGGGATGGGAAGACACCCCCGGGGTGGGTGTGTGGGTGGGTGTAGGCGCCCGCCAACTCGCTGTGCTTTACACCTCGGAGCGACTGGGAGCCACCGGGGACTCCCCCTTAGTTTCTTTCCGCTGCACTGGGGAAGGTGGTTTAGACACAGGTTCCTGCCCTTAAGCATCCTCTCAAGGCCCGCCTGGTTGCGCTGACTTGGGTGGAGGGCGGGGTGGGCCACTGGGGACACTGCTGCCACCGGCCCCACCCATGTTGGCTGAAGGAACACACTCTGGATGCCAAGTGCTCCAGGGACACGAGGCCTTGGAAAGAGAAGAGAGCCCTGGTCCACCGCCGCCTCGGGAAGCACCACGCGTCCTCCGTGTTGGAAAGAATCGGAGGGACGGGACGGGACGGGACCCTCCTTCCCCTCTCGGTTTTGTTTGTTTGTTTTCTTTTTTTAATTATTTATTTATTTTTTGGCTGTGTTGGGTCTTCGTTTCTGTGCGAGGGCTTTCTCCAGTTGCGGCGAGTGGGGGCCACTCTTCATCGCGGTGCGCGGGCCTCTCACTGTCGCGGCCTCTCCCGTTGCGGAGCACAGGCCCCAGATGCGCAGGCTCAGTAGTTGTGGCTCACTGGGGCTTAGTTGCTCCGCGGCATGTGGGATCTTCCCAGATCAGGGCTCGAACCCGTGTCCCCTGCACTGGCAGGCAGATTCTCAACCACTGCGCCACCAGGGAAGCCCCCTTCCCTCGGTTTTGTCTCAGCACGCCTTCCTCTCTTTCTCTAACTCCCGAATCTGCTGTGCCTCCGGGCCTTGGCAATTCTTTCAAGCCGCGGTACTGAGGTGCGTCGAGGAAAGAAAACCCAAAAGAGCCCCGCCGTGCTGAGTGCACGTCTTCCGGGACCCACACGGCCCCACGCCGGGGGACTTGACTCGACGCCCACATATTACCGTGAAGGGCTCATGGGATGGCCAAACAGGGTCCTGTGGAAGGCAGGGTCACCCCAGAAATGCCACGCTGCCCTTGCTGCTCGAACCCTGCCTCCGCCCTTTGGTAACCACGAAACGTCAGCCACGCCGCCGACCCGTGTGCCGTGACGCCTCGCTAAACCACGGCGCCACACGCTCACCAGACCGGCCTGGAGAAGCCTTCAATCACTTTGAGCCAGGGTAGGAGGCGTCCTCCTCACGGCAAAGACTGTTTCAACAGAAGACAGGAGGGAGAAGGAATGAAACAGAGACAGAAAGAAAACACCTCCGGCTGCTGGTCACGCACCCACTCAGGCGACATTTCCCACACGGAAGAAGGACGTCCACCTCCTGAAAGGCCCCACACCGTCAAGTTCCTTGGTTTGTCAAGAGGCAGACTTGCGGAGCGCAAGCAGCCCTACAGCGGGCTGCCCCGAGCCAAACCTCCACGCCGCCCCAGCGGGCGCCCCCTCTTCATAATCCCGCAAGGGGCACGTTCCCGAGTCCTTCCTGGCTTGGTGGAGGGCCATGGTGGAGAGAGCTGGGCCCAAGAGCGAGCAGGAGAGGACGGGAGGAACAGCTATCACGGGGCTCCACTCAAAGCACAGGAGTGCAAAAAAGCCACGATGCCTGGCTCTCTCCCTCACACGGTCTCCCACCGTCACGGCCCGCCACGTCGGGCCGGGCTGGCACTGCTGCTTCTCAGGGGTGAGGTGGGGCGCCGAGTGATCACGTCACCGGCGGCTGGATTCACGGGAGCCTGGAGCCCAGACCGGGTCCCGGTCCCGGTGCCGGTGCAAGCGGCCCGGGGCCCGATCCCTTTCTCCACTCTCCCCGCTCCCGCAGACACTGACCTCAAATGCTACGTACCGATCACCTAGGGTAACCGTACACAGATGCTCTAGATGCTCGTCCCATGCACCCTTTTCTTCCGGCTCCCCAGTCAGGACCTGACTCGAGAGCCTTTCCTACCATGGCCAAGAACTCCGGCACAGTACACCCCGTGTCCCCGTGCCACGATTCCACTTGGAGTCCCTGCTTCTTGAGCCTTGCTGAATGAACTCACCAGAATCACTGACGTTTTTCCTATGGTGAAATAGACTCTTTCGGAAGAGGGGAAGGGAAGAGAACACAGAGCACGCACTCACCCAGAACACCAGCGCCTGGAGATGACCGACGTCCCCGATTTCCCTCCTCCTCCTTTCCTTCCGCTCTGCCTCCTCTGCAACGAGAGAGAGCCGAACGCCCATCACTCAGTGTGGGACCGCCACGGTGCCGGTGAACGGGGAGGGGGGGGGGAAGAAAGGGGGGGAGGGTCCGCGTACACCCCCGCCCGCGCAACCTCGAGAGAGAGTGCCTTCGGTTCCTATTCCTACCGGCACCCCCGGGTCAACCAAAAACTTCCGAACAAGGCGCAAGCGTGAAGAATCAACTCCACTCGTCCTTCGGAAATGGCACGGATGCCATCCGAGGCAGGGGGGCCGTCAGACGGAAGCAGTTTGTACACAAAGAAGCGTGTCCGGTGAAACCCTTGATCCCGTCATCCCCCAAAGTCTCTTTCCGGTGGGAAGCACAGCCATCACCCTGGCGTTTACAGGCGCGGAGCTCGTCTCCTCGGCTCTGCACCCGTGGGACTATGGCGGGACACCCCTAGGTATCTTGGCAAGCCCACGCGTGTCCTCCACAACTGACCAGCCGTTCCTAGGACGCGTGGGTCAACGGGCACCGACTCGTCTCCCCTCTGGCCGCACACAGGTCCACCGCATGGACTTTCCGGGCATAAGGGCACGTGCTCTGGGACGTGGCCCACTTGAGATTTACCCTGCTCCTCTCCTCTGGGTGGACGCTGACGCCGGAAAACGTACCCCGGTCACGCTCACCCGCACCCTGGTAACGACGACTCAGTGGCCCGCGCCTCACAGCCAGTTCCGTGGGAGACAGAAGAGGAGAGGAAGGAACAAGGTGGAAGCCTAGCGTCCAAAGAGGAGGGGCACGTGAGATACCCTATGCTCCTGCCTCCAGGCACAGACAAGGGTACCCTACCCTGGGCAGCTGTCCGAAAAGAAACGGAGGGGACCTAGCAGGACACGGCGTTGACTCCGCACAGACGTGCCAACGCCACGGCACGCCTATAGTGCCGTGAGAGCAGCCGAAAAGGCAGAAGACTACCTATCACTACGTGAGCCTGGTGGGGTCAGGGAGCAGGCGACATGCACACAGCCCTCTGCGGCCCGTTGCTTTCACCCGCATTCAACCCCGGGAGCATACATACGCACGCAAAAATGACGTGTGCTTCCCTCCGCAGACGGGGCGGGGGGGGGGGGGGGGGACAACTTGGGAGCGGCCATCGAGCAACGGTGAGGGCTTTGGCTTTGATTGGGAGAAAGTCCTATCCACAGCAGCACCCCCGAGGCGGTTACAGGGAAAACGTACAAGACAAGGGACGTTTTGTACACGCTCTATAAGCGTATGTACAAGCGCGTACACACGACGCACGCGTGATACGCACGCGCGCCCAGGCACACGTTTGTGTACCTGCGTGTTTACGAATGAACGAGTGGAGCAGGGAACGAGTGAATGAACCGACGAACGAGTGGGGGGTCTGAGGCTAGAGTACAGACACAGTCCCATGGAGAGCTCCCCAGAAGGGTCTGCTGAACTGACGGCCCTCCCCAAGGTCATCTGCCTGTGTGGATGCAGGGGAGCCACTGGGATCTACACCTGTCCCAGCAACTCCAAACCACCTCCCTGCACCCCCTACCCCGGGCACTCCATGGCAGAGTGACTGCCTGACACCCCTGGAGGTGAGCAGGGGCAATCTGCCCCAGCTCCCTGGGTCCCCGTCACTTCCTCCCGCTGCCATAGTGGCCTAGACCCTCTCGGGCCTGCTCCTGAGCCCTTCAGCCAGTTCACGCAGCTGGATGAGAACAGCAGACAGGGAACCACGCAAGAAGAGGAGAAACCCAGCTCCTTGTGCCACCTCTAGCTCTGAATCAATGTCCCGAGAGAGCTAGGATTCTGCCCGACACGACCCAGATGGATGCCCGTCCCCAGGTGTGCAGACATGACAGGGTCCCGGTCGCCAGGACATGTGGGCCAGGCAACGTGGCCTCAAAACAACTCCCAGAGGGATGCGGAGATGGACCCACCGATGCACGGATTCCTTGGGATGTCCTTACCTGTGCGCTCCTACTGCCAAGGAGAAGCCCCAAAAGGAAGAGACACCACCTCCCCCAATCCCCCAGTAGGGCCAACCCCACTCGGAAGGCTTGGATGGCTCTTGGGCCTCCCTGGGCCTTTTTTGATCCGCAAAGGGCGGAGGGAGAGGCCGCGCTCGCAAGGGTGCTGGGCATTTCTGGAGCAACAGTGCCATCAAGCGGAAGCTTTTTGAGCACGGCCTCCAGCCCCTGCCTCTGGATACTGTGGGGAAGGCCTGTGACGGGAGGAGGGCTGGCTTTGGAGCACTCAGAGGATTCCCGGGCCGAACCTGGCCGCCGGGCAGGCCTCCAGAGTAGGTGTGGAAGCGACACGCGGTGGGGTTCGGGGCCGGGCTCGCCCACCGAGGAGCCCCGGGCGGCCAGGCCCGCCGCGCTCCCCACCCTCGGGGCCGGGCCTCGGCAGCCGCCATGTTCAGGAACAAGGAGCTGAAGCTCCCACCCCAGGGCATCTGGCCCCTGGATCCTGGCTCTCCCTGCAGGAGCGAGGTCGGCCAGTGGGGTCCCTGGGGTCTCAGGGCCACCGGGGACCCAGGACCCGTGGCCGGTGCCCCGGCGGAGGCCCCGGGCCCAGCCACCGTGGACCACGGGGTAAGGGGAGGAGGTGGCCGCCCTGTCCCCTGTCGGGGGCAGCACCCTGCAGACAGCCTGGAGAACGTTTCCTCATTAGTGCTTGGTCCCAGACGCAGACGAGGAAGAGTAATGCAGGGGCACTGCACGTTCCTCTCTCAGTTCGAGCTGTGTTTCGGTTTGTTTACTTTTTGCTCCCGCCAGACAGAGTCCGGGTCCCAGGCCCCGCAGGATCCCGTGAGGCCCTTCCTGTGCCGTAGGACACAGGGTATCCAGGACCCACTCGCGATGGGATGGAAGTGGGCCACGATCGGTACGCAGAGAGGGACGGCACCCGTCCGCAGCAGGGGGATCCAGGTCCGTTTTCCGCACTCGAGCTCACCTCGGGAACAGGAACTTTGCGGCCGGGGGACGCCCTGTTCCTCGGCCTCCCTCCCCGTGGAGGACCCGGGGGTCCTCTTGTTTGGGGAAGACTCCTGGGATTTTTCACAAGCGGCTCCACGTTCTGCAGATGCAGCCGTTGGCCCTGGCCAGAGGGGCACACTGAGAGCACCTGCGGCCGGCGACCAGTCAGACCGCGTAGCTACGTCAGGACCCGGCCCCAAGGAAAGGCTCTGCCCACCTAAGATCGCCTGACAACGTGTCGGGCGACTCACAGGCGCGAAAGGAAAGGGGCGCGGGGCGGGTTTCAGCACCCTTCCAGGAGGGGTACGTGTGGAGGGAGGGAGGGGTCCAGCCTGGAGACTTGCTCCCAGTCGGAAGCCCTCCCCCCACACCGCACCCCGCCCCGGGACCTGACCCCCAAACCAGCCCACCACCCACCCCCGCCCGGGCAGGTAAGAGCTGGGCAAAGGGCAGGAACGAGCCGCCCCACAGCTTGTTCCAGAAGCGGCCTATCGGGTCAGCCGGGGACTCGAAGGCACCGCCGTGTGCCCAGGAGTATGCACCTCGTTCCTGGCCTTGGCAGACAAGCTGGATGAGGGGTGGTCATGGGGGAGAGGGCAAGGGGGGGAGGCGTTTCTCTCAGTCCAACAGAGGTGAGCTTCAGGCAGCTTCTTCAGACCTCTTCTGCTTGATTCCCTGGCTGGGCTGCAGGTGCAAGCACAGGGCCGAGACCTGGAGAGCCAGGCCGGAATGCAAGCCGGGGCCTTTCCTTCTCGTCGCTGAACTGAGGCTCAGGGCCTCGTGGGGAGAAAGCGGAAGCCTGCTGCAAATGCACGGCCCGGGGGTCCACTCGGCGGGGCTCTGCTCAGCTCCTCTCCTCTCGTGTCCTGCCCTCTCCTCTCCGGGAGCTGGGTCCGGGAGCCCTCGGGACGGATCGGGACGGGACGGGACGGGACGGGACAGGCCAGGCCAGGCCTGGGCCAGAATCCCGGAGACCCTGGGAGATGGCACCGCAGCCACCGATTAGACTCTTCGGCTCAGGTGAAGGGCTCCTTCTGCGGTGGCTCCTGCGTCCCGCCAGCGCCGTCCCCTTCTGGACTCGGACTGCCAGCTCTCGCTGGGCCTCGGGAGCCCTCGGCACTGGGTAGCCAGGCTCCACGTGTCGTCTCTGAGCTGGACACAAGAAGGTCACTGGGCCCGCCTCGGCCGCTGCCGCCAAGGGCGGCAGAACTCCCGTTGCCCGCGGTGGTCTCTGGCTGGGCCGCACCGTGGCCCAGAGAGGCCTCCGGGGCCCTGGGCCCGCCCAGGCCGAACCTGCTCTGGCTCCGAGGGGAAGGGGCACGCGGCCAAATGGCCGCAGAACCCCGGCCTGGCCTCCTTCGGAGCAGCTTCCTCTAGGCCCGCCCAGACGTGGCGGCCACCAGGGTCCACCGAGACTCCACTTCCTGTAGCCCCACACGCCAGGCGGCCGGGCTGTGCGCCCTGTGCCACTGCCCGTCTCTGGAGCCTCCACGGCACCGCCGGGCCTTGGGCCATGCTTCCCGCCCCTTCCCAGGCGGAGCTCTTGACTTCCCGGGGCCACTGTCCAGTGTTCCCGACTTCAATCCCTTGTCACTCCTCCCCAGGAAGGGACGGTACAGGGTTCGCGGGATCGGCGGACCCGTTCCTCTTGATGGCAGTATTGCACCACGAACGGCAACCTGCCCTTCCCCTTCCCCTCCCCCAGGCCCTCTCCCTCTGCCCTTTGCCGAGGGAAAAATGAAATGCCAACCCCTGCCCAACCTGGCAAAAGCAAGATGGCTCATCAACCTGCCCACTTCAGAGGGGCGCGCCTCAAAGTCTGGCCCTCCATCCTGCTCCTGCGGGGCCTCGTCTCTGTGGCGTCTCAGCGTAGTGTGCTTGGCATCTGGGAATGATTTCCTCTTGATGGCAGTGTTGCACCAAAAATACCATCCTGCCCTTCCTCACCACCCCCTCCCCCGTCTCCTAGACCTGTCCTTGCGCCCCTTTGTGAGGGGAAAAATACACCAACTCCTGTCCAACCTGTCTCCAACATGGCGGCTCACCGTTTTGGGCAAATTTGGGTAGCACTTCCACATTTGGATGAGCAGAGCCTCATTCCTGTTTGGTCCTCTTAGCCTGCCTCCTGGCCAGAAAAGGAAAGGTTCCTCATCCAGGTAGCTAGCAGTGGATCTGAACCTATTCCCTATCCGTTCCTGTGTCTTTAGCACTGGAGTAGGGCAAGAGACCTCAGCAGATGCACCACACGCGGTCCTAGCCCCTGCTTACTAGTGCTAGCCGAGGTACAGTCTAGAGTCACAGAGAGGCCAGCCTGATGGTTTTACACACAGGTCAGTCCAGAGGAGGCAGATTCCATATCAGAGACACCAAAGGAACCAGTGTTGGTGGAGGATCACTCTGTTTACCACTGTTTAACACAATGCCAGGAATTAAATATAAATTGCTCTAAATCAGTGTAAAAAGCCCTATCTTTAGGTAATGCCAAGTCTAGCATTTCCTTTTTAAAAACATTTTATGGCTTCCCCCACCCACCCACCCAATCACTAATGTAGGGTCTCTACCTCATAAAAGAACAAATAATATCAGTGGAAGTCTTTCCAGAAGAAAATCATCAGTATTTGGTAACCTTTTGTTTCAACAGAGAAGATGTTTATCCCTTTTACTAGGCAATGCAAAGGAAGGGTAATGCAAATATATTACGGTTGTTTTGTTTTGACCCTTTTAATAATGTCTAGGTCTTAATCTCCAGAGTTTCTTAAGCCCATCTTGTTATGTATTGGGAAGGATGTCTCTACCCTTTCATTATACATTTATTGAGATATTCATCCTCTTCTGGAATCACCGGATCAAAGTCTGTTATCAATACTTCTTGTCCATAATGATCAACTGAGTCCCTAATTCCTTGTTTCCAATTGATTTCAAGTTCCTCCTGTTTGGAAAGACACCTGGGACCTCAAGCAGACAGGCCTCTTTATATGTCCGGGTGTTAACTTTGGTCAAAAGGGCACAGTTATATCACCTTGCTCACAGCCTTGGGTAGGGAGTTTGCGTGGGTCAGGACCTAGTCACTGGCTTAATAAATAGGAGGGTCTCAGCATCCTTTCCACTTAACATTAACTTGCAAAATGTTTAGAAATCTTAGAAGTGTGTAAAAAAAGGGAAATCAAGGGTTTCGGTATCCCTATAACGAGGTGTTTTTAAAAATTAGTGACACTTGACTCTGCAACAGTGCGCCTAAGAGGGAAAACATTTCAGAGACATTGATTTTTAACTTCTTTTTCCCCGACTTTACCCACCCAGTGCTCAAAAATCCAACACTCGGAGGGGTACGTTTCACAAAGTTCTAACCTTTCGAAGGGTTGATTAGAATATGGAAAATATACCATTCACTGAAACCGAGAAAATTAACAAAAGTCCTGACAATCAAGTGCTCTACGAATGTTTTTTATAAGCCAATTCCATAAATAAATATCCAGTTAGAAACAAAGTTTACAGGATTTTAAATTATCAATGGTGAAAGAGTATATGCTTAGGGTAATGTTAGTACACACATGAAAATCTACAGGAGGAAAACTTTAAAATTCCCGTAGGACAGACAAGTAGACTTAAACAAGAATAAAGATGTACTACATTCTCGGATAAACAGACTTAGACTCAAGAACATAACAATTCTTCATCAGTTAATCAAGCAATCCATTCTAATCCCAAAGAAAATCCAAAAGGCTTTTGAACACTTTGTTATTTTCCACTGTTAATAAGGGAAAACAAACAGGCAGCGATATCCAAGAGAGTTATGACAATGAATAGCCATGTTGTGAGAGAACTAGTCATACCACATGTGAAAATATATAGTAGAACACAAAGTTCAAGAGTAGACCTGAAGACATACAAGAATTTAGTATACACTGAGGCAGCCTCCCAAACCAATGAGAGTACAGACAGCCTTGGGACAAAGTGATACCCATCTAGAATAGGCTCATAGTTCCACACCTCTCACAATAAACCACGATGAACTGTACAGGGATCCAAGAATTAAAGGTACAATGCACAGAACCATACAACTACTAGAAGAAATAATGGGCAAGATTCCTTTATAGCTCGAGAGCAGGAAAAGCCTTTTGTACGTCTGACCCAAAAATCCATTAAAAAAAAAAAAAGGATAAATGTGAACACCTAAAATTTACCATGCTAACGAAAAAAGCACAATCGAAGTTAGAAAAGCATTGATAAACGGGAAAAAAGTATTTAATTCACATCAGTAGTCTTCCTAACACAGAGAGCAAGCTTCTAGATATCGTTTAAGAGTAACAACCAAGAGAAAAAGACATTACTAGTTCACAGAAAAAGAGCCACAAAAGGCTCTTAAATATACAAAAAGATTCCCCAGCCGCACATATAAAGGAAATACAAACAAAAACTACACTATAATTTCATACAAAGTATGAGTTCCCAACCAAGACCTGCCCTTTCAGAGGGGCCTGTATTACCTGCCATTTCCTCACCTCTCTTGAGTCTGACTTGTCTCAAATCCCCTTTACCCATGACATGGTTATAATCCCACTGTAAACAAAGTACAGTCCTTTATATGAAAATCCCTGACCCTTTAATTTCGATTGCCCTCTCATGCCATCAAATGTCTACAGAAGTTCTTCGAATTTTTAAATTTTGGTAATAAGGCCAATCTTCTGCCAATTATCAGTAACAAGAAACAAGCATTTGCACGAACACGCACCCTTAACAGTGTCATAAAAAAAACTGGTTTTTTTTTCCTTTTGGAGTTTTTTGTCCACATATAATTTGCTCCCCTTATTCATATTTTGTATTATTACCATGAACTTTTATCTTTGATAACCTGAAATTATTTCTTTAAAAAGCTTCATTGCTTCTTTCATTAATAAAAGGCCTCCTGTTACTGCACAGAACTGTAAATAGATAAAAACATTAACCACCAGTATTCCCATCACTTGCAGAGAGACCCTGAAAATTTGGGGGTTTATTCTTCCATGTGGTTAAATGCATACGTGAAAATGGAGCTAGAACTTTTTTAGGTCAAAAATTCATGAAAGGAAATGTTACTTCTCTAGGGATACATTCCGGGGAGCCCAGTCCCTGTCGGCAGCGCACTCAATCCCACCCAACCACGCCGACCCTCCTGCGGCCACGTAAATGGGGAGGGAAGGAAGAAGGAGCTGGCGGCCCCGCACTCTCCTCCTGCCCTCCCCGCCCTCTGGCCACAGGGAACCGCTTCCCTAGGGGCTCTACTTGGACGCTCTCCCTACTGGCGCCAGGGCACAGAACTCAGGCGGCGGTACAATCCCGGCGCCCACGCTCAGCCAGCCTCGCCTAAACGCCAGACCACGGCCGGGCCCACGCGGCGCCCCCTCGGCCCGTCCCCGCCTCCCCCCGAGCCGGCCAGGATGCAGCGACCATTGGCCTACGGCGCACGCCAGGCATAGGCTGCCCAGACGCTAGAGGACGGGGAGGGTCCCCGGGATCAGAAAGGCTGCCGGACGGAGCCCAGCCCCCGGCCCCGCGTCGCCCCGCGTCAGGGAAAAGAAACGAAGGAGGCTGAGGGGACCCACCTGGCTGAGGCCACGCTCCGGCGGGAAAAACCCGGTCAGCTCTGAACCTTGCGCGGGGGCCGGCGGGACTCGACGGCGCCCCACGCCCACCCCTGCCGTAAAGCGGCGCCTGCGTGGCCCCGCGTAGACGACCCCACCCCCACCCCCACCCCGCCCCCTGTCGTCGGCGTCTCCTCGGAGAAGCCCGGGAGGTGGGGCGCGGCGGGGGGGAGGGGGAGGGGGAGAGGAGGGGTTGGGAATCCGGGTTCCTCGGTGTTGGCCCCGCCCAGGGGAGGGGTGGGACATCCTCAATTGGTCCCAGGTGCCGAGAGGTGGGAGAGGTGAGCTTGGGAAAGTCTGAGAGGAAACCTCCCGTGTTTCGCTCTCTGCTCGGGAGGACCAACTTGTCCCCCTTGTAGGGGCCCTGCCGCCAACGATGTATGCGAAGGAACAGTAAAACGGAAATTTTACCGTTCAACAGTCGCAAGAGTATTTAGAGGAAAAAAGTGTAAGTACACTTGCAAACGGTGTGACGAGTTTGTATCCTTCATATGCTTGAGGTTACTAATACTTGAATTGCTCCCTCCTCAGGTGACAGGCAGAGTCCCAAGAGCAGGCACTCCCTGCGCCCCGTCACCTCCCGCTCTTTGCCAAGGACCTGCTAGGGAGCCAGCGCCTCTGAAGCGGTTTTCCCGGGGCTGCTGCAGGTGGTGTCCACACCGCCTAGGTGGGTGGGGATGTGCTGCGTCCGAAGGAGTCGCAGCGACTCGCAGGTTTCTCCTGCCTGGCGGGCGCCTTGACTTGTTTTTTCCTGTTGAGAAAAGGAACACGCTCCTCTAGAGAAATAACCTTCACATCAAGGAGACACATGTAGCATAGAGAGGAAAAGGAAGATGACAGGTGATGCCGCCACTCAGAGATGAGGGGTGTTAAACTGGGGCTTGTATCCACCCAGTAGCTTGTTCCCTGCAGAGGGGTGCAGCGGAGGAGAGAGAGCACGGGAGAGAGATTCAAAGACAGACCTTTAGAAACAACTGTCTCTAGGATCGTGGGTAACCGGCAGCTTTCTGGTGACTAAAACAGTCGAGACTGTGAAGATGTTTTTGTTAACTCTTTCTTTCCATTGACAAATGTAATTCTTGCTTGGTTATTTCTTAAGAAAAACCATCTCCAGAAATACAGAAGTTTTTCGAGGGAGAACTGAAGTCACCCCTGCCCCTATCCACTCCCCAGTGTAACCACCCTTCCAAGAAACACTTAAAAGAAATCCATGGGCTCTGCAACGACCCCAGGGCAGCACAACTGGCCTGCTGACTGCCCCTAACTCCTCAGGATTTCCTGCCTCCATTCTGCTCCCCCACTGAGCACCTGCACAGGCCCAGGCCCCCCAAGACCGCCTGCTGTGCGGCTAGTCCCAGCCTTGGCTCAGGCTCTGACTCACAGCGCCTTTTCTCACCCATTCCCTGCTGTTTGGGCAGAGCTGGTGGGAATTTCCAGGGCAGAAGGGAGGAGGACAGTGAGGACCCTGAGGTGCTTAGTTCTGGCCAGGCAGCTGCCTTTTTGCATTTCAGGTCAACACAGGAAATCTCACAAAGCGCAGCTGCCTTCAGCTCCTAGGGAGTGAAGGGAGGGCTTCATGCTCTGCTACAACTTGCCCGCCTTGTTGAGGGTGGAAAGTGAAGAGAGCTTCCACCTCCTCCCCACGCGGAATTACCTGACCAGTCCCCGGGCTCTGGATCTCAGCTGCCCCTCTGGATTCCTCTGTGAGTTTCTTTTCCTTCACTCTAGGGAGTAGTGGCTGTATCTCCATGCAGAGATCCAAGTCAAAGTCTTTTCTCTGTCTCCATTCCCTGGATGAACACAGATGCAATAACTACTCATTGTGCCAGGAAATCGAGGTCCAAAGAGGCTACGTGGCTTTGCCAATGTGAACCAGGAGTGGTTCACACACACAAGGGGCGGGGGGAGGCGGGGGGAGGCGGGGGTGGGGTGGGGGGCGTCTCATGCTGCAAATCCATTGCTCTCTCCATGCAAATGGCCACTGAGGGCAAGAGAAGATGTGCAACGTCGTTAGTCATTAGGGAAACCAACATCAAAATCACAAGAGATACCACTTCACGTAATTTTAAAAATGGAAAATAAGAAGTGTAATAAGGATGTGCAGGAATTGAACCCCTCATACACTGGCTGGTGGGAATGTAAAATGGTGCGGACACCGTGTAAAGCAGTTCGGCACTTCCACCAAAAGTTAAACATAGAGTGACCACATGACCAGCAAGTCCACTCCTAGACACGTATCCCAGAGAACTGAAAACATTCAAACAAAAACTTGTACGTCAATGTTTACGGCAGCCTTATTCACAAAGCCAAAATGGGGGAAGCAACCCAAATGTCCATCGACTGATGAATTTTTAAACAAAATATGCTATACCCTTACCATGAGTTTTTATTTAGCCATAATATGGAATGAAGTAGTGATACGTGCTGAAATACGGATGAATCTTGAAAACATTACGATACATGAAAAAAGCTAGACACCAAAGAACACACATTGTAAGATCTGATTCACGTGAAGTACCCAGAACAGGCAGATCTACAGAGAGAAAAAATCCACTCGTGGTTGCCATAGGGCTAGTAAGAAGGGAATGTTAGGAGGAAAACTTTTTCTCTACCGTCTTAGGTTCAACTGGCTAGGGGCCTGAAAGTTAATTAACGGTAAATTAATAGGAGAAACGTTTATTTACCATGAAGGAGCTTTCAGATGAAGAGGCTCCCTAGACGGCTAGAGATAGGGGTTTATATACCAACTTCGCGAGGGGGCTTGGTGGATCAGGACTTCAAAGGATGGAAGGGTCTGATGAGGCTTATTTACACCATCTTCTGGAATGTTCTCATGTCCAAGATCAGGCCTCCCTGATTAGAGACACGCCCCCCCCAATGTGGGTGGGGTTGTGGCAGCTGTCTCTTATAAAGTTCTGCTTTAGCCGGATAAGGGCAGTTCAGAGAAGACTTATTTCTGCCTCTGTTGTAGCTCAGATGTTTTCAATTTGAAGTAATCTTTGTACCATTCAGGCCGGTTTCAGTCCCATCCCGAGAATAGGGAACGGCAGATAATAAGTATGGACTTCCTTTTGGGGGTGATGAAAATGTCCTAAAATTTATTGTGGTCACGGGCCCACAACTGTCTGAATATAGTAAAAATCAGTGACTAGTACATTTTAACATTGTGGAGTATATGGTACATGAACAGCATATCAAAAATTTAAAAAGCAGGCCAACACATACATTTAATAAAATTTCAGTAAAAGGTAGATGGTACATTTTATAATGTGGGTGAATCAAGGTGAGAATAGTACAACCCACTTATCAACCTCCGTCTCCCCGGCCAGGGGAAACTTTGTTTCCCATCAAAAGTGTGGGAAACAGCGCGGGTGTTCTGATGTGATACAATTGACAATGTACAGTACAGTACAATCTGATACTCCTATTGTATCATATAGGAGTACAAAGCATCAAGTCTAAAATGTGCCTGCTAAGGGACATTTCCCTGGTGGCGCAGTGGGTTAAGAATCCGCCTGCCAACCCAGGGGACACGGGTTCGAGCCCTGGTCCGGGAAGATCGCACATGCCGCGGAGCAGCTAAGCCCGCGAGCCACAACTGCTGAGCCCGCGTGCCACAACTACCGAAGCCTGCGCGCAGCGGCGAAGACCCAACGCAGCCAATAAATAGATAAATAAATAAATTTATAAAATGTTCCTGCTAAAATAACTGAGCCTGAATCTAACCACATCCAGAGATCTCACTGCGGGTTATTCTGTTTCTATTGGAACATGTTCAGGACAGGATGCATATAGAGTAACACTGAATGTGAGTAATTCTACAGGACAAATAATCTAGTCTTTTCATCAAAGGAATAGCAAAGAAAAAACGGGGAGGGGCTGTTATAGATGAAAAGAGGACTAAGTCCTATTTCAGCGAATGCTATGTAAGATACTTGTTTGGATCCTAATAAGAACAAATCAAATTTAAGAGAGATATTTAGGTCAAATCGGTACATTGGACATGGATGGTTTCCTGTGGCATTAGGGAATAATTGTAATTTTTCTTAGATGTAATGACGGTATTTTGGTTATGTTTTTTTAAAGCCCTGTTTGTTATAGTTTATGTTACTGCAGAGTATGTGGAGGAAATAACTTCTTTGGGTTTACACACGAAGTCGTAGGATATCTGGAATATGCTTTGGAATATGCTAGAAAAAAAAACAAATAAATCTTAAGTGGCAAAACGTTGATTGTTGAAGCTCCTTGACTGACATACAGAATTCTGGTTATATTGTTCTGTCGGCTTTGTTTGAAATGATCCATGATACAGAGCTAAAAATATCCACAAAAGCAACTGTGCCAACCAAAACTGATAAAGTAATCGTGTTTTGAGTATGTTATTGAGTAATATGGGTGAAAACACCAACCTAAAAGAGTTGATTCTGGTTGCATTTACAGAGCTGTAATTGGTTGTGTCTCCAGTTAGGACTGGAAACAGGTGGTTTTTGTTTTAAGTATTGTAGAATTATCCAACCACTTCATTAAAGCCTAGGGTATCTATTTTTAATGATCTCTTGTGTGAGAATGTAAATACGGGGAGGAGATTCTGAAAGACGCACACTGTACAGGTAACAGGGTCAGCTCTGGGAATGGCATGAACATTAGGGCTGGTGGCCAAAGGTGACCTTCATCATTTGCTGAGCACCTACTGTGTGCCAGATACTACTGTTCTTCGTGCTGGAAATACAGACACGAAAGAGACCTAAAGTCCTTGCTCACATGGGGCTCACATTCTAGTGGGGGAGACTGAAAGGTAAGCTCAGTAAGATCCACGTGTATTATAATGACGCGTGCTGTGCAGCACACGAAGGCAGGGAAGGGGAATAGGTCCGGGGGAGGGATCTGCACCTGCAGGTAGGTTGTATGGAGAAGGCCTCACTGAGAAGGGGACATAAAGACCTGAAGGAAGAGACGGGGTGGGGTGGGGGGGACCCTGTGGAGATCTGGGGGATGATCCTCTGAGGATCATATCCTGTGTGCCTCTTACTAATGTTATGCTGTTAAATCATTTAGACACTTACAAATAGTCATTGACCCTCCCGTTTTGAAGCAGGAGGCGCTGTGGTGTATTCTGTCCGTTTGGAATTGGTCAGGGTTAGGGCCACAATTACCTTGATGAGGATATGGTTGAAGACCTTAGCCACTTTGAATAAATCGAGGTTCTAGCCATGCATACTAAGTGTGTGCTCCTATAAAATGGATCTTTTTGGAATACGTGTAGAGATTGGTCCCTACAGAGCATCTTGCTGAAGTGGCTGGGTCCACTTCTGTAAGTTGTTTATAGCTACGTGACTGACAGTGCTGAACAAAACCCAAACTGTCATTTGCCCCTTGGGCCAGGACGCTCATCCCTCGTGGAAATCAATCAGTTATAAGTGGGAGAACATTTCTGTATCTGTGGATGTAGGGCTGACAGTTTATTTGTTTATTTCACTAACCTCAGGGACAGTAGGTTAGGGAAGCAGACAGGCTGATCGGTATCTCTGACCACAAGCCTCAATGCCAGCAAATTACCATATGAAGTGACCAAATGGTCACAGTGGATTACATCACAGTGGGTTTGCAGTATAAAGTCCAGACCATCTGTAGCTGTAGGCTTATTTCTCCTAAGGGTAGGCAGTGGCTGGATGGGTTTCTTTTGCAGAACTAGGAAAAGGCTGGTGTGTTTTTGTTTTGTTTTGTTCTTTTGTTTTTTACTTTTTTCATGCTGAATTCTTACTTAGGGAAATTAATCTGTATCTGTGGCCAAGGTATTCAACAATACTTTCTTTCCTTTTCAGGTCACAGTTTGGTAAGAAGATCAAAGGGCACGATCAACAGCTCGTGCACTGCCTTGGTGTGGACCCAGAGTTCAAGCACAGACGAAGATCAGACACTGACTTCACACTTCTGATAGGTACGCAGTACAGCCCTCAGTTGTGCTTTGATTCTGTTTCCCCCTTCTGTACAATAGGCTCCCCTCTCAAGGCAGGTCTCTCACCGAACTTCCTCTTGTTAGTGTCTGGCTAGCACCACGTCCAGGTATACTCAGTCCCTGCAATTGTTCATCGGGACGATCAGGAGAGTTCTGCCTGTGCGATTCAAATATCAACCTATCTGGTAAGTTCCAACACCCCTGAACTCAGTTTAAACTCGAAGCCCAGAAAAGGCCATTATTTTACTAGAGCCGATTTCACACATCTGATAGGTATGGAACATAACTCCCAGGTGTACTTTGTGTTTTACCCCCTTGCTTTTTACAAAGGTGACTTTCTGAAATGTTTTAATCCAGTTTATGCTGGTGCCATGGAGGCACGTTCTTCACGCTCAAGACTGAGCAAAGGCAGGGTTATTTCAGTAACCTGGGACCTTTTAAAGCTATAAAAAATAGCCGGACATTTTCATAAACCCTAGAGCTAGGAAAGAATTTGAGGGGATCCTGTTTGTCCCCTGGATTGCTGAGAAAAGGACCTTCTGTCATCCTACACTGGAATCTCTGAGAAGGATGATGTGAAGCTTCTCATGTGAAATGTACCTTGCTATATAGCGCCTCCTAGTTTAAGAAGTTTTTTTTATACCTTATTGAAATCTCCATTGGTAAGGATCCAGCATACACTCATTTGTCATTTCTTTACAGGAGGAAAACTAGAGCTGTCAAATGCCAATTCTATAGTATTCTTCTGGTCTACAGCACAGGGCAGGCTCAGTAATAATGAAAGAGGAATAGCTTATTATTGTTTATGATGTATTGTTCTTTTGTGATTTTAACAGTAATACACCCATAGGTGATTTAGAAAGTTATACAGGTTTGATGGGGGAGTCGTAAGGGACTGTTTCCAGTAGTTGTGCTGGCTGATCACCTCTTATGGACCATACCATTGGCACGCTCTCCTGTTGATGTGGGTGAGCGGGTCAGGGTTCAGCAGACATTGGCTTCGTGTGCTGTATGCCAACTTTTTATGACGACTGTGTTCTGTGAATCAGCATTTGGGGCAGGGAGAGATGAGGGGACCAGAGAGGGTAGTCAGCATCATAATCCCCTTATGACCTCATCAACCTGCCACCTCTGATCTTGAACACATCCTTGTACTTCTCCAGGTTTTGATATCTCTAACTAATTTCTGGGTAAATCCATGAAAAGTTCCTACATTTTTATGGTCAAGGACCTTTTCGAGAAGCTGATGAATACTGTGGAAATTAATTTTTTTAAAATGCATATCTGTACATACATACACAAATTAGCAGCTACTTCAGGAAGTTTAAGGAAACCTATGGACCTCTCTTAAGAGCCCCTAGACTTAGGGAGTTCACTGTCTCTTCCAATTTCACACATCTGTGGTTCTAGTGCCTTCCACCATTCAAATCATATCAGGCCCCTGCCTGAAGCTCTCCAATAATTTCCCATTGAAATTAGAATGAAAATATTTACCAAGCATGGCCAGCAATGAACAAGATCAGGCTACTCTTTGCCCTGATCACTCAACCTCTTTTCTGCTTGGTTACTTTGCCCTAGACACACAGGTATGTTCCTTCTCAGCTTTATTAATAGGAGTATAGTAGGCAGAAGATAAACTGCCCTGTTTACAGTGTACACCTTGATAACTATTGACATATGTTCCCCCTGAGAGATGATCACCACACTCAGAATAATGAACACATCTATTACACTGTGTTTCTTGCTCCCTCAGCTTATGTGTAATGAAAACTACGTTGTTGCTCCAAAGAGTTTGTTTAGTTATTTATTTCATCCTTAACTAGGGGTAATTTATTATTAAGACAATTTCATATATATTAAGAAACATGTACCCAAAGTGTTTGAATGTTCCTGAGAAGTTCCTTTCTTTATGTAGTTGATATTTTCTGCCGTAGATCAAATGTTACTGAAGTGAAAGTTTTCACAGAAATCTTGAGTTAATGGGTGTTATTGTATATCCTCCCATTGCTGCTTTTGGTTTAAGGGTCATTTTGAGTCTTCGTCATTATAAATGTGGATTCATTGGCACATTTCCACCCATAATGAATCATGAAACAAATTTTAATTTCTGTAATCATAAAAGTTAAAAAGTATTTGGAATCCTTTAAAAATGGTGAGAATGCGGTCAAAATATATTCATGAATACTTGGTTATGGTCCTCGACAAACCTAGTGTTAAATTCATTCAGTTAGCTAAGCAAAGTGTATGTAGTAGCTTATGCTCTATATGTGTACATGTCAATTTCTGTTTAGTGTCAATTGACGTAAAAATGATAGTCGGCATAGTAAAATTATAGGCTTGCCACCTTTTGCCTGAGGGAACTGACATAATAATCTCTAATTGCTTGTGTTTAACCTTAATTGATTGTTTTGTGGACTGGGCAAAAGTTGAGGAAAGTTGTTAACAACAGCAATGGAAATTTCCAAAAATGTTTAAGGCTTATTAAATATTGATATGATTATTTTACTCAATTTAATCACATTACATATACTCTCCTCTATCTTTTGTGAGACTTTCAAAATGTTTTTTCAGTTATACAGTGCTTTACGTTTCTGGATCCATAACCACATATATTGAATTATTGGTAGATATTGATTTTTTGGTAGTGCAATAGTGAAGCACTGTAAACAAGTGAAATGTCTATCAATTGGGAAGTGGTTAAAGAAATATATTATACAGCCTGACAAACTGTGAAATATGTGTGTGGGTTTCTTTGTGAACATATGCCTTCATTTCTATTGACGTATAATTTACTATTTTAAAACTCACTTTCAAAGTGTACAAAATTGAGTTTTGATAAATGTATATAGTCATGTAACCACTATCACAATCAAGATATGAAATATTTCTATGACCCCAGAAAGTTCTCTGGTTCCTTTCTAGTCAGTGATCTCACTCTACTTCCATCCCTTGGAACTACTGATCTAATTTCATGTAGTTCTGTCTTTTTTTTAAATAATATACATAGAATCATAACGTAATGATCCTTTTGTTTCTGGCTTCTTTCACTTAGCACAATGCTTTTGAGATTCATCCATGGCATTGCATATATCAGTGGTTCATTCATTTTTATTGTTGAGAAGTATTCTAATGTACTGATATATGACAATTTGTTTATTCATCAGTTGCTGGACATTTGGATTGTTTGAAGGATTTGGTGTTTTTGAAAATCGTTACAGGAAAATTTTATATCTTCATATGGATTTGAGTTACAGTCTAGAATCCATCTATTTCAACCTAAAGGATTCCTTTTAACATTTCTTGTAGGGCAGATTTAGTGGTAATGAACTCTCTCAGCTGTCGTTTGTCTTGGAATGTGTTAATTTCTCTCTCATTTTTGAAGGACAATTTTTACCAGATATAGAAATCTCGGTTGACAGTTTTTTTCTTTCAACAACTTAAACATATCATCCCACTTCCTTTCGGCTTGCTAGATTTCTGCTGGCAAATCTGCTGATAATCATGTCCCTTTTAAGTGACAAGTTGCTTTACTCTTGCTGCTTTCAAGATTCTGTCATTGACTTTAGACAGTTTGATTACAGTGTGTCTCAATATGATTTTCTTTTGTTTTATCCTACTTCAAAGTTCATTAAACTTGTTGGATTTGTAGGCTAAAATCTTTTATCAAATTTTGGAAATTTTCAGCCATTATTTCTTCAAATAATCTCTCTGCCCTTTTAGCTTGCTATTTTTCTGGGACTGCCATAATGCATATATTGGTCTACTTAATGATGTCTGATAAGTCATTTAAGCTCTGTTTACTTTTCTTTATTCCTTTTTCTTTCTATTCCTCAGATTCTGTCATTTGTTTTTCCTAATAAAATAAGGTTACTATAATCTACTGTTCCTTCCTTATCACCTTTAACAGATGTAGAAGAAAAACACTAGCCTTTTTATATTAAAGTGATAAATGAAAGGAAATTAGATTGCTCAAAGGATATGTTTAGAAATAAGCAACCTAAATAATTTCCATTTCATTCCTTCACATTTCTCTTTCTTCAATAGGTAGTTCCTTGTAGAACTGTGAGATAGTTACCTAGTTCTATCTGCTATGGTCTCTAAAATCACTCTTTTTGATAGCAACAAAATGGTATAACCTCTCCTCCTTTCTCTCTCTCTGCTTAGAGTGACCCCACTTGGCTTCTTTCAATTTTCTAATTAGAAAATTTCAAATGATACTGCTACTTCATGCAGACTTGCTGAAATTTGAGTTTGCTTTTTCTTTCCATGTGAATGACTTACACAAATGCTTTTGAACAAATGCCAGCTTTATTAATATCTTAACGTTTATATCTAGATTTTCTTTCACTTTCATGAAAGCGTAGCTGCAATTATATTAGGTTCTACCAAAAGTTTCATTCCTTTTTCTCCTAGATCCTATGAAACCTTAGTATAGTATTTCTCTCCTGCTGGTGGAAGAGAGAAGCACAAGACTAAAAGCTCTCTGGTTTTCAGCCTCTGATAGTAAGGTAAAGTGCTTACATATTCTGTCTCTCTAGAGTTTGCCTTGTCTTGGAGATAACCAAGTTTTCTATCATTCCATAAATTATAGAGTATCGTTGAAGTAACTTCAGGATTTTTTTTTTTTTTTGCTTTTTTCTCTGCTAGAGAAAATTCTAAGAGCATGAGTATATAATGTTTGCATGAAGTTGTCAAGTTTATTGATGAAAGAAATTTCATGCTTTTTGGTTAATAGATCTTTATGCATCTAATATATGCATTCTTGCATATACTGTGCATTCTTGTTTTAAGTAGCACATTCAAAATTCCCTTTGAGAATCTTAGAATGCACTTAGTTTGGGGCTTGCATTGTTAGCAGATACCACAAGAATGGAGCAAATGATGACTATGTATCTGCCCTAGATTTCTGTATTTGTGTATTTTGGGAAAAGGAGCACTGAAAAATAACAAAGAAATTTCAGTGCTTGATGTTTTATTCTGATAACCAACGTTTAAAATTAAAATGAAAGCATGTATGTTCTCCCAGTGGCTGCCTGCATGCCTTCTCTTTTTGTGAGCCATTTAAAGTAGTAGTATAAAATAGTTAAAAGAAGTCATTAAAAAGTTTCAGTTTTGGGCTTCCCTGGTGGCGCAGTGGTTAAGAATCTGCCTGCCAATGCAGGGGACACGGGTTCGATCACTGGTCCGGGAAGAGCCCACATGCTGTGGAGCAACTAAACCCATGCGCCACAACTACTGAGCCTGCACTCCAGAGCCCGCGAGCCACAACTACTGAAGCCTGCATGCCACAACTACTGAAACCCATGAGCCTAGAGCCCGTGCTCTGCAACAGGAGAAGCCACCGCAGTGAGAAGCCCGCGACCCGCAACGAAGAGTAGCCCCTGCTCACTGCAACTAGAGGAAGCCCGCATGCAGCAATGAAGACCCAATGCAGCCAAAAATAATAAATAGAATAAATGAATTTTTTTTAAAAGTCTCAGTTTTGTCATTAATTGGCTATAGCTTTAAGTATGTCATTTATACTCCTTGGATCTTAGTTTCTTCATTATTAACAGGGGAGGATAAGATTAGTGGACTTCTAAGAAGACTGCTTCCAGTTCATATATTTCAGATCTGCGTGATTCTGATTCTATGTGTGGTTACAGATTGTTCAGCTAATTTAAATTTCAAGCAGGAAGATTGAGTGCCTCTCTGCAAATGTACCAATGAAACATTTACAAAAGGAAATTGTGGACAGTGTGTTTGTGCAGTTACCAAACTAAAAAATAATGTGGAGAAAACTTCAGGAGGGGAGATGAGAGTGTGGATTCAGAGAAAACGTGGATAATAATCAAGTTGAACAAGCTCACATTGGAGGACCTCCATCTTCTAAGTGAACTAGCAAATAAGTTTATTTACTGTCCATGAAGGCTCTTTGGTAGTTTTGAAATTTAAATAGACTAGAAAAGTTTTGGATCAGCCTCTGTGGGGTCCAGGACTCAGGTAGGGATGAATAAAAAAATTATTAAGTAGTATTTCAGGTTTGACCCCCAAACACTATCATTATCCAGATTGCTCACCTGCTCTTTCCTCAAACTTGGATATGAATGACTTTTTATAATTTCCAAAAGTCAAATATACTCTGTGGATTAATATTTAGTAATAGTGAAAGTAGTTTTTATTGTTCTACGAACTCTAAAGACAATTCTAGATAAGAAGATAAACCACTTTTGGAAACAGAATTAGCATCATTTGGATGAGCGTGCAACCTTCTAAAATGACCTGAAGTGACATTGGCAACAAAGGTCAAGTAAGATAAATATTACCTTTTCTATAGCTGGACTTGAGCAGTGTACATTCTACAACTTCAGGCTTGTTTGAATCTGTTTAGAGTCCTGACTGAGGCAGGGGCTGGGACAAGATACAATGGAAGGATGTCCACCATTCAGATGATCTCTCTGACTTAGCACTACAGTTTAACTTCTCACATTCCTACTTTTAACATTTTATATAAGTGTTTTGGTTAGCCATCTTAAGAAGAATGCATTTTTGGTGTCCAATTTTGCAGAACACCTCTTTTTGCATGCTAGACAATTCGCGGTGTGGTAGAAAGATTCTAATTTGTATTAATATGCATCAATTTGAACAGTCTACAAGTGCAATCTCTTTTCAAGGTTAAATATAGTTAAGAAGTTGAATTGCTTGAGAACTTTATGATTTTTTTTAAAAAAAGTACAGAGATTTCTGATATACTCTCTCACCCTGCTCCCAATTAATATATTGAATTAGTATGATTCATTTGTTACAGTTGATGAGCCAATTTAAATACATTATTTTTAACTAAAGTCCATAGTGTGCATTAGGTTCACTCTTCATGTTGTACATTCTATGGGTTTTAACAAATACACGATGGCATGTATCTACCATTTTAGACTCACACACAATAGTTTTACTTCCCTAAAAATCCTCTGTGCTCCACTTATTCACCCCTCTCTCCCCAACCCTGAACCCCTCACAACCACTGGCCTTTGAACAATCTGAATAGGTTTGCCTTTTCCAGAATGTTATATACTTGGAATCCTACAGTATGTAGCTTTTTCAGTTTGGTTTCTTTCACTTAGCAATATGCATTTAAGTTTTCTCCATATCTTTTCTTGGCTTCATAGCTCATTTCTTTTAATCAGTGATTTCTTTTACTCTACTGTATGGATGTGCCACAGTTTATCCATGCACCTATTGGAGGACATTTTTTTAGGTCCCATTTTTTTATTCATTAAATTTAAATGTATGGTATGAAATATTAAAAAACCATACTAATTTCTAAGATCTACATTTCAACAGAAAAACATTAAAAATGTCCATGATAAATCAAGAAAAACTCCTTGGTCCACCCATTTTTTCTTTTTCTTTTTTTTCCCAGGAGTGAAAATGGGTTTGTTTGCCTTTGGTTGGTGACATATTTCTTCATTATTACCACCACTAGTACTAGCTCTACCCCCAATTGTCATGAAAATAATCATGACTGAGGGTCTGAGATTTAATGCTCTATTTCATATATAATATTGTTTTGAGCTTTCGTGAAATGATATTATTAAGTGAACATCTATGGTGGTGATCACTGCAGGGAAATGAAGAACTCAGAGCCCAATCCTAAGCTTAAGCACTGAACCCAGGTGATGAAACTATATATTGTGTCATGTTACAGTAAGTTCTATGGTAGAAAATTATTTTGTTAGATGGAAGAAAAATGTGACCAGTAGCAGACTTTCTGGCAAATTAACACTTTAGTTTAAATAACTCTACAGATTTTATTTTCTAAGACAATAAACATTCATATGTGCAAAAGACTCAGGCATTATTTTCTTAAACTACCCTGAATGTTTTGTGATAGAACGTATTACACAAGCAAAACTTTTGAGAGGAAGTTTTCATGATGGTGTGAATAATTGAGCCATGGTATTTCCTTTCAAGAAGAAAATCCCCATTTTAATGATTTCCCAAAACTCTCTGTAGACCTCTGAGAATCTGGACTACCATAATTTAATAACCTATAAACTTTATATATCCACCTTTGACAAAAGCTCCCATGTATACTTAAAATTTTCATCAGTGTCTAAATTTTACAGCTGATTAAGTACTGTCCTCAATACATATTTGTTTCTTAAATTGGTCTGTTTCCACATTCGACTTAAAAGTTATGTCAAAAAAAAAAAGTTATGTCAAAAGTCACCAGTGAACCCCAAATGACCCAATCTAGTGGCCTTTTCCTAGCCTTTTTCTGTTTCATTGTATTTATAATATTTTATAATTTTAATAAAGGTTTCATTTTTTCCTATCCTCCTACTTCCCTTTTGACATCTCTGAGAAGTCATTTACTCTCCCTTTTACTTCCCAGTGCGGCATTCTCCAAGGTTCTGTCCTCAGCTCATGACAAATAATATGCATTCATGAGGAGATAGTCTGCTATAGTAGTAAGGGAACTAAATTAGGTGTGGGAACTGCATTAAAATCTTACTCATGTTTCACACTACCTGCATAAGCTTTGTTCAGTCACTTAAATCTTGGAGTTTCATTTTCCTTGTTCACAAGAAGTGAGATAAAACTTGCCCTATCTATATTACAAGGTGATAATAAAAATCAAAAAGGATAATACATGTAAAAACTTTGATAATATATTACTATGCAAATGAATATTAATTATGTTATTAGAAGACAGGTAGGTCATTGGCACTGTGAGACAGACTCTCTGTATAAAGCTAATTGACCCTCAAGGACCTCAAACCCATGACCTTGTATTAATTATCCATGTTTGAACCAACTTATAGGATAGTTGGCTAGCCATATAGAATAATTCTTCTTTGCATATGTTTATCATGAAATATAATTTTTCATCATTTTGGGGAAGTATTTCAGAAAGCCTTTGATGAGGGTGCCTACTGTCCTCACATTAGGGTCTTAACAGAAGTAGTCATTGTGTAGAGTTTAAAATGCTTATGAAATATCTGACTTATCAAATATCTGACTTATGCATGTACTATTAAGCCTTTGAATGTTGATAAATAAGCAATGTATAATCTATAAGAAAACACAAATGTCTACTGTTACGAATTGTTTACTGTATATTTTATTACAGGCACTTAAACACTGAATTATTTATATTACAGGAGCATGAGCCCTCAGCTTGCTCGTAAATTTCAGGACCTCTTCTCCTGCATCCACAGGCGGGTAGAGGGTCATCCTCATCAACAGCTCTACCAGCGCCACCTCTACCTAGAAGAGTTGCTCCTCCTCCTCCAACTACTTTACCTAGAATAAGTAGTAAACCATCACCACCA
Organism: Eubalaena glacialis; assembly: GCF_028564815.1. Classification (NCBI taxonomy): domain Eukaryota; kingdom Metazoa; phylum Chordata; class Mammalia; order Artiodactyla; family Balaenidae; genus Eubalaena; species Eubalaena glacialis. The sequence continues at coordinate 106,307,111 of NC_083736.1, read as the reverse complement.
CCATCACTTTTGTTGGAGGATCTCTTCCTCCAGGATTACCACCTGCTCTGTCTCATGGAATGAAGCAGAAATAAATGTATAAACTTGAACTCTATATATTGAGTCTTGAACTGCATGACTTGATTCTCCTTTGAGAGAAATCAACTCGTCAAAGGGAAAACTTTTAACTAGAGTTTTTCAGTATCTTCTGGCCATTGGTGGTCATTAGTGTGTGAAAACTGCATAGCTGTGTACAAGTATGGTATAATTTTAGAGAATATGACTCTTGACTCTTTAACTCTCCTTTGTGAGCTCAGCATCTTATGTTCCTCTTTCAGTACAGTCTCTCAATAATTGAAAACTCCATAGAGAATATGAAATTCATCTAGAAGGCAAAGTAGAATTAATAAAGTGATGTAAAGATAATTGTATTAGTTTCCTAAGCCTGCCATAATAAATTCCTACAAACTAGATGGCTTCAAAAAACAAAGTTTTCTGTCAATTCTGAAGGCCAGTAGTCCAAAATCAAGGTGTTGGCAGGGCCACACTCCCTCTAGAGGCTCTGTTCCTTGCCTCTTCCAGCTTCTGATGGCTGTTGGCATTCCTTGGCCTGTGGCCACATCTCTCTCTGCTTCATATTCACATGACAATCCTCTCTGTGTGTCTGTACACTTCTTCTTCCTCTCTTTTATAAGGATACATGTGACTGCACTTAGAGCCCACTCAGATAATCAAGGATAAGCCCCTCCTCTTAAGATCCTTAAGTTAATCACATCTTTTGCCATATAAGGTAATATTCACAGGTTCTATGGATTAGGACATGGCCATGTCCTTTTGGAGACCACCATTCATCCCACTACAATAATACAGGAAATACATTCTCAAATTAAGAGCAATTTTGTTTCTTTTTACCATCTTTAACTTCAAATGGTATAACATTCTTAGATATGAACATAAATATTTTTTGTAATTGAGCCTTATTATCTTAGTTATTTTTGTACTTAGAGAATGTTTCTATTTATTTTTAAACTTTCAGATAGTGTGGAGTAGGTGACAACATTCTGTGGTGACAAAAACCTAATTGCTTTTATTTATTTATTTTTATACATTTATTTATTTATTTGTTTTTATTTTTGGCTGTGTTGGGACTTTGTTGCTGTGCGTGGGCTTTCTCTAGTTGTGGCGAGCGGGGGCTACTCTTCGTTGTGGTGCGCAGGCTTCTCATTGTCCTGGCTTCTCTTATTGTGGAGCACGGGCTCTAGGTATGCGGGCTCAGTAGTTGTGGCACTCGGGCTTAGTTGCTCCGTGGCATGTGGGATCTTCTCGGGCCAGGGATCGAACCCGTGTCCCCTGCATTGGCAGGTGGATTCCTAACCACTGCGCCACCAGGGAAGCCCCCTAATTGCTTTTAGATATGGTAATTGGAACTATCTTTCTCCTGAATATTATTTTACTTAATCATCATCAAATAATATAACAAAATTTACCATTTTAACCAGTTTTTAAGTGTACAATTCAGTGGCATTGAATACTTTCACAATATTGTGCAACCATCACCACTATCCATTTTCTGAACATGTTCATCATCCTGAACAGAAACTCTTTACTCATTAAACAGTAACTCCCCATTTACTCCTCCCCTCAAGCCCCTGGTAACCACCATTCTACTTTCTGTCTCTATGAATTTGCCTATTCTAAGTACCTCATATAAGTGGAATCAGATAATATTTAATAATGTTTGTCCTTTTTGTCTGGCTTATTTCACTTAGCATAAGTACTTGTTCAAGCCCAGGGCTAGGTGCTACATGAGGACTGGATATCATTTGACTCTGAGCCATAACACTAACAAACCAACTTAAGAGTCAACTTCTAGGGGACTTCCCTGGTGGCGCAGTGGTTAAGAATCCACCTGCCAATGCAGGGGACACAGGTTCGAGCTCTGGTCCAGGAAGATCCCACATGCCGCAGAGCAACTGAGCCCATGCACCACAACTACTGAGCCTGCACTCTAGAAGCCCCTGAGCCACAACTACTGAGCCCGCGTGCTGCAACTACTGAAGCCCGCACACCTAGAGCCCGTGCTCCACAACAAGAGAAGCCACTGCAATGAGAAGCCCGCGCACCGCAACAAAGAGTAGCCCCTGCTCACCACAACTAGAGAAAGCCTGCGTGCAGCGATGAAGACCCACCGCAGCCAAAAATAAATAAAATTTTTTTAAAAAGTGTCAACTTCTAGAGGATACAATTAATCAAACAGCCACATGGACCTTCTAAACTAGTAATCAATAAAATGAAACCAGACTACAAGTAAATATTTGGATATGAAGCCAGAGATAGAGAAATCACTTATGGTCAATAAGGTTCCAAATAGACAGTGGAAAGACCATATCCAAGATCAAATGTCGTACCAACAAAAGACAGCTGCCTTTGTTTCGAGAGCCTACCAAAGGATATAGGCTTGGTGATAAGGAAATGCTCAAATATAGGAACCCCAAAACAGCAAAAAGTATTCATCTGGAACTTCATGTAGCCATTGGCCTGTACATGGTGGTCAGTGTATGTGTCGAAACAGAAAGGGGGCAATGAATGTGGCCCATTGAGAGTAGAAACAAACCAAGAGACAAGGTAATGAACAAGGGGTTGACCTGCATCAGAAGAAAGACTTCCTTGATAAAAGGGACAGCAGTGGACAGTGTGAAAGGTGATATAAGCAAGTGTGCCAGGAAACCAAGGTCCAAAGAGCCTAATTGCTTTTGCCGTTATGAGCCAGGGTTTCACATGACAAATTCACACACATGGGGCTCTCATGTTACAAATCCATTGCTCTCTCCTTGCTATACATGGACTTTCTGATTTCATCTTAGGGTTGTCAGGGAGGAAGACATTTTCTTCTACTCTTCTAGGTTCTTCTGGCTGGTCTAAGAATTCAATTGGCATGAGACAGATTAATAGGAGAAAATCAAACAAAGTTTAATAACGTATTCATGGGAGGGACCCAGGAAAACTGAGTAATTCACAAAAATGGCTGAAACACTCACCTTTAATACCATCTTCAGCTAAAGACAAAAGAGGGTGTTAGGGGTAGTGGTTTGGGACTTCAAAGGAGAGGAAGGCAATTCACATGGAGATGGAAAAGCAAATGTTTGATAAACAAATGTATGCTGGGCCAGGCAGAGACAGTGGGAGACAGAGAGGAATTGTAACAAACAGACTTTGCTAGGTTCCTCCCTGTCTACACACCTAGTTCATATTATAGTTATCTATGGTGATAGCTCCCTTCCTGGAATAGGTCCTCTATCCACATTCTTTAGGGGAAGGTCAAAGCTTCTTCCTGAGTCTTTTCGTCTTGATTGTTTTCAGCTCGAAATAATCTGCATGCCAAAGAGACATTTTGGGGTGACAAATTTTGTTCCCCTACAGAGCGGAGACCAACTTGACCTGCAAACCTTCATAACACTTGATGCTTCTAGACTCCCAGCCTCAGCTCCAGCTCCAATTACCCTTCTCTGGGCTGGGCCAGTTTCAATGCCAATAAAGGCGAGCTCAGTATACTCTAATTCCTTTCTCAGCCACAGGCCAGGACCATCATGACCTGCTTTCTGACTTGCTTCTGTTCTCTCCAGTTTTGCCTTGGCTCAGGTTCTTTTCTTCTTTTTTTTGAAGATAAAAGGAAGCATCAAGTTAATGAAAACCTAATTTACATACTGTTCTGTATGGCATTCAGATTAATAGGAGAACAATGGATATAATAAGAAAATTATACAAGGATTGAATTTCACATGGATCATTTGATATTCTACCTGTGCTGTGAGCAAGTCATGTTGCATTAGATCAAATCCTGATTTTATTACGTTACCGAATATCCCATTGTCGCATCCTCACCTTTTGCCTCTTCATTACAGGGATGTAATCGCAGGATGAACCCCTCAGAGCTTGTGTTCAACTGCCCGTGTGTGCCCATTTCACAATCTGCCATTGTTACAAGACACTCTGGTTGATAAGCAGATAATAGGATATGCAGATTGCATGTACCTGATGAGGAAGGAAAAGTGTTTGGCTCAGGTTCTTGAAGATTACTTCCACTCAGTGTCTCCACCCCTGCCTGTGGATGGATTTTGATTTACAAGCTCAATATGAGGCAGGAGATAGATGGGCCGCAGGGTGAGCAGCTGGAATTCGTTCCCTGTGGACCGGCCAAGATGAAGAGAGGCTGAGCCCAGATAAGAGATAAAAGACCACATATTTCTCATTCTCGAAGTCAAGGAGACCTTCCTGACTATGAAGCTCCTTGGAGGTCAAAAGGGGAGTGATGTCAAGCTACCCATAGGCCTCTTCGCTGGAATCCATCTTGGCTAAGAGATGCATGCACACACGGGAGGATCCTGAGATATACCAAATATGGACTCAGAACCAGACAAATCAAAATGATGGGCCAAAGGAAACCCGGAAGAAATACCCCATATAAGTGATTTAAACTATCACGAGGGCACGATTCTCTCTGAGTCCACCCGTGTGTCTATCCACATGTACAGTACTCTTTTTCCTCCTATTAAACACTTTGTTTCACTACTTTCCATCTTTGTGGGAATTCTTTTCGGCAAAGCCGAAGGGCCAGGGCCTTGTCACTGGCCACTGGTCTAGCGGCTAGGATTCAGTGCTCTCTGCCGTGGCCCAACCAATGGGCCCAATCTCTGGCTGGGAACCAAAACCCCGCTTCAAGCCGCTGCAGGCTGAGGCCACCCGAGATCAAACACTCAGTGCATCAAGCTCACTCCCTTGGCCCCTACATCTCCTGGAACTCCACAATTCTCTCTGGCCTTCTGGTAAGGCAGGAGAGAGATGGGCTCCAGGTTAGACATTTGTAATCAGCCTCCTGTTTATACTTCAAGATAGAAATAACAACAGGAACAGGGTAAATAGCTAGACTGTGTCTCCTGTGGACACTTTAAGATAACAGTAATGGCAGGGGCAGAGAGGGGCTAAGCCCTGCTTGGGCAAAAGGTCAAGAGGTCACATATTTCTCATCCTTGGGGTCAGGGAGACCTTGACTGCGCATGCACAGAAAGGCTCCTCGGGGGTCAAAAAGGGAGGGGACACCAGATCAATAATAAGTTTTGCTAACTTCCCAAAGGTCCTCGGGCTGAAATCCATCTTGGCTAAAGGATGCACGTGCACATAAGGGAGGGCCCTGAGACAAATCAGCTATTGGGTCAAAACAAGACGAATGGCCAGAGGAAAACAAAGACCTGGAAGACTGCCCCCTTATAAACGATTTAAACTTCCCAAAGGCGCGACTTTCTCTGAGCTCACCTGTGTGTCTGTCAGCATGTACTCTACTTTTGTAATAAATACCTTACTTTCCTCTCTACCTTCTGTCTCTTTGTAAAAATTTTTTTCAAGGCAGACAAGAACTGGGGCACAGACCCTAGCCCTTGGCCGTCGTGGTCTAGTGGTTAGGATTCAGCACTCTCACCGTCACGACTAGAGTTCTATCTCTGGTCAGGGAACTAAGGTCTCACTCCAAGTTGCTGCTCATTGCTGTCTCCCCGAAATCACTGGGATACAAATCCTGGCCCCTTCATGCTTTGCTGCACCCTTGTAGGAGGCAGGGGAGGCCTAGGCTGACAAATACTGTTCCTGAAATCTACGTGCTCACCAATTCTGCTCTCAGAATCCTGCTGCCTGAAATGTATCCAATCACGATTTCAAGACAAATACCGACACACATGGTCATATGTCGTTAGGATTAAAGGGAACCTCAGCTTCAAGATCAAGTCAAAATCCTTCCCAGATGAAGACTTTTATTTTCCTACTAAAGGCAGACCATTTCCCAAAAGTTTAAAGCGTTCCTTGCCTTCAGTTCAATTTTAAATAAGCACGTTGCATTATGCAATTTAGCCACTAGATGGCAGGACCTCTTCAACCTGAGTATAACACTAACTGCTCAGAACATCTCCAGGTGGTCACAAGGGGGAGCCCCAGACAAAGCAAGAGGAATTTACCAGGTTTTGGTGAAAGAAGCTCTTTCCAAGCGTATCTTTATCTTGATAATGATGTTAGCAAGTATAATTTTGATCACCTACTTTGTTTCCACATTGATAAATCTCTCCTCTTTACATCCTCTCTCCACATTTAGGAACTCTTTTAAGAAAAACCACTTTAATCAGGAAAGAAAATCTGAGACTTTTTATGGAAATACAGGGCACACGCAGAGGCTCCACTTTTGTTGAAAATGTATTTCAAAGGAAGTCTCTAGGAATCCTCAGCAAGCTTGCTCTGAGCACAGATCCTTTCAAACACAGAAAAACTGATCCAAATTTCACTCAATTATTCACAGATCTTTAAAATTAGTTTCATGCTAAGTACTTTGAGCTCTTTCCAAGGGTGAAGTAGGTGTGTTGCAAAATTATTTTCCTCTTTTTAGAAAATAAAGCCAGCTCTGGACAGAAGCTTTCAGAGCAATGGTATGGTTCTACCAAGTCTCATTTTCCTCTACCACAAGGGCAGCGTCTCAGATAAGAGCTGCATCTCTAGCCTTGGTCCTGGAACAGAGCCACATGACAGATACGCAGCATGAGCAAAAACTAATCTCTTGTTATTATAAGCCACTGAAATTGGGGAATTATTTGTTACCACAACATAATCTAGCCTAAACTGATTTATACAGTATATCATAGGAAGGACTCTGGCCTGGTTTTGATGACATGCTCTGCTTAAAACCCTTCAAGGACACTCATGTGCCTACTGGAGTCGAAATTCCAGCATACAGTAGTTATAAAGGTCCTTTCTGATATGGTCCTACTTGACTCTCCAGCCTCAGTTCCTGGGACTCCCCTTTATATTCCATATTCTAACCATACTGGCCTATTTTAAGATTTCTCAACACATAATGTTGGCCTTTAACTTCATGTATTTGTACATGCTGGTCTTCATAAAAAGAATGTTATTCTTCCTATCCCACCCCAATCAACCCAAAATGTCTATACTTCCTTCAAGAATCCACTTAAACAGAATTTGCTCTGTGGAGGCTCATATAAACCTGCCTCCATTAAACACAATTGGTTGCTCTTTCCTGCACCACAGGATTTTGAACATCCTCTAGCAGCCCTTACCTTGCTATTCTGTAAAAATTTACATTTATCTTTCCAACTTTTCTTGAAAGAAAAGACCTTGTCTTATTCATCTTTGGAGTCCAAGAATCTAATGCAGTGCTTGGCACATAATAGAGGATCAATATAAGTTTATGAAAAGTGCTAACATACAGTCTTTTTCCAGCAAAGTTGTATACAAAAAGATGAGACAGGCCCTTCTACCATGTTAAAAGATAATACAAAAAATCTAATCTATTCCACTCTTATTTTGCTTCCATTTTCTTTATCAAGAATAATCCTCCATATTGGAAAGAGCAGAACACATATGGTTAAGAGGAAACTGAAGCCTGAGATAGAAGAAAAGATAATAAAAGAGCATCTAGTAGCTTTTTAGTGTTCAAATCTCTATGACCAGATAAATTATAGCCTAAGACATTGAGATCTCCATGATATCTCACGGAAAATACAAGAGACACTAAAAGACTAGAAACAAGAAAATTCTATTGCAATTTTCTCAATTTCAAATGATAAACAAAAGACCAGATTCTAAAAACTACAGATTAAGAATTTAACAAGGTTTCTCACACCATATACAAAAATAAACTCAAAATGGATTAAAGATTTAAATATAAGACTTGAGGGACTTCCCTGGCAGTCCAATGGTTAAGACTCTGCACTTCCAATGCAGGGGGCACGGGTTCGATCCCTGGTTAGGGAATTAAGATCCCACATGCCACGCAGCGCAGCCAAAAAAATAAAATAAATATGACTTGAAACCATAAAACTTCTAGAAGAATACATAGGCAGTACACTCTTTGACAGTGGTCTTAGCAATATTTTTTCGGATGTCTCTTCAGGCCAGGGAAACAAAAGCAAAAATAAACAAACGGGACTATATCAAACTAAAAAATTTTTGCACAGCAAAGGAAACTATCAACAAAACAAAAAGACCTCTTACTGAATGGGAGAAGATATTTGCAAGCAAAATATCTGATAAGGGGTTAATATCCGAAATACATAAAGAACTCATGCAAGTCAATATCAAAAACAAACAAACAACCCAATTAAAAAATGGGCAGAGGGACTTCCCTGGTGGCACAGTGGTTAAGAATCTGCCTGCCAATGCAGGGGGACATGGGTTTGAGCCCTGGTCCGGGAAGATCCCACATGCCTTGGAGCAACTAAGCCTGTGCACCACAACTACTGAGCCTGCGCTCTAGAGCCCGCGAGCCACAACTACTCAGCCCGCATGCCACAACTACTGAAGCCCACATGCCTAGAGTCCGTGCTCCGCAACAAGAGAAGCCACCGCAAAGAGAAGCCCATGCACTGCAACGAAGAGTAGACCCAGCTCGCCACAACTAGAGAAAGCCCGCGCCCACCAACAAAAACCCAACGTAGCCAAAAAATAGGGAAAGAAAGAAATTAAAAAAAAAAAAAAGGAGGACCTGAATGACATTTTTACAAAGAAGACATACAGATAGCTAACAGGAACATGAAAAGATGCTCAACATCACTAATCAGAAGGGAAATGCAAATCTAAACCACAATGAGATACCATCTTACACCTGTCAGAAGGCCAATATCAAAGACAATAAATAACAAGTATTGGTGAGGATATAGAGAAAACAGAACCCTCATGCACTGTTGGTGGGAATGTAAATTGGTGCAACCACTACAGAAAACAGTATGGAGACTCCTCAAACATTTACAAATAAAACTACCATATGATCCAGCAATTACATTGCTGGGTATTTATCCAAGGAAAACAAAACACTATTTCAAAAACATATACACACCCCTATAAAAAAAAAAAAAAGGAAAGAAAATAAAGCCAGAGGAGACGAGAGAGTGGGCTGAAGGAAAACTGGAGGCAAGGAGACCAGTTCTGGGCATGTGAGTAGAGGTGAAACTTGAATGTATTTTCTCACTCTCCTTGCAAACAACCTGAAGATGGAGGCTGTTGTTTCCAGCATTAAAGAACACTAGGACCATCCATCCCTGTAGTGAAACAAGTGGGATTTATGGCTTACTGAATGAACCATGGATTGTCTCCATAAAAGGTTGAAGAAAGTACTTAACTTGGGGTTTTAATTTGTATTAGGTGGTTTTAGAGAGGGTTTAAAGAATTAGTGCTTTGGTCTAGATTGGATGCTGTGATATAATAAGAAATAAATATTTAGTCTTTGTCCCTGGTTGCTGGCACACAGATTCTAAAACCCTTGGACTCTCCCAGATAATAAGAGTGTGTTTTGTATGCTAACTAGATGACTGGTGCCTTGGGGCTGCTCCCAGAAGGACCAAGGCATGATTAAAAGGTTAAACTTTCAGCCCCATCCTCTGACCTCCAGGGAGGGGAAAGGGACTGGAGATTGAGTTCAATCACCCTCACCAGTGTAAGCTGGCATCATCCAGTCTGTTGAGGGCCCAAATAGAACAAAAAGGAAGAGAAATGGTGAATTCTCTCTCTCTCTTCTTGAGGTAGGACATCCATCTAATCCTGCCATCAGACATCAGAGCTCCTGTTTCTTGGGACTTTGGACTCCAGGACTTACACCAGTAAACCACCTCTCACACTGAAACCGAGCAGGACCCTGTGGGGTCCCAGGCACAAAAATCTTTCTGTGTCCTCCGTTTCTTGTTTGTAGGAAATAGGCTTCATTCAGCCTCCACGACCTTCCCTGAGTTCCAAAGGGCAGGTTCAAAGAGTTGCTAATCAGGGAAGGGAGGGGGATGCAGAGACAAGGGAGGAGAAGCCAAGAAACAACAGTGCAGCCTTGGGGCAGGGTTCTCCTCAAGGGATACACATAACAATATCCTTGAGCTCTTCTGCAGAACTAAAAATCCCCACCGAATAGAAGATGTTAACTACTTGATGGAGCATTCTTTATTCCAGAGAGAAGGTCACAGTTCAATAACCTCGATAACCACAGAAGCCCATCACGAGACCATCTGATACCAGATGATCTCTGGATTGAAGAAATGCAGGCCCTGCATGCACCCTGACCCTTATCAGCAACCCAATCCCTTGACTATAAGACTCCTCACAACCCCCCAGCCCCCACCCCAGGTTGAGACACAGTTTTGAAGGCATTAGCCCACTGTGGCCCCCTTTGCCTGGCAAAGCAATAAAGCTATTCTTTTCTACTTCACCCACACTCTGTCTCCAAGATTCAGTTTGGTGCCAGCGTGCAGAGCATGATTTTCAGTAACAACCCCCACCCTGGTTTCTCAGGCCTTTGGACTAGGAGTTACACTATTGCCTCCCCTGGTCCTCAGGCCTTCAGACTTTGACTGAATTGTACCACCAATGGCTTTCCTGGGTCTCCAGCCTGCAGATGGTAATTAGTGGGATTTCTTGGTCTCCATAATCACATGAGCCACCACCAATTCATTATAATATATATACATATATATATTTCCCATTGGTTCTGTTTCTCTGGAGAACCCTGAGTAATATAATCACCAATGGCCAATGATTTAATCAATTGTGCCTACATAATAAAATCTTCATAAAAATCCCTCAACAGTGGGGTTCAGAGAGCTTCTGGGTTGGTGAACACATCAGGGTGCTGGGAGGGTGGCATGCTTGGAGAGGTCATGGAAGGTCTGCACCTCCCTCCCCCCAAATGCATGTCTTCCATTTGGCTATTCCTGAGTTGTATCCTTTATACTAAACTGGTAAGTATAAGCATTTCACAGAGTTCTGTGACCTGTTCTAGTAAATCACCAAACCTGAGGAGGGGGTCATGGGAACCCCTGATTTATAGCCAATTGGTCAAAAGTACAAGTGGCAATCTGGGACTCGTGACTGGTGTCTGAATTAGGGGCAGTCTTTTACATTAGCATTCTGTCTTTTACATTAGCATTCTGTAGATTGACAAACTTATAAATACTATTTACAATTCCTAAAACATGTGTGTTTTCTTATAGAAAATGTAACGTGGCATGCAACATATTTATTAAGGGTCCTAAATATCTTTACTTTCTCTGTAAAAGGAAGCCTATGTTCAGTATTTAATGTTTCAGTATCTTATTTTATTCTGGAATGATCTAGATATTCAATAAACTTCCATCATTTAACTTAATTTAGCAAAACTCTAAAGTTTCAAGTTACTAAAAAATCTGGAGAAACTATTTTTAAATAGACATACCATAAAACATAATTATTCTTAAAGAGTTCACCTAAAAACTCTTATCTCATTTACATTTAATTTACTTATGAAAATATCCTACCAAGTTATTTTTCTTGCTGACAAATTACATAATAGAAATAATATCTTATTTGACTTCTATTAAACCTAGGTGTAATAAAAGTATTATATTTAATGTTGATGACTCTAAAGACATGTCTGTACTAATTAAACCAACAAACTTTAACTAAATTTAATACCAAATATTACTTTAATACTAAATATTTCCAAGATCACGTGAACCTGAAATTCATTTGGGTTAGTTTCTTTTATATTTCTGAGAACTTACTTAAGCACTTAATTTCCTTTAAGCCAATTAAATAGAGCTCATTTACAAATTAATTTTGTCAATACCATTTGGGGATAGAGACATATCATATCTATAATGTACACACAGACATATAGACAGACACAACTAGAGATCTCATAGCTTTGTTTTGAAACTTAGTCATAAATCAGATATTACAATATAAAACTCACTAGTTTATAAATAACAGTTGAAATAAGTTAAGTTTACTTGCTTGAGTTTAAAAAGTTTCTCCCTTTTTTCCCCTCACTCTCAGGAATTAGAGATGGTCTAGATAAGAGTAAGATAAGGGTTCCTGAGAGCCTTGGTAGAACATTTACATCTCAAAGGCACAGGGAGAGAAATTTGAGCTCCTCCTAGCAGGGCTTTGTTCCTTTAGGGTCAGAATTTCGAAAAGATGTTTTATCAAGCTGGCTTTCTCTAATTGCATATGCAAAAACCAGTTTTGGAATGTCAAAAAAGAGCCTCATCTTGGCCATTTCAGGGCAGAATTTCCTTAGTTCCCAACTAAGTATGTACTTGTGGAGAGTGGCCAAGATGGTTGAGTAAAGAACCTGAGCTCACCTCCTCTCACGAGCACACCAAAATCACAACTATCTGCAGAACAACCATCAGTGAAAAAGACTGGAACCTACAGGAAAAGAGCTTCTACAACTAAAGACATAAAGAAGGAATCACAGTAAGATGGGTAGGAGGGGTGGACTCACGATGTAATCAAATCCCATACCCCCCTGTGTGGGGACCCACAAACTGGAGAATAATTATATTGCAGAGGTTCTCCCACAGGAGTGAAAGTTCTGAGCCCCACATCAGGCTCCCCAGCCTGTGGGTCCAGCACGGGGAAGAGGAGCCCCCAGAGCATTTGGCTTTGAAGGCTAGTGGGGCTTAATTGCAGGAGCCCCACAGGACTGGGGGAAATAGAGACTTCACTCCTAAAGGGCATACATAAAATCTCATGTGCACTGGGTCCCAGGGAAAAAGCAGTAATTTGATAGGAGCCTGGGGCAGACCTATCTGCTGGTTTTGGAGACTCTCTTGGAGAGGCAGGGGTGGTGGTGGTGGCTGTAGCTCACAATGGGGACATAGACATGAGTGTCAGACATATTTGGGAACATTCAACTGCATGAACACTCCTGGTTGCTGCCATCTTGGCTCATTAGCACCAAGATGTGGCCCCACCTAATAGTCTGAAGGCTCTAGTACTGGGACGCCTCAGGCCAAACAACTAACTGGAAGGGGACACGGCCCCACCCATCAGCAGACAGGCTTCCTAAAGACTTCCTGAGCCCACAGCCACCTCTAGACATGCCCCAAGACATGGCCCTGCCCACCAGAGGGCTAAGACCCAGGTCCACCCACCAGTGGGCAGGCACCGACCTTTCCCACCATGAAGCCTGTATAAGCCTCTAAACCAGCCTCACCTACCAGGGGGCAGATACCAGAAGCCAGAAAACTATGACCCCACAGACTGTGGAATGAGTCTGCTAACAGCAGGTTAGACCCTACCCTAGGACCAGCTGGGACCTGGCCCTGCCCACTAGCAGGCCAATGCAATTTTTGGGACACCCCACGCCCCATAATCAATTGTGTAAGGAACCGGCCCCCACCCCAACAGTCTGAAACAAGCTCTGGGATCTCTGGGCCCTGCAGCCAGACTCCAGGAATAAGCTCTGCCTGCCAGTAATCCAGCACTAACCCCAGGATCTGGCTTCACCTGCTAGTGGGTGGGCAACAGCCCCAGAGTCTTCAGGACCCTGAACCTGACCACCAGTGAGCCAGCTCTAACCCTGGGGTCCCCTAGGGTTCTGCAATCAGCCACCTCCGGACGAGGCCCCACTATACAGCCAGCAGCATCTGCACAAGGTAGAGCCTGGCAACCAACCAGACTAGAGGCCAACCAAGCCTACCAGACCATCCACATGGTCAGCCAGCCACAAGAGAAGGGCCCACGCAGCCCTCTTGGGGGAGTCCCTAGGGCATATGGCTTGGGTGACGAGAGGGAGTGTACTGCTGGTATGCACAGGACATCTCCTACAGAGGGTCACTTCTCCAAGGTCAAGAAATGTAACTAACCTACCACATACATAAAAGTACAAATAGCAACTTAGAAAAAATGAGGCAGCAGAGGAATATGTTCCAGACGAAGGAGCAAAACCCCAGAACAACTAAGTGAAATGGAGATAGGCAGTCTACCCAAGAAAGAGTTCAGAGTAGTGCTCATAAAGATGGTCCAAGAAATCGGGAGGAGAATGCATTGGGAGTGAGAAGTTAGAAGTTTTTAACAAAGAGTTAGAGAACAATCAGAGATGAAGAATACAATAACTGAAATAAAAAACACACTACAAGTAATCAAATAGTGGAATAAAAGATACAGAAGAATAGATCAGTGAGCTGGAAGACAGTAGTTAAAATCATTGCCACTGAACACAAAAAAGAATGAAAAGAAATGAGGATAGTTTAAGAGACCTCTGGGACAACCTCAAGCACACTAATATTCACATTATGGAGGTCCAAGAAGGAGAAGAGAGAAAGGGCCTGAGAAAATATTGGAATAGATAATAGCTGAAAACTTCCTTAACCTGGGAAAGAGAACAGTCACACAAGTCCAGGAAGCACAGAGAGTCCCATACAGGATTAACCCAAAGAGGAACACACCAAGACACATTGTAATCAAAATGACAAAATTAAAGATAAAGAGAGAATATTAACTAGTAACTGTAAATATATATGCACCCAACATAGGAGCACCTCAACATACAAGGCAAATATTAACAGACATAAAAGGAGAAATCAACAGTAACACAGTAATAGTGGGGGACTTTAACACCACACTTACATCAATGGACAGATCATCCAGACAGAAAATCAATGAGGAAACACGGGCCTTAAATAACACATTAGAACAAATAGACTTAATTGATATTTATAGAGCATTCCACCTGAAAGCAGAAAACACATTCTTCTCAAGTGCACATGGAACATTCTCCAGGATAGATCACATGCTGGGCCACAAAGCAAGCCTCAGTAAATTTAAGAAAATTGAAATCATATCAAGCATCTTTTCAGACCACAACACTATGAGACTAGAAATCAACTACAAGAAAAAAACTGCAAAAAACACAAACATGTGGAGGCTAAACAATACGCTACTAAACAACAGTGGATCACTGAAGAAATCAAAGAGGAAATTAAAAAATGTCTAGAGACAAATGGAAATAAAAAATACCTAGAGACAAATGGAAATAAAAAATACCTAGAGACAAATGAAAACAAAAACACAACAACCCAAAACCTATAGGATGCAGCAAAAGCAGTGCTAAGAGAGAAGTTTATAGCTATGCAAGATTACCTCAGGAAACAAGAAAAATCTCAAATAAACAACCTAACCTTGCATGTGAAGGAGCTAGAGAAAGAAAAACGAACAAAACCCAAAGTTAGTAGAAGGAAAGAAATCATAAAGATCAGAGAAGAAATAAATGAAAGACACTAAAAAAATAACAGAAAAGAACAATGAAACTAAAAGCTGGTCCTTTCAAAAGATAAACAAAATTGATAAACCTTAAGCTACACTCATCAAGAAAAAAAGGGAGAGGGCCCAAATCAATAAAATCAGAAATGAAAATGGAGGAGTTACAACCGACACCACAGAAATACAAAGGATCATAAGAGACTACTATGAGCAACTATATGCCAATAAAATGGACAACCTAGAAGAAATGGACAAATTCTTAGAAAGGTATAATCTCCCAAGACTGAACCAGGAAGAAATAGAAAATATGAACAGACCAATTACCAATACTGAAATCAGTAATTTTAGAACCCCCAACAAACAAAAGTCTAGGACCAGATGGCTTCACAGGTGAATTCTATCAAACACTTAGAGAAGGGTTAACACCTATTCTTCTGAAACTATTCCAAAAAATTTTAGAGAAAGGAATACTTTCAAACTCATTCTATGAGGCCAGCACCACCCTGATACCAAAACCAGACAAAGGTACCACTAAAAAAGAAAATTACAGGCCAATATTACTGGTGAATATAGATGCAAAAATCCTCAACAAAATACTAGCAAACCGAATCCAACAATACATTAAAAGGATCACACACAATGATCAAGTGGAATTTTTCCCAGGGATGCAAGGATTTTTTAATATCCACAAATCAATCAATGTGATACACCACATTAACAAATTGAAGACTAAAAATCATATGATCATCTCAATAGATGCAGTAAAATCTTTTGATAAAATTCAACATCCACTTATGGTAAAAAACAAAACAAAACAAAACAAACTCTCCAGAAAGTGGGCATAGAGGGAACATACCTCAACATAATAAAGGCCATATATGACAAACCCACAGCTGATATCATACTCAAGGGTGAAAAGCTGAAAGCATCCCCTCTAAGATCAGGAACAAGACAAGAATTCCCACTCTCTCCACTTTTAATCAACATAGTTTTGGAAGTCCTAGCCACAGCAATCAGAGAAGAAAAAAGAAACAAAAGGAATCAAAATTGGAAAGAAAGTAGTAAAACTGTCACTGTTTGCAGATGACATGATACTACACATAGAAAATCCTAAAGATGCTACCAGACAAGTACTAGAGCTCATCAATGAAATTGGAAAAGTTGCAGGATACAAAATTAATATACAGAAATCTGCTGCATTTCTATGCACTAACAATGAACTATCAGAAAGAGAAACTGATTAAACAATCCCATTTACCATCGCATCCAAAAGAATAAAATACCTAGGAATAAACCTACCTAAGGAGGCAAAAGACCTGTACTCTGAAAAATATAAGATGCTGATGAAAGACCACACAAGCAGATGGAAAGGTATACTGTGTTTTTGGATTGGAAGAATCAATATTGTTAAAATGACTATACCACCCAAGGCAATCTATAGATTCAAAGCAATCCCTATCAAATTACCAATGGCATTTTTCACAGAACTGGAACAAAAGAATTTTTAAAATTTTTTATGGAACCACAAAAGACCACAAATAGCCAAAACAATCTTGAGAAAGAACAGAGCTGGAGAAATCACGCTCCCTGACTTCAGACTATACTACAAAGCTACAGTAATCAAAACAGTATGGTACTGGCACAAAAATAGAACTATAGATCAGTGGAACAGAACAGAAATCCCAGAAACAAACTCATGCACTTATGGTCAATTAATCTACTGCAAAGGAGGCAAGAATATACAATGGTGAAAAGACTATCTCTGCAATAAGTGGTGCTGGGAAAACTGGACAGCTACATGTAAAAAATGAAATTAGAACATTCTCTAATACCACATACAAAAATAAACGCAAAATGGATTAAAGACCTAAATGTAAGACCAGATACTATAAAACTCCTAGAGGAAAGCATAGGCAGAACAGTCTTTGACATAAATCACAGCAATATTTTTTTTGATCCATTTCCTAGATTAATGGAAACAAAAGCAAAAATAAACAAATGGGGTCTAATGAAACTTAAAAGCTTTTGCACAGCAAAGGAAACCATAAATAAAACAAAAAGAAAACCTACGGAATGGGAGAAAATATTTGCAAACAATGCAACTGACAAGGGCTTAATTTCCAAAATATACAAACCACTCATACAGCTCAATAGCAATAAAACAAACAACCCTATCAAAAAATGGGCAGAAGATCTAAGTAGACACTTCTCCAAAGATGACGTACAGATGGTCAACAGGCATATGAAAAGATGCTCAACATCACTAATTATTAGAGAAATGCAAATCAAAACTACAATGAGATATCACCTCACTCCAGTCAGAATGGCCATCATCAAAAAGTCTACAAATAATAAATGCTGGAGAGGGTGTAGAGAAAGGAGAACCATCCTACACTGTTGGTGGGAATGTAAATTGGTGCAGCCACTGTGGAGAACAGTATGGAGGTTCTTAAAAAGCTAAAATAGAGTTACCTTATGATCCAGCAATCCTACTCCTGGGCATATATATGGACAAAACTATAATTCAAATAGATACATGCACCCCAATGTTCATTGCAGCACTATTTACAATAGCCAAGACATGGAAGCAACCTAAATGTCCATTGACAGATGGATGGATAAAGAAGATGTGGTACATATATACAGTGGAATATTACTCAGCCATTAAAAAGAATGAAATAATGCCATTTGCAGCAACATGGATGGACCTGGAGATTATCAGACTAAGTAAGTCAGAGAAAGATAAACATTATATGATATCACTTGTATGTGGAATCTAAAACAATGATACAAATGAACTTATTTACAAAGCAGAAATAGATTCACAGACATAGACAACAAATTTATGGTTACCAAAGGGGAAAGGGCAAGAGGGATAAATTGGGAATTTGGGATTAACAGATACACACTATTATATATAAAATAGGTAAACAATAAGGACCTACTGTATAGCACATGGAACTATAGCCAATATCTTGTAACAACCTATATTGGAAAATTATCTGAAAAAGAATATATGTGTGTGTGTGTATTACTGAATCACTTGCTGTATACCTGAATCATTGTAAATCAACTATACTTCAATTTTTAAATATTAAATTATTAAAAATTTATGCCAGGTATAAGGATTAAAAAAAGTGAGAATATTAAAAGCAGCAATGGAAAAGCAACAAATAACATAAAAGGGAACTCCCATAAGGCTGTCAGCTGATTTTTCAGCAGGAACTCAGCAGGCCAGAAGGGAGTGTCATGATATATTTAAAGTGATGAAAGGGAAAAACCTACGACCAAGAATACTCATCCAGCAAGGCTCTCATTCAGATTTGATGAAGAAATCAAAAGCTTTACAGATAAGCAAAAGCTAAAAGAATTCAGCACCACCAAACCAGCTTTACAATAAATGTTAAAGGAATTGTCTAGGTGAAAAAGAAAAGGCCATAACTAGAAACAAGAAAATTACAAAATGAAAAAGTTCACTGGTAAAGGCAAACATACAGTTAAGGCAGGAAATCATGCACACAAAAACCTAGTATGGAGGATAAAAGACAAAAGTAGTAAAATCATCTGTATCCACAATAAGCAGTTAAGGGATACACAAAACAATTAGATGTATGATTGTATTGTATTTTACATACAATTAGGTGTATGTAAAATATGATGTCAAAAACAGTCATCATGAGGGGAGGAGAGTACAAATGCAGGGTATCTAAAATGCATTTGAAATCGAGCTCAGCAGCTTAAAACAATAATATTAATATGTATTTATAGACTGCTATACAAAAACCTCATGGTAATTGTAAACCAAAACTCTATAATAGACGTACACACAAAAAAGAAAAACAAATCCAAACGTAATACTAAAGATAGTTATCAGATCACCAGAGAACAAAAGAAGAAAGGGGGGAAAAAGACCTATAAAAACAAATCCAAAACAATTAACAAAATGGCAATAGGAACATACATATCGATAATTGCCTTATATGTAAACGCCGACCAAAGACATAGACTGGTTGACTGGATATTAAAAACAAGACCCGTATATATGCTGCCTACAAGAGACTCACTTCAGATCTAGAGACACATACATTCTGAAAATGAGTCGATAGAAAAAGTTATTCCACGCAAATGGAAACCAATTAAGTAAGTACTTGCAAGTATACGTTTTGTGTGTACCTAAACCCGGCTGGGGTATTAGTCAGAGGTTATCTGGTGCTCCTTTTACTTCTGTTTGGGAGACTCTAGTATAGTACTCAATTTAAAGTTGTTTTTTTGCTGGGATAAAATCACTTTTGAAAACTGTGTGGTGGGTAGATGGGCTGTTGGTAAGATTAACTCTTCTAGGTGTCACCCCAGAGTCGTTTCAGCTCTTTCACATGTCTCAGTTTCTCTCCCCAGCAGCCTAAAACCACCATGGGCACTCAGCGTCTTCCAACTGAGCAAAATCTTCCCAGTGTCTTTCAACTGGAGAACCCCTAAGTATCTTTCAACCGAGCAAAATTTCAGTATCTTTCAACTGTTAAGTCTGGTTCCTTTTTAACGCACCACCAAAAACTCAGGATCATCAACCAAGATGGGTGATCCAAGACCAAGAGAAAGTCACCCAAATTTGTGTGGACTTGCTGGGGAGGAGGATGGGCACAAGGTGCCCTTGCTGGTACCAAGGCTCCAGATCCTCCTAGAATTCAGGCAAAAGAGAGATGTCTGCTCTGGGTTCTCTCATGGTCACCAAAACTGTCAACTGAAATAAAAAATGCAGAACATGAAAGCTGTGAGTTTCAATTTTATTCAGGGATTTACTGAAGACTAGAGCCCAGGAGACAGCCTCTCAGATAGCTCTTAGGAACTGCTGTGAAGCGGTAGGGGGGGGGCACCAGGATATATATGAATTTCAGGCGCTGGGGAATACATGTAGTCAAGTATATATCTTGGTAAAAGATTACCACTAATCACAAAAACAGATCTCTCAAGTTAATGATTTTGGTGCTAATCTATGTATGGGAAGATGCAAGAATCTGGGGTCATTAAAATTCTTCCTGAGATATGCATCTTAACTATCTAGGGGCCCATATATCCAAAACACAGATACTTCATCCTGTTTTTCATCCTGAATTCCTTTCAGGGTATGCTGAATGTCAGGGTCTGCAGCAGCTAATGACTTTATCCTTGTAGAATTGGATGCGGGGAAACATTCTTTGTTTTACAATACATAGACATACATACACATAAAGACAGATGCAAGTAGAGATCTTACAGCTTTTGTTAAAAAATTTTTAGCCATGGGAAATGTATGATCATGTAAAATTCACTAGTTCATGAAAAGAACAGTTGGATCGAAATTGTGTTTCCCGCAGATGGAATAAGTTAAGTTTACCTGCTCAGATGGCTAAAGCTTTTTACTAGTACTCAATATTTGTGAAGAAGACTTTTTTTAAAATAAATTTTATTTGCTTATTTATTTATTGGCTGCATCGGGTCTTCGTTGCGGTGCGCGGGCTTCTCGTTGCGGGGGCTTCTCCTGTTGCGAGCACGGGCTCAAGGCGCGCGGGCTTCGGTAGTTGTAGCACGCGGGCTCAGTAGTCGTGGCTCTCAGGCTCCAGAGCGCAGGCTCAGTAGCTGTGGCACACGGGCTTTTTTGCTCCGCCGCATGTGGGATCTTCCTGGACCAGGGCTCGAACCCGTGTCCCCTGAATTGGCAGGCGGATTCTTAACCACTGCACCACCAGGGAAGTCCCTCAAGTACACTTCTTAAATGAATGATCTTGTCTAATTGGAATGTACCACATAGTGACCACTGTGATTCTAGATGGTCTTAGTAAGATTTTGCCATTTTTGTAGATATCGACAGCTTCTGGGACCACAGTTCTTAGACACAGAATTAGCAGGTGTGCCACAAGGTGGTGTGCTTAATTCTTTGAAACTTGAGGATCCCATTTCTTTAGCTAAGTCTTGGGTCTCTCAGAGCGAAATTAATACCTAAGAGGAATGTGCCACTGGGTTGGGGATTTTGTGGTGTTTTACAGCATACCTGTTTGCATAGAACTCTTCTCGAGGTTGGCGGGTAAGGTTAGAGTTAGGTGGCAAGCACTCTAACAGCTTTTAAGTGCTTGACCTGTACCCACCAGTTTTGTGGCTGTGGCTTCTGAGATTCCTGTTAGCGATAGATCTATTATTCCTTTCATGAGAAGATTTCTTTACAGTAGCAGACATCCTAATGGTTTTTAATAGTCTGACTTGTGCTTACTTAGATTTTGATGTGCAATTGGTCAAAACAGTCGAATTTCTTGTCTTAATTTGTTCCCCCAAGTCCCTCTCTGGTTTATGCTGTGGACTTACCTTGAGGCTTTGTGACTCCCCTAACAGCTGCCATCTTGCTTTCTTAGATTGAAGAGTACCCATTATTTTCCCCTGTTGAAATAATCCTCCCTAATTCAATGAGACTTACTGTTTCTGGCTGCCTGTGCCCAGTTCTTGAGACCTATGAGGACCTCCTGAAGGCAGCTTACCTTGTAGATGAAGCTGGCAACAAACTCAAATGTTGTGGTGCAGTAAGTCTCACCCAGAACAATCTGGAGTCTTTCACATCCCAATTTTCCACTCAGAAGGATGAGGACAAACAAACTCAAAGAGCTCAGAACACAAAATAAGCAGAGATAAACCCAAGAGAAGCTTACCAGAGATCCCGGAGAGTGGCTGAAGAGGCAGCAAACCAAAAGAGCTCTGTGGGTAACTTCACCTGTGTTTTGCAGCAGTTCATGGGATCTTCAGTAGCTGTCTTCAGGTCCCAACTCATTGCCAAAACCGTCAGTTGACAAAACAAAGCAACTTAGTAATGAGCTTGATGTCCTTTATTTACGGGAAAACAATCCATGGATTGGGGGAGTACAATGCCTCACAAGCAGTGAAGCGCTCTTCCTGAGGGATTTTAGGAAGAGCGAGTTTTACAGAGTTGGAAGAGGCAGTGCCAAAACAGGGCATGATTGGCTACGAGGTCGGGGATTTCCTTATAAGGCTAGCAAGTCCTGTTTTCTAAGGTAAATCGCTAAAGCTGAGCTGGAGGATAGTGATTGGTGTATGATAAAATTCCTTGACAGGTGTTTCCTATAAGCGCTGGCTGATTTAGGTTTAGGTTTGTGATGTGGGCCTGGCCACTGGGGTGGGCTTCACTATATGGGTCCTGATATCTGAATCACCTGTATCAATAGGTACAGCAATAGTGTTTGCCATCGCATAACTTCCCCTTTGGCTGGTTAAGAGGGAATCAAGGACTGCATGATTGTCCATAACAAGCCTAACTAATGGGTTTAGACTAGTTTGTCTTTCGAAGTTGAATTTGTGTTACTTATGATTTTTGTTAGGGTCTAAGGCAAGTTTTGGGCCGTGCTTGTCAGTGATATTGTCCCTAATGGGGGAATTGCCAGTTACATAGTATGCATGAAAACAGAGTTACTTATACCTTCTGGGAGTTTTGTTTTGTTTTTTAATAAGCTTGGGTGCACTGCGTTTTGAAGGTTTCTGGGTCGTATTTTTTCCAGAGAAACAGGATCCACAGGAGGGATGGTAACTCTAAATATGTAAAAGTGTCTCACAATTATCCCGAATACACAGGATAAATCAGTGTGTGGCAGATCGGTGTAAGCCTATCCACATAAAATGGAGTACTCTAGTTGGAAGTAAACTGTACTGGAAGTATAAGTATCATTTATCACAACAGGGGTAAGCCAGTTTGGTGTCCTTCAAGGCAGACAAATTTTTGAGTGGAACTACATAGTTCAGCAAAGCAGGGTGTTTTCTGAAGAGGATGAACTGACTGTCGTGGTCAAGAAAGCCTCAATATTGTTGTCTACTCCTGATTGGCAGGTCTCGCTGATGGTATTATAATAACCTTAGCAAAAGCGTTCTGATAATGTGACGTCAAGGTCCATTTTTATAAGGCTGAAGGTTGGGATTAATGATATGAGGGAAGCTTAAGTGCCCGAAGGGGCCTATAAAAGGGAATCTGTCTTCCGAGATGTTTAAAGGAAGTGATATTAAATTAGTGTCAGCAGGGTCTGGTGGAGGATACTAGATCCAGCAATCAGTTAAATTCAGAGCAGCAGCTATGACTGGGAAAAACATATAGGAGAGTTTTCTTTTCCCTGAAGTGGCAGAAGAGGGCAATAGGGGTTCAAAAATAATAGGATGAAGATAAGGGAGATCACATAGCGTTCTGGAGGGTGTAAAAGTGTTGTAATAGGTAATATTAGTAGAAGGGCAAAGGGACAGAAAAAGTGTTGAAAAATGAGAAAATTAATCTCACTCTGTCATCTTGGGTGGAACCTATCCCCTTCCGAAGACAGCAGCATTTGTTGTCTCAGGGAGAAGTTGCCCACTTCTGCTGTTAGCGGCTTCTGGAAGATTCCTAACAATCCTCAGTCTAAGGTCTTCTGATGAAATAGATGTCCAGTAGTGTGGGAGGAAGTGATGTGTATCTTTTAAGTTAAACATTTTATATACTGAAAAAAAATCTAAGTATCAATACCTCGGAGTTTTACTGATATATCAGTTGTTAATAGTACCAACAAGAAAGTTTTCACTAAGGGTCAATGGAAGTTTTATTTCTGTTTATTTCAGAAGACCAAACCTCCAGGTGGCAGATCACACGGAGGATGTTTAGGTGCATATTTTGAAGATGTACCTTACACCCACTGGTCATAAAGTTGGAGATATTTTATAAATCTCCTGGAATATTCAGTCACATTAGCTTGTAAGAGTAGAACCTGGGATTGGAAGTGAAATTCCCAAATGCATGAGGCAGTTTTTTATTAACACATAAGGAGGAAACTTGTGGATCCTTGAGTGGTTTATCATCATCGGGCTAATGGCAGTACTTTGGGCCTGGGAAGTCTGAGGGTTTTTGAGAGCTTTAATAATTAAAATTTTAGAATTCTGTTAATTTTCTTTATTTTTTTCTGAGTTTGAATATGGTATGTACAGAGGGATTTCTGAGTAAAATGTAATATTTTAAAGGATTTTAAAATGGCAATACCAGCAAAATGTGTGTCCCTGTTACTGGAGAGATACCTTGGGATTTCCCATATCAGGAGTGGGAAACCATTTCACTCAGCTCTCCAGCAAGGAGAGGCCTCAACCCACCCTAAGAATACACGACAATAACCAGCACACACTCATTGCCCATTTGGAGATGTTTAAGGGGACCTCGAGGCTCTGGTTCCTATTTCCTACCTTTACAGACTTTCAGGATTTGTGAGATTACAGGTAGGACATGCCTCAGCAATACCTCTTACCATTTCCCCACTACTGTTGGTTCAGTGCTGTGGCCAAACCATCTCTGCTATTAAGGGTGATACCATGAAGTGTTTTTGCTAAAATCTGTTTTTATCATGGTTATCTTAGATAATGGCAAAGCATCTCAAGGTCTTTTAAGTCACCATTTATTTTATAGAGGTTCCTAGAGAGGTCAGGAAATCTGCTTCTAAACCATGAGGACATCATGGAATTAACCTAAAATCACATATTTACTATCAGTATGAAATATCCTCCTTTATATTTTGTCAGTTAGTCTGAGCAAGGGCAATTAAGTTAGCTATCAGAACTGATTTAATTTCTATGAGAAGCTTATATTTCAAGGGGACATTTAAGTCCGTAATATCATACCCTATTTAGCAATTTTTTAGTTTTACTTTTCCTGTTTGAACCATTAACAAATACAACTAAATCATAGTTATTTAAGAGTCTCTAGAAGGTCTGTCCAGGGCATAGATAATCTCCTAAAAGGCATAAGCAACCATGGGGGTTTTCTGTTTCAGGTGAAGGAAGGAGCGTGACTGGCTTTGGAGTATTGCAATAATATTTCTTAGGTGACCAGCTGAAAAGTGGTGAGTGCTTTTCTTCCATAGAAGAGTGTATACAGCATGAGAGCCATTAAGTTTACTGAAGACCTTAGAACTAAGCTTAATGAAGTTTTTACATATTTTGCTGTTGCTGTTACAGCTTGCAAAGTGGATATGTTTTGGTTATTGGATCTAAGCAATAGGCCTCTCATGAGTCCTATGTAACTGAGTCAGTACCCCACGTGCCTGTCCACAAATATTTTGAACAAAAAAGAAAAATGGTTTGTGAATCCAGAATCCTGGAAAAATGTTTTGAAGAGAGTCATTGCATCAGTCTTTGTGCTTAAATGTATGTTTCTTTTAACTTGAAATGTATTCAATCATTGAAAGATATAATTACCATATTTAATTATGCATAACTAACATAGGAAGATAAACTCTTAATTTGTTAAGTT
Source organism: Eubalaena glacialis (assembly GCF_028564815.1). Taxonomy (NCBI): domain Eukaryota; kingdom Metazoa; phylum Chordata; class Mammalia; order Artiodactyla; family Balaenidae; genus Eubalaena; species Eubalaena glacialis. The sequence continues at coordinate 106,281,787 of NC_083736.1, read as the reverse complement.
TATCACCATTATTTTTACAGTTTGGACTTAATTAAAAGGTAGAAAAATTTATTCTTATTGTTCTTTCTTGTATAGAATTGAGAAGCAAATCTTCATATTCCCTAGTGGCCATTTCAGGGAACCCAAAGATAGTTTAGGCATAAAAGACATTTTAATAATTTTATTATTCTGAACTTGGAGCCTAGATTTGGGACAGGCGAAATCAAAGCTAGCTGTCAGAGGAGACAAGGTGTAAGTCGTAAGTATCTAAAGACATGAAATATTTATAATCAACACTGTAAAACTACACTAGATTATACCAAGGCTAAAGCTGTATTGGGGGAAAAAAGACAGCAGCAGGGCCTCATATAAGCCAGTAGAGGAGGATGTTTGTTCATTTCTGAGACTTGGACGACATTCATATTTTGTCTGTGTTCAGACATGATTACACAGTGGTCTTGGTTTTGTCTCACTTCGTCACCATCATAGAGGGGCCTTGTCAGACGTTGGTGTGTGAATTTCTCTATGCTCACAGGAGAACAGGCTGAGCCTTGAGTGCCAGGCCAACTTCCATATGCCAGGGGCTGTTTTCCTCTTTCTCATCAGTGACATAGACTCTGAGAGGACTGTCTTATCTATATTTTAAGTGTCAACTGTCAAGCCTTACAAGGAGCCCCTTCCATGAAATCTGAGTGTAGCAGTTTTGAAATAAGATTTTGAAACCCGGGAGTAAGTATGGGTCAAATCTGGACCTCAAGAAGAAGCCTGCAGGGTTTTTAAAAACTCATCTGGGCCCCTTTATCTCCAGTCAAATTTGTAAGAAATAAATCAGCAGCTAAAGCATCACTTTGCATTGGGGATTTTGCTGACCACCACGACCCCAACCCACACACATTTTGTTTACCCCCATCCAAATTTACCATTTTGGACTTTGTGCTCCTGATACAAACTTCCATAGACACTTTACTTAGTGATAAGTGTTTATGTCCCGGATCCGCAACTATACAGCTCAAGCAAAAGAACGTCTCTCATTCATCTTATTCAGGCCTTAGACAAAAAAGCCTGAAATTAAGCAGGTGCTCAATATTGTTTAATCGATTAGTGAATTATTAATGAAAAACATTTTAACAGAAGACTCAACATAAAATGTAACTTTGAAAACTTCTCTATCCACAGGAAGTATGTTGAGTAAAAAGCAACAAAAGGGGAAGACTGAAGTCCTAAGTTCTTCCCTGGGGACATTTCACAAAGTGGACAAAATCTGATCAATTCCTCAGGAGTCGCTGCAAGTTCCTTTACCTGGTTTTTAATTTTTTAAAAAATTTTATTTATTTATTTTTGGCTGCATTGGGTCTTCGTTGCTGTGCGCGGGCTCTCTCCAGTTGTGGCGAGTGGGGTCTACTCTTCGTTGCCATGCATGGGCTTCTCATTGCAGGTGGCTTATCTTGCTGCGGAGCACAGGCTCCAGGCGCGCAGGCTTCAGTAATTGTGGCTCGCGGGCTCAGTAGTTGTGGCTCGTGGGCTCTAGAGCGCAGGCTCAGTAGTCGTGGCGCACAGGCCTAGCTGCTCTGTGGCATGTGGGATCCTCCCAGACCAGGGATAGAACCTGTGTCCCCTGCATTGGCAGGCGGACTCTCAGCCACTGCGCCAGCAGGGAAGCCCCAATGGTTTTGTTTTAAAACCTTTCACCAATACTATTTGTTTCCCAGTAAGTCGTTGTCATCTCCCATCTTGTTGATCCTTAAAATACACCTTCCCATGAAGTGTTTCTGGGAAGGTATATGAAGGACAGAGGACCACTTCCCATTAAATTCGAAATGATTTGTTTTTATCTTTAAGAACATTTAACAGGGGATCTACCCTCTTAACAAATTTTTGAAGATGACATGATTGTCTATGTAGAAAATCCCAAAGAACTTACCCAAAAACTCAAAATAGAATGAAATACTTAGGTCTAAACTTTAAAAACTGTACAGACACTGTATACAAAGAAATTTTAAATGCTGATTAAAGAAATCAGAGAAGACCTAAATAAATGAGATACACTATATTCATGGATTGGAAGAGTTATAATAAAGATGTCAGTTCTCCCCCAAATTGATCTATAGATTTCACACAATTCCCAGCAAAATTCCAGCAAAAAAATTTTTTTGTAGACATAGAAAAGCTTATTCTAAAATGTGTGTGGAGGGACTTCCCTGGCGATCCAGTGGCTAAGACCCTGCACTCCCAATGCAGGGGGCCTGGGTTCAATCTCGGGTCAGGGAACTATATCCCACATGCTGCAACTAAGAGTTCACATGCCGCAACTAAAAATCCCGTGTGCTGCAACTAGGACCCGGCATAGCCAAATAAATAAATTAATTAATTAATTAATTTAAAAAAGATTTTTAAAAAGAGAATAAAAAATAAAATAAAATGTGTGTGGAAAAGCAAAGGACCTAGGATGGCTAAAACAATTTTGAAAAAGAAAAATAAAAGTGGGAGGAATCACTTGACTTGATGTTAAGGCTTATTATGCAGCTATAGTCATAAAGACGGTGTGGTATTTATTGGCAAAGGGCTAGATACATAGATCAGTGGAAATTAATAGAGAACCCACAGATAGACCCAAGGGTTAAGGATGAAGGCTGGTGGGTGTGGCTATTAAAGGGGTAGCACTAAGGAGCATTGATTGTGGTGGTTGTTCCATGACTCTACAAGATACAATTGCACAGAGCTATATATATATACACATACACATACAAATGAGTGCATGTAAAACTGGTGAAATATGAATAAGCTCTATGGATTGTATCGAAGTCAATTTCCATTTTTTTTTTTTTACTCTTTTCCAGTTCCTGTTTTTTATTCTTTAAACTGCAGTAATAACTGACATATAACATTGTGTTTGTTTTAGGTGTACAGCCTAATGATTCAGTATTCGTATATATTGCAAAATAATCACCACAATAAATCTAATTAACATGTCACCACACGTAGTTACAAATTGTTTTCTTGTGATGAGAACTTTCAGGATTTACTCTCTTAGCACCTTTCAAATATACAATACAGTGTTATTAACTATAGTCACTGTGCTGTACATTACATCCCCAGGACATGTTTATTTTGTAACTGGAAGTTTGTACCTTTTGACCCCCTTTACCCATTTCACCGACCTGGTGTTTGATATTGTACTATATACATATACACCTCATTTTATTGCACTTCGCAGATAGTGCATTTTTTACAAATTGAGGGTTTGTGGCAACCCTGCATCAAGCAAGTCTATCAGCACCATTTGTCCAACAGCATTTACTCACTTCAGGTCTCTGTGTCACATTTTGGTAGTTCTCATAATATTTCAAACTTTTCCATTATTATTATATTTGTTATGATATCTGATCAATGATGTCACTACCGTGACTTGCTGAAGGCTCAGATGATGGTTAGTGGTTTTTGGCAATAAAGTATTTTTTAATTAAGGTATGTACAGTTTTTTTTAGACATAATGCTGATGCAAACTTAACTGACTACAGTATAGTGTAAACATAACTTTTATACGTACTGGGAAACCAAAAAGTTCACTTTATTGCGGGGGTCTGGAACCGAACCCACAATCTCTCCAAGGTATGGCTTTATTGCTATATAGGACATTATTACTGGGTGAAACTGGATGAAGGGTGCATGGGACCACTTGTTCACTTTTTGACACTTCCTCTTAACTTATAATCATTTCAAAATAAAAATTTTAAGTGACCGCTCCCCAAAAAAAGCCATGTCACTTATTCAGCTGTACCCACCTAAAACAAATGCTACAAACTCATACCATAAGCTCATTTATACCAGGTTTTGTAAATATTATTTTGTCTAAATGGCAAATAATGTTTTTTCCTTCTTTTCACAATCAAATTCAGATGTGGGTCATCCTCCTACAAAACTGGTCTAAACTCTTAACAAATGTCAATGGCACAAAAGACGAAAAAAGCAGCAGATTGTTCCTGTGTCTTACATTTTAAAGGCAGAACAGGGACTTGACAATCAAATGCAATGTGTAAATTTTACTGTATCCTGGATTAAAAAGAACATCTTTAAAGATACTTTTGCATATAACAAACCCACAGGTATCATCATTCTCAGTGGTCAAAAGCTGAAAGCATTCCCTCTAAGGAACAAGGCAAGGATTCCATTGTCACCACTTTTATTCAACATAGCTTTGGAAGTCCTAGCCACGGCAATCAGAGAAGAAAAAGAAATAAAGGGAATCCAAATTGGAAAAGAAGAAGTAAAACTGTCACTGTTTGCAGATGACATGATACTATACAAAAGAAAATCCTAAAGATGCTACCAGAAAACTACTAGAGCTCATCAATTAATTCGGTAAAGTTGCAGGATACAAAATTAATACACAGAAATCTCTTGCATTCCTATACACTAACAATGAAAGATCAGAAAGAGAAATTAAGGAAACAATCCCATTTACCATCATATCAAAAAGAATAAAATACCTAGGAATAAACCTACCTAAGGCGGCAAAATACCTGTAGTCTGAACAATATAAGATGCTGATGAAAGAAACTGAAGACCACACAAACAGATGGAAAGATATACTGTGTTCTTGGACTGGAAGAATCAATATTGTTAAAATGACTATACTACCCAAGGCAGTCTATAGATTCAAGGCAATCCCTATGAAATTACCAACAGCATTTTTCACAGAACTGGAACATAAAATTTTTAAAATTTTGTATGGAAACAAAAGAGACCTTGAGTAGCCAAAACAATCTTGAGAAAGAAGAACAGAGCTGGAGGATTCACACTCCCTGACTTCAGACTATACTACAAAGCTACAGTAATCAAAACAGTATGGTACTGGCACAAAAGCAGAAATACAGATCAACGGAATAGGACAGAAAGCCCAGAAATAAACTCACGCTATGAACCTAAAATCGCTCTAAAAATAAAGTCTACAGGAATTCCCTGGCTGTCCAGTAGTTAGGAGTCCACGCTCTCACTGCTGAGGGCATGGGAACCATGCCCCGGTCAGGGAACTAAAATCCCACAAGCCGTGCGGTGTGGCAAAAAAAAAAGAGAAAAAAAAGAAAGTCTACTAAAAAAGGCAATTCTTTGTTGGTTTCATTACTTTTTGAGAATCAGCATTCGCTTTTTATGTTCATTGGTTAATTATAGGTTTTAAGTCGGATATTTACCTCCTTTCCCCATTTTTCTAAAGGAACTTTCTCTTTCATAGATTTGTTAGTCCTTTTAATATATTAGTGATTTTAGCCCTTTATTTGGAGGAAAGAAGAAATGGTGTGTTCAGGCCAATTGCTTTATGTGAACACTTAACAGACCAAAGGTGCATTCCTACAGACTGTGGGCCTTGTACAGTGAACCACCCAAGAAACCAGCTCTTTTTTTGAATAAAGGGCAAGATGGAGTAAGCCTTTTCTCTTGCTTCAAAGGCATTTCAAGGCATTTTGGACATAGTTACTTACAGAGAAGAACTTTTGTACTTGGAAGGAAACAATGTAGATAAGCATAGGAAATATAAGGTAGAAGATAGGTCATAAGATACAGTCTCATCCTATCTCATCAGTTACCCTGGCATATGTTTGCAGAAGACTTGTCTTTTATTTATTCATAAAAGGCGTCCTTATATTAAGAAAATCCATGATATGGGCACCATAGACCAAATGTTTGGGTCTCCTCCAAAATTCATATATTGAAACCTAATCCCCCAGTGTGATGGTATTAGGAGGTGGGGCCTTAAATTATAAGGGTGGAGTCATGAATGGAATTAGTGCCCTTATTAAAGAGACTCCAGAGAGCTTCCTTGCCCCTGCCACCATGTGAGGTTACAGCTAAAAGACAGCCATCTATGAACTAGGAAGTGGGCCTTCAGCAGACAGTGAATCTGCCAGTGCCTTGATCTTGGACTTCCAGACTGCCTAACTGTGAGAAATAAATTTCTGTTATTTATGTCACCCAGTCTATGAATGGACTAACACACGGGACTAAACTTTTTTCCTTGGTCACCTATATTTTGACTTTGTTTATTATATTTATTTATTTATTGCAAAAGCAGAATTGTCACATTTATCATTCTTTCATTTTATGTCTCTGGGGTTTGTATCATACTAAGAGAGGTCTTTCTTATTCTTAGACTATAAATACAAAATATTTTATAGTATCACCATGCACTGCCTCAAAGGACATTTCATATTACTCATTCACACAAAACCTTGAAATGGTACCATAAACAACAGGTTGTCAACTAGGGATGATTTTGCTCCCACCATGGAACATTTGGCCAGGTCTGGAGACATATTTGATCTACACACTGGGGGTGTGCTACTGACACCTGTGGGTAGAGGCCAGGGATAGAGCTAAACCCCTGCAATGCACAGGACAGCTCCCTCCCACCTCCAACGAAGAATTATCCAGCTCAAAATGTCCATATAGTGATGAGGTTGAGAAAACCTAACATAAACCATCTCTCTTCCCTGGCTGTTCTGATACCCACTGTTCCGATCTTCTGTATAAAATCAAACATTGAAAAGAGTGAATGAGATGGAAAAGAAAGAAAAAGGGAGAAATTGGATAAGGAAATTTTGGTAAGTTGGAGAAAACCATCTTACCCCACTGATCGTATCCTTAACTCAGTCAGCCCCTGTAATTCAGCTCCAAAAGCTTAAATTTAACAAACATCATTTTATAAAGTACACCAGAAAAAGAGTTAGAATATTGGAGAAAAAAACCTGGCAAACATTACTGGCATACTACTAAGGGACAGAAGCATGAAGAGACTAATTATTATGTAAATGCCTTTATTTGAACTAATACATTGCTACCAGATTACATCACTTTTCAGAGTTAGAGTAACATTGTGATCTTGAAAACTATAGCAAACAGCTTGACAAAGCAAGAGTACATTAAGTCCTACATATATGTTTATTTTTTAGTGACCACATCTCCTTGTCTTAGGTGTAAAATTAGAAAATTTACTATACACTTAGCATACTTGGCCTACCGTACCCTGCCTAAATTCTGAGCCCACTCTCTCCTCAAAAGTGTCATATTCAACAGCATTTTAAATCGAAAGAGAGAGTTTGATGATATAGGTTTTAAAACAAATAAGCATATATTGAACCAAGTGTTTTAAGACAAAATATGTCAAATGTTTACAGCTTCGGTGTGAGAGGGAAGATGGAAATTCAAGGTACATTTTTCTTCTACCTATAATGTATGTTTTTTACTTACTTGAAGACCCCTTAAAAAAAGTAGCAAAATCAGCAGTCTTATTTAATGTAATCAAAATATTCTTAAATGTACAAAAAAGGATCATGTAGAAAGAATACTGTAAAAAGATACTGATTTTTAAGAATAAAAGAATATGAAAAGCTTCTATTACATTCTACACAGCCAGTTACTTCTGTAAATTTTCAGTACTAGAGAGATAAGCAAAGGATACTCATATCCAAATACCCTCTGACCACAGTTCTTGAATAAGAACTAGCATACTGAATGAAAAGCAGAATTATTGTCTAATAATAGTCATATCCAATCATCTAAGCAAGTCCCAGGAGGTGGACATTCTAAGAGGGAAACAGATACAGAGAGAAATACGTACAGCAATGGGAAACGTCAAGGGCAGCGATCTAGGAGGAGCGAGTAAATGATCTGGCTATGAGCACATTTCAGGTGGGCCTGACAAATCCACCCTGACTAAGGGAAAGAGGAGTTGCTGTTATTAAAACTCTTTCCCCTGAGGGCTCCCATGATGAGCTTAGTCTTGTTAAAAGTCCTTTAAGTAACCAACGGTTCCTTAAGCCATGAGCACTTCACCTGGAAATTGCTGACCTGCTAATCATGCACTTGGGAGCAAGGTTGTTTTTATTCAAATCGGTTATTTTACACTCTCTTCATTCCCCTGCCCATCAAGCATGCAAACACGGTCATGACCATCTTGGGCTTTACTTCCACAAGGTCTTCCGGGAGAGCGTACACCCTGGCTCCAATTCTTCTAGCCATTGACACTGCGTACCTATTTTTGGAAGAAACAAAAATTAAGGTGAAATTCTGGTCAGTCAAGGGCACAACATGAGACATCTATTTCCTCTTATATAATCATTTATCTGGGACACAAAACTTCTATAGTGGAAGTTCAAATCAGAATGATTTCATTTTTCGTTATTTTGTTTTCTGTTTTATTTTGTTTGCGAGGTCACTCATAAGTGACACCAGATTTTTAAGCTCTACTATTTGGGGCTGATAATATTTATTCACTCCTTTTCTACAATATAAAATGAGAAATAATTTTGGAGCACTGATTTGATATAAAAAAATATTTTTCTAGAATATATATATAATTACCCAGATTGATATTCTCGTTGAGCATGTAATAAGATAATAGTAACTCTCATGAGATCTTAGAGATTTGGGGTGGAAAAAATTATGCCAGATGCAAAATACAAGTTGGTAGATGCAGTGAATACTTCCAAATATTCAAGGGAGGGGAGAGAGTCTACATGGTACATGGCCAGAGTGGCCGAAGCAAGGAATGGAAAGTGTAGAGAAAGGAAGGGAGAAAAGAACTGACATGTCCAGCCGGGGGAATTTGCAGGCGCTCTCCTCAATTAATACACAAGGCATTTCTAGGTGTTCTGTAACAGGAATCTTTAAAGATGATCAAGCATCTGGAAAAAGAAGCCTCAGGAGTTCTATATAAATTATGGATATTAAATCTTTATCATATTACACTACAAATATTTTTTTAAGGAGGGCAGAAGTGACGTGCTTAACCACGAAGTTTTGCAGTAATGTTTCTTAGCTATCCTGTGACGCCCTGCTGGGGGCTGATTTTCAGTGTGTACTGGGAAAGTTTTCATGGGTTACCCGTGAAACCAGATCACAGTCTAGGTCTTTGGAGAAGGGAAGAGACAGGTGGAAAAGACCTTCTCAATACTGTTGAAATGCAGGAAACTTTCAAGGCACAGTTCCACCTGAGGGTTTAGCATCCTACCCACTTAAGGGACCAAGATAATAAACTCAACATACATAGTAAAGTGGTCTATGCACAGTAAGAGAGACATCACTAGATAATGTGTGTTAAAAGAGTGCGACAGAAGAATACTCTTATCAAAGGCATGGTTATTCTTAGCTCATCTTTCCCTTGTGAGTTTGCAGCTAAGTTGCATTAAAACATACATTATTTCTGTAATCTATTAAAGCAACGACTGACTGAGCACCTACCTACTAGGTCAGGTGCAACGCTAGGCTCTTACAGATTTTATTCATTTCAAAATCTCCAAGGTAAGTATTATTGATCCCATTTTACTGATGAGGAATCTGAGGCTAGAAGAGGTTTCCCCCAGGTGACATCATTCTCAAGTGGCAGAACCTGAATGAGAATGCAGATCTGCCTGACTGTAACACCTGTGCTCTTGCCAGGATATTATGCAGCATCCCTTACTTGGCATTATTGTGCTTGTCATCTTCTGTTAGATTGCCGCTCTTAACAAGGTCATAGTTTATGCAGCCTGGCTGGATGGCATCAATTAAATCCACAACTGCCAAACTGGAGCTGATCGTCTTGTCCTAGGGTAAAAGGACAATACATCTGAGAATTTCAATGTGTACAAATTAACGTGGATTACCTATATACAGCTGCCAGAAACAAAGTCCAGTGAATTAAAAAAGAATCACGCCATTAGCCCAACAATGATTCTCACTCACAAAGAAACCAAAAGCTAGCCTTCCAAATTATAGATACTTTCTAGAGCAAACAATGTTTAATAGTCAAACATGGAATTCTTACCTTAAAACTCTGAATGGAAGTTGATTTTCCAGCTTCACTCAATGTTCTGTTCACCCAGCTTACAATGATGTCGTCATTAGCTTTCTGACCGTCTCCAAGATCTTCCAGGACATTGAGGGTATATCTAAAAGAAGAAGCAGAAGAAAAGGTCCTGATCTACTTCATGAGAAAAAATTCAATTAGAAAGATGCTTTATCTTTAATTTCTTCTCCTTAGGTTTAGATTTCATGGAAAGAGAGTTGCACTGTATGAAAAAAAGAACACCAACATTTCAAGTAGTAGTGGCTTGCCACTGAGCTGCCTTTTGCACTGGTTGGGGGAAGAGTCTCAGTGCTTTAATGAGTAAGCCCAACCGTCTACTGCAGTCTCATTTTGTACTAGTCCAACCATGGTAAGGACTTAAAATAAGCTGTGCTTTGGCTGGTACCCAGTTATAATGAATGCTTTTCAGCATTACAGTTAAGAGATCGTTCTCAAATATATACATGGGATAGTCATAATTTTTGCTATTTTTATTCACCGACACTAAATGAGGCTCAAGTCTGTCTGTCAGGCTTCCTATGAAAAAAGGGAAATAGTCACAGTTCTGCTGCCTCACTTTCAAGAAGCCATCTCTCATTGGCCATCCAACATATATTCATTACTTAAGCTCACTTCAGAGTCTAAACACAGAAATTTCAAAGATGTAGTCATTGATACATTTGCTTAAAAATAATGACTAGATCACAGACCTGTATTATAGTGAAGCTTAAACAGCTAAAATTGTGCACCATACCTTCTCATCAGCTGCCAGACTAAAGCTAAAGTCAGGGTTTGGTTCCCATCATTCAGGTCTTGCCCTCCAATGCCAACCAGGGAGAATTTGGCAGGATGCTTCCCTAATTCAACAGCATAGTTGCAGTTTTCTAGCTGCAAACACACAAAAGCAAATGCTTAAAAGATTTTTCACTTGTTTAATCTGTATATGCACATGTGCACAAAACTAGGACACAGTTCCTTTCCTTAAGAAGCTCAGAGCCAACGAGTTTCCCAAACAAAAGAAACAAATTGAGAATTAAAAGTCTGTAAGAAGTATGTGCAGCAACCTAATTATCTACCTTTTTCATGTTGGCTCCAAGTTTCGGGTATGGAGGTTTATTCACCTTACTCCAGTCAACAGGAACTTTAATTCGTTCGTATAACTGTAAGATTACCAGGGCATCTTGCAGGTCACTAATGATTTAAAAAGAATTTGATCAATGCTTTCAGACAGCTGGGCCTATGTTTCCTTAAAAACAATAACACTACACTGTCAAACAAGATACATAAAACCATAGATAATACCCAAGACTCCTGTATTTTTAATCAATCTGTGCTGAAAATAGAGCTAACACCATCCAATTCTCTTAAAAATATTTATTGAGAGCTTATTGTTTGAAAAGTACTGTTCTAGAAGCTGGGCACATAGGACAAAAATCCCTGGCCTTTAAAGTCAGAGAGAGAGAGAGAGAGAAAGAGAGAGAGGGAGAAAGAGAGAGGGAATAAACAAGTATATGGATAATATGATTTGGGGTGTATTTAATTGCTATGGAAAAAAAAAAAAAGAACGAGGTTAGGGGTTAGGTAGTGGTAGGTGGTGGTCAAGATCTGAATCAGTGGCTTGAATATAGCAAGGGAATAAGGCATTAGATGTGGAAAAGAACATTCCGGGCTGAGAGAACAGTGAGTACAAAGGCTTCAAGGCATCATGGATGGTCTGCTTAAGGCACTCTCTGGTCTCTGTTTCAAAATATAAAGTATCTGTTCCCTACGGTGTTAGAAAGACATTTATACATTCTTTCACTTAATGTTAATGATCGTGTAAAGAAATAATCTGAGCTTTTGTGTATTTGGAAATGAAAATGGGAGTCACCACTCAACATTTTCCAATATAAGTAAATGCTACAAACTAACATTTAGGAAAGGTTTAGAGCTGTAATTATTTGTGTAGCGTCCATTCATGATGTTCATAACTGTTTACAATAGCAGTAGGAAGGCTTACGCATAGAGATGGTTTACATGGGGATTAACACCAAGAGAGTTCATCCAGTTACGGAAGGTTCTTTCTTCACGAGTTTCTCCTATTAAAAATATTCACAATGTTTATATATTCATTAAATACCTTGTATATGTGCATATAACATCAACCCACATATAAGATTATTTTATTTCTTCTTTACAGATCTAGAGCTTTTTCTCCATTGTGAGTCTCTAAGCAGCCTCTCTAAATACATTCTCTCTAGATACATGCTGCTTTTTTAAACTGGATGAATTTATTTTAAAAGTAAAGAATACAACCTTATTAATAACCAGTTAAGCAATTTAGAGGTGTATGAAGTTTTTATAATCTCCTCCTCTGTCTAATCCTTCTCCAGTATCTCCCCAAATCCCCATACCTCTAAAGTAACTGATGTTATCAGTTTAGTTTTTATTTTAAAATTTTGCTAGGGTCGTATCATATAAACCTCTATACTCATATTAATCTACATCTTCCCTCCACCCATTTAACAAATACTAAGCTACATATATGTACTCCTTTTACATGCCTGTATTAGAGCAACAAATTATTTGAAACTTCAAAAGCATAAAATTTAAAGATTTTATAGTAATGATAGTAGACATGCAATGAACTACTATTTACATTTGTTAATTTTTAAGTACTATACTTCATGCATATATAATCTGGCAAAGGTAAACTCTGCCTTTCCCGAACTTAAACGAATAATTACCATGCATTATTATTATTTTTTGAGTAGGTTAAGTGTGAAAGGAACTGGGGCCAGTTAGTCTGACTGGAAGAATGAAACATAAATATTGTAAATTTATAAATTTTATGGAAATGTGTGTAAATTTTATGCATATAGGCATTTTTCTGGTGAGAGGTTTAAAAAGTGACCTAATTCTAAAATATTAAAATAAAACATTGGTTTACTAAGTGGCCTTAAACTAAGTGACCCTAGGCTAGCTTACTTTAAAAGTTCCCTTGTATCATTCCTTTCTATCAGCTGCCACTTTTTACTCAGCCCTTGGGACTACTTCTAGCAGACAGTTGCTAAGGGGGATAAGGAAACTTATTAAAGTCAAGATTATGAAATCACTGTGGCCTATGTATTTCTACTCTGTAGTCCCAAACATAATTTAAGAAACCTTTAGTTACCTTCTAATAGAGTCCAGTCAATATCCTGGTTCTCTGGCTTAGTTAGTGCTGGGTATTTATTAAACAGGTTAGCCACAAAGGCTAAGTTCAGTTTGGGGTTTCCACTGACAACATCAGCAGGGGTAACAAACTGTCTGCAACCTAATTTGTCTGCTTGTTGAAGCATGCTCTCAGCTCTCTTCAAATCATCTGTTTCCTGTTGAAGTAAAATAAGAAGACATTTTTTTAAAAGACCATACTAAAAATACAGAAATGTTTTCCTACAATGATAGGTTGGGTATACAATTCTGTTTTCTCTTAGTCAATATATGGTACTTATATTATCGTTTTGAATGCAAAAAAAAAAAAAAAAGTTGGCTGTGCTGGATATGCCGTACCTTGAAAATACCCTAGATGGCACCAGATCATATATCTAAGGACAGAATACATTTAACTCAATTGAGATTACATCTCTCATGGCAAAATTCATCAAGAAAAAAGCAAAACCTGTTCAGATTTTTAAATTAAGCCCTAAAGAAGGTGTAAGGCTGAAAAAGATGATGGAATTATGAGAAAATATTTTAAAAATAATAATCAGGGATACCAGGTTCCGATAATTTTATTTCAGGTTTAAATTGCATATTTTAAATTGTAGTTTTTCTCTTCAACTATTTTTTGTTTGTTTTATTTTACTTTTCCACCCGGGAAGCAAAGTTTTCCATTTCTGTAAAAAAATACTTACTTTCAACTAATTCCTAGGACTCCTAACTTTTCTTCTCCATTTTGCCTTTTTTTTCTTCTGGAAAGGTGCACGCTGATCTCTTGACTAACGTACGGTTTGGTGAAGATTTTTAAGTTATAGATCCGATGATTTCAGACCAATGTAAAAATAGTTTCCCAGGTGCTCACCATTCCCACCTCCCACCAATAAAAGTTCCTCCTCCTGGAGCTGCAGGAGAAACAGTTGCTTTTGGATTATTCGTTTCTAGTGACCTGCCCTCCAGACTGCTCTTGGCAGCTACAACAGACATCTCCACCCCAGTCTACCCCAGGGCAAAAGTAGCTCTTCTGGAAAACAGTGTCATGTGAAAAGGGATTTTATAACTGGGAGGAAAAAAGAGAGAAAGGGAACTTGAGGAATGTTACTTCTAAACCAACATGGTGCATGCAGATTGTATACTTTGAGAGTCTTAACTCTGTCTTTAATGGGTGATGGTATCTTTAGTTTTTTAATCTCCAGTGAGGTGCCTTGACTGTCTGGGACTCCAGGACAATGTGTATTTATTGTGTTACCCTTCTCTGTTACCATCTGCAGAGCAATCAGTAACCATGAGCAGATGGGCAATTGAGTGGGATTCAGCCTTTCTTCAGGACTCTCTGTGAGCTTAGTGACTTCCTCTCATAGAGCCTATTTCATTTCTTGTAACCTATCAGTTGTTACTTCAATGCCTCTGGTTTATGCTATTTACCATCTTTATTTTAAAATCCCTTATTTATTGATCATCTTGGCATTCCTAAACAAAAAGCACTGATAATATTGGAATAGAAGGAAGCTTTAAAAGTCAAAAATTTAAAAAATTCAAATAAATATACTGTAGAATAGTGAAACAAAAAATAATCAAATAAAAAATATACATATGCAAAAAAGAACTTCAGCCCATACCTCACATCATATTCAAAATTAACCCCAAACACACACACACAAATGTATAAACCCAACACTATAAATCTAAAACCCAAATGTAAAACTAAATGTAAAACCCCAAACTATAAAACCTCTAGGAGAAAACATAAGGAGAAATGCTTGTGACCTTGTGTTAGGCTAAAAGTTCTTAGATACAACACCGAAAGCATGATTCGTAAGAGAAAAAAATAACTAAATCTGACTTTGTCAAAATTAACAATGTCTGTTCTTTGAAAAACACCGGGACTAAATATTTGCAAATCACATATCCAATAAAGGACTTGTATTCAATCAAAATATATAAAATACTCAAAACTTGACAAGAAGAAAACAAACAATGCAATTAAAATGGGTAAAGTGTTTACTCCCGTTTACCACTGCAACAAAAAGAATAAAATATCTAGGAATAAACCTACCTAAGGAGACAAAAGACCTGTATGCAGAAAATTATAGGACACTGATGAAAGAAATTAAAGATGATACAAATAGATGGAGAGATATACCATGTTCTTGGATTGGAAGAATCAACATTGTGAAAATGACTCTACTACCCAAAGCAATCTACAGATTCAATGCAATCCCTATCAAACTACCACTGGCATTTTTCACAGAACTAGAACAAAAAATTTCACAATTTGTATGGAAACACAAAAGACCCCAAATAGCCAAAGCAATCTTGAGAAAGAAAAACGGAGCTGGAGGAATCAGGCTCCCTGACTTCAGACTATATTACAAAGCTACAGTAATCAAGACAGTTTGGTACTGGCACAAAAACAGAAATATAGATCAATGGAACAGGATAGAAAGCCCTGAGATAAACCCATGCACATATGGTCACCTTATCTTTGATAAAGGAGGCAAGCATATACAGTGGAGAAAAGACAGCCTCTTCAATAAGTGGTGCTGGGAAAATTGGACAGGTACATGTAAAAGTATGAAATTAGAACACTCCCTGACACCATACACAAAAATAAACTCAAAATGGATTAAAGACCTAAGTGTAAGGCCAGACACTATCAAACTCTTAGAGGAAAACATAGGCAGAACACTCTATGACATAAATCACAGCAAGATCCTTTTTGACCCACCTCCTAGAGAAATGGAAATAAAAACACAAATAAACAAATGGGACCTAATGAAACTTAAAAGCTTTTGCACAGCAAAGGAAACCATAAACAAGACCAAAAGACAACCCTCAGAATGGGAGAAAATATTTGCAAATGAAGCAACTGACAAAGGATTAATCTCCAAGATTTACAAACAGCTCATGCAGCTCAATAACAAAAAAACAAACAACCCAATCCAAAAATGGGCAGAAGACCTCAATAGACATTTCTCCAAAGAAGATATACAGATTGCCAACAGACACATGAAAGAATGCTCAACATCATTAATCATTAGAGAAATGCAAATCAAAACTACAATGAGATATCATCTCACACCAGTCAGAATGGCCATCATCAAAAAATCTAGAAACAATAAATGCTGGAGAGGGTGTGGAGAAAAGGGAACCCTCTTGCACTGTTGGTGGGAATGTAAATTGATACAGCCACTATGGAGAACAGTATGGAGGTTCCTTAAAAAACTAAAAATAGAACTACCATACGACCCAGCAATACCACTACTGGGCATATACCCTGAGAAAACCATAATTCAAAAAGAGTCATGTACCAAAATGTTCATTGCAGCTCTATTTACAATAGCCAGGACATGGAAGCAACCTAAGTGTCCATCATCGGATGAATGGATAAAGAAGATGTGGAACATATATACAATGGAATGTTACTCAGCCATAAAAAGAAATGAAATGGAGGTATTTGTAGTGAGGTGGATGGAGTTAGAGTCTGTCATACAGAGTGAAGTAAGTCAGAAAGAGAAAAACAAATACAGTATGCTAACACATATATATGGAATCTAAGGGAAAAAAAAAGGTCATGAAGAACCTAGTGGCAAGACGGGAATAAAGACACAGACCTACTAGAGAATGGACTTGAGGATATGGGGAGGGGGAGGGGTGAGATGTGACAGGGTGAGAGAGTGGCATGGACATATATACACTACCAAATGTAAAATAGATAACTAGTGGGAAGCAGCCACATAGCACAGGGAGATCAGCTCATTGCTTTGTGACCACCTAGAGGGGTGGGATAGGGAGGGTGGGAGGGAGGGAGATGCAAGAGGGAAGAGATATGGGAACATATGTATATGTATAACTGATTCACTTTGTTATAAAGCAGAAACTAACACACCATTGTAAAGCAATTATACTCCAATAAAGATGTTTAAAAAAAATGGATAAAGTGTTTAAACAAAGATATATGGATGGCAAGTAACTACGTGAAAAGATGTTCAACATCATTTGCCATTAGGGAAATGCAAATTAAAATCACAATGAGACACCTCTACACCTGTTAAAATGATTCATGTTTAACCACACTAAGGTGTCAGTGAGCATGTGGACGTACTGGTACTTTCACGCACTGCTGGCGGCAATGTGCAAAGGTACAACCACTTTGGAAAACAACTTGGCAGCTGCTTAAAAAAGTTAAACACACACATACCATACTACCCAGCCATTCCACTCCTAGGTATTTACCCAAAATAAATGAATGCGTATATGCATACAAAGACTTGTATATGAATGTTCAGAGCAGCTGTATTTGTAATAGCCCCAAACTGGAAACAATCCAAATGTTCATCAACAGGTGAATGGATAACAAATTATAGTATATCCATTCACTGGACTATTATTCAGCAATAAAATAGGAATGAATTTACGATACATGCAACAACATGGATGAATCTCAAAATAATTACGCTGAGTGAAAGAAGCTAGATAAAATAAGAATACATACTGTATGATTCCATAAAATTCTCAAAAATTCAAACTAAACTGAAAGGAAGCAAATCAGTGGTTGCCTGGGATGGAGGAGTATGGGGGCAGGGAGGAATTACAAAGGATCATGAGGAAACTTGATGTGGTGATGGATATATATATATATATATATCCCTAAAGAAGATGTAAGACTGAAAAAGATGAAGGACACTGAAAAACAAGGGGAAAAGCAAGAGGAAAGGCTCAGAGGTAAAATGAGTGTGTGTGTGGTGGGTACAGAGTAGTGGGAAATTGCACTGGCCGGAAGAGATGGAGCAAGATGGTACAGCAGGGCCTTACATGATCAGCAGAACATTTCGGATTGAACTCTAGAGCCAATGGGGAAACCTTGAAGGATTCTGAGGAGGTAAGAGACAATGAAGGGAGTGCTTTAAGATCAACTAGGGAGGAGTGACTAGAGAAGAGCTGTACCAGAATCAGAATCAGTATACTGGTGCCATCTACCCAGGCATAAAATCACCTGGCTAGCCACCCCAGACAGCTCCCTTGGTGCACAAGAAGGCCCCTCATTCGTGCCAAGAGTGACCTGAACTGAAGAATTTCACAGTTAAAAACAGACAGAAATATAAGCACTACAAGTCAGTTACAAATTCAGTTCTGATAAGGACAGCATAAATGGTTTAGCCAGTGTAATCCACTCAATCCTACTGTGAAATATGCTAGAAATGTGGATTTTTAAAAACCAGTAGAATACATTCCATATCCAATGAGTACTAACAACAACAGGATCCTAGAAAGTTGGGACTAAATAGTCTAGGCCAACTCTTTACTTCATGTATGAACAAAGTGAAATCCAATTTCGGGAAGGAACTTGTCCAAGGTCATTGAACAAATAAGTGATGTAATCAGGGAACATGTTCCGTGACAGTAATTCCCCAAACTGGATTTCAGGGATCAGGAGTTTGTAAACATATTCACATGACTCTCAACACAGGAATATTACAGATGCATATATGAATATGTAGTCATTAAATCTATCACTGTGATTGTAATCCAAATACCTGGAAAAGGTTAGTCTCTAGTGCTTATTTCCCCACACTTGCTTTGAATATTTTATGCCATCCATATGAACCAATGCCACCATAATTACAGAACTCACTAACACACTATTAACATAAATCAAAGCATCTTTCTGCCTCTGAATTACACCTACAGTAATAAATTTTAAAATAATGCTTAAAATTGCCAACACCACAACATGCAATTATAAAAATTCTTGTTATTTATAAGAAATTGACAACAACTTTGTAAGCTTGTAGAATTCAAAAGAACACCTATACTTACATTGAAACCTGACATGTTAATATCTATCCGTGGTTCACCTTCCTTTTGTCCTTTTGGTGCAATTTGATTGAGAAGATGAAAATAGGCTTTGGAATCCTACAAATGAATTGAAAATGTCAGTGAGATCACATTTACAAAGAATGAATGTATCCTATTGTCCCATGTTTGGAAGGATACTTGCGTTGGATTTTGTGAGAATGTACGACATAAATCTCTATCTTCTAATTTAACGGCTCCTTTCCCCAGAAAAGTCCACTTATCTGGCCTTAGGTCTGCCTTGAATATGGATGAACTGGATTTTGTCATGACTTTACAATTTATTGAAGTCATCAATACAATAATGCTAGTAAACACATAACTAGTTCTGTACCTTCACTGAGTTACTGAAGTCAATAAGCTTGATAGATAAAACAAGCAGGAGAAAAGTAGGACAGGAGAAATCCAGGAAGCATAGGGAAAGAAAAAATAAACAGGTTACATCATTACAAAGCACAATATGTATATACCATAACGTATGGAGAAGAGATTAGCTGTGTTAAAGATGTATTTAAATGACAAAAATTTTACAACGAGTAACACTTGAGGTGGTGAAATAACATTAAACCCTTAATTATCTGAATATATTTAACCAAACAAGCTTCTCTTTGTTTTAAGCCCCTGAACTCTTTCATCACTTGAACACTTTCACTTGGAATCCCAATACCTAAAACAAAATGGCATTGCTCATACGGGGTGTGGGCTGGGTGAATTCAGGCTGTGTGGACACTGCACAGAACAAAACGTGAAAACCACTGTACCAAGTGCAAACACTTATGAGGGTCTTCAACACACATGTCAAATTGTACCAGAGGACAGGAACTGGAGCGAAGATTCCTTAATCATGTTATATTTGAAGATCACCTTCCCAGCCATGATAGTTTTCCATTACTGGGCCTTGACAGTCCAGACAGATTAAAAAGGAATGTTTCTTGTGTAAACCCTATGGATTATGTGCACCCTAATCCCCTGGAGAAGTTGTTCAATATGGAGATTGCTGGATCCAACCTCAGACCTACCAAGCACAGATCTCTGGGAGCTGCCCAGAGAGCTGCATCTTAAATGAGCCACCCCAATAAGTTTGATACACTCGCCAGAAACGATTCTAAGACTGGGGAGAATCAGGTGAGTGAAAGCCACTTCAGAGCAATTCATGGAATGCAAGCCCAGATCATACCATTAGTGGGCATAGGGGTTATCTCCTTCCAAGGAGTAGTGCATTACAGTTGTGAAAGTGCTTTCGCTTACAATTACCTACTAAAGGTGCAGAAACAATTCGTAATCTAACCCTATGTACTTGAGAAAGACAGGTAAAGAGCAGACCCCACAGAGTCTGTACTTACTACCCTGAAAAGGGGCTGTACAGGTGAAAATTTGAACTTGAACATACATTACCTAACAATCCTCTGCTTTTTAAAAATATTCAAAGCAGAATATTTTTTTAAAAAATATTCATTTGTAACTAAGATTCCCTTTTATACATTTAAATTATGTGCTCCGAACATAAAATACATTTATGAATGGTTTTCGGGAACGTATCTAATGTGTAAAGCAAAATATAGCTGGCTAAGCATGTTGCATAAATTAAAAGAAGAGGTGGGGTCAGTTGGTTTTATAATTTTGGGGCCATCCTTAATTTTCACTGATGAAATCAGTAATGCAAATATATCCCATTACGTTCTCTCACCACTGAATAAACTGATGTGGTCACAGACTATTTTCATAGCCCTATTGGCCAGTGACATCTGATGAAGATCCTTGAGTTTGTTCCCTGTGTTCCAACATCTGGATTTTGGAGAGTCGAGTTGGTTAATGAGAATGCCAAGATATCTGCTGTGGTGATTTTGGCCCTCTCTCCCCGAGATGCCAAAGGCAACGTGTGGTAAATGAATGCTACCGATGTCTCCCGCCCTTGCGAGTCTTCCCTAGTGCTCATGGTGAGCAGTGAGTGCCAAAATTCAACTCAACGCAAGAAATCTTTGTGGGTCTTTTATGTGCCAGGTGTTGTGTTAGAGGTGGGCTTTAGTAGGAGGGCAGTAATGCAAGGGCGGGGGCTGAGGTAGGAGACACAGACATAAATAAAAGTATGTAACTACCCTCAAGAACTCAGCGCCTGAAGGAGGGAGCACATGACAGAAGAGGAGCCAAATAAGAAAGGGGACAGGGAATCCTGAGGCCCTTTCTCTTCTAGGTCTTTACTAACAGGTACACTGAGGCCTGGGAAAGGCAGTTAGCAACAGAAGAGTCATGACTGCCTGTCCTTTCATACTCCATGTCGAACAGTAGGCAGAATAGAAAATGTTAGGACTATAATATGATACTTTTTACCCCTTTCTGCAAAATGAAAGCTAGACTTGGTGCTAGTGCTTCTTACTTGGCTACATCTCTCTACTGAAATCTACCATCAGGGCCAAGAGGCAACAAGGCTGGGTGATAAACTCATAGGAATGACCCCTCCTTTAAGCTGGCATGAAATCTCCCGAGTCATTATATCCCCCAAAGTGTCGATAACTGCACAGTTACCTTGATGTCAGCACTAAAATTGTTGATTTTCTGCCAGCCTGAGTTTTCCAAATGAAAGTTTGCCCATCTAAGCAGAAGCTCTTCTGGAGATAATTTCATAAGCTCCTCCAAGGTCTCACCGTCTCGAAGTAAAGCAGCCAAGGCTACAAGGATAAAACCCACAACCAATATATTCCATGTAACAGTTATTACAAGTTTATTGAGTCTTTTGACACTCTATTAAGTAATAGAGGTACTAAAAGTACTGTGACCTAGTGCCTGGTTTTCAGGTACTCACAGTCTAATAACAAAGATAAATAAAAGTAGATAATTATGATACAGATAGAAACATTGTATTATGAGAATACGCAGCAAATATATATTATAACATATTCTTTATTATTCTTCACATTCCAAATACCAATTAAGTTCTAGCTTTTAAGTTGAACATTTTCACATTATGTCATATATTTACATAAATTGTTCTTAAATAATATGAAAATCAGAGACTTGGGGGAGTGTGTTTAAAATTTTGGAGCCTTTTACTTAACCTTTTGATTAAACGAGTATACAAACCCCATGGTATATATATTTAAGTATAACTAATTAACTCTTGAAGTGTTAAACCTATTTTTAAAGGAATAGAATTCTACTTTACATTTTCTATAGCATCTAACATGTAAAGGCTGCTCAATAATTTTTTGTTGTTGAACTGAATGCCTAGAAGAAGCCAAGGGTTTTTTGATAAATATTCCCAGAGGTAAGAGGTAGAAGCTTGGGTGTCTGTACAGAGCACTGTCTAAATTCAAGCACTGTTTTATGAAGAAGTTGTGTAGTCCTTATGCAATAATTACCTCCCATAAGATAAAAGGAGATTTATATTGAACAAGAAAACTGAAACTGCCTGACTTCCAAAGAGGTCTAAGCGATACCTCTAACAGGCAAATTTCATCTTTCATGGACTCTGCTTCATGCCATGTCACTCTGGCACTGAGGGATTTAAGCAAGGGCAGAGGCAACATTCTTACTTGTACAGAACCCTCCTCCTGCTCCCCATCTCCAAGTCAAAGGCTGGAAAGGATTAAACAGCCTGGTATCTATGCACCTGAGACCTTGTCAAAGATAAATCATTTGATTTATTACATGAGCCAATGTAATTTAATTTTGTTGTCTTCCTTTCCTTTTCAATGGACTTCAACTCCTTTAACATGACAAACACTGCTCTGAAGAGGCCAGCAATTAGAAAAATTTTATTTGTTTAAATATGGGCCCCTTTGAGTGGATTGAAAGTGTAAGTGTAATAAAGTCTTGGATAAATGTGCAAAATAAGACTGTTGACAGGCATTGTGAGACCCTGAAATACTGAGAACCCCCAGTATATATTCTTCCCCCAAAGTAACTGACGATTGATATGGTGAGTTCCAGAAGAAAATGTGAATATTTGGAGTGATGCTTAATATTTTAAACTTCAAGAGGAGAGGATAATGTAGTACTTCCGAGCACCCCAGGACAATTGTATTGCATATGCTTACACATCCTAGAAGTCTATGATGTGATATCAAAACCTATCCTATAAGAATGATGCTTCTGCTAATTCAGGAAACATGAGACCACCAGGGGCAATTTAGAATAGTTTTGAAGAGGCCTAAATCTATGATAGAATAGAAAAGGTATGGAAAATAATAGGAGGTGGTGTGCAGCAGTGGAGCTGAGGGTGGTGATGGGGTGGGGACTGTGTGGTCAGAGCAGAAAAGAATACATGTCAAGTTTGGGGACTTTGGGCAAGTTCCTTAAACTCTCTGTGCTTCCGTGCCTTTATTGTGAAATGAATTCTAAAGTGCCAGACAAATGTTAATTACTACTAAAGAAGAAAGTTATAATTAGGCTGTTTTCCTGAATAACACTATAACATTACCTTATGTTTAATTCTAGTTATCATCTAATCACCTCAATTAAGTGAAAGCATGACAGTCTGCATGACTAGAAAAAATAACCAATAAACGACTTTCAAAATTATGACTGTGTTCCATTACCTTCATTCCTGCTTAATTCAATGTCAGCAAACAAACCGATCTTAATGATCTGCCAAAGCAGTCCCAAAACCAGATGAGGTTTCCCAGCCCGCAAATCTTCTGCACCAATGTTCACAACGTGACACCCAATGGCAGAAGCAGAGTTCAGTGCCAAGTTCAAGTTTTCCTGCAAGACAGCCAATTTACAACACTTGCTTCTTGACCTTTCTGTTTTTTTGCAGTCTATTTCTCCCTTCACTGAAAATAACACTCAGCAAGGAAATTATGTCTTAATTTTACCCATACGTGATGCACAAAAAGCAATATCCAGGCTTTGGTGTTAAAAGCATAGCTAGGGACTCCCCTGGTGGTCCAGTGGGTAAGACTCCGCACTCCCAATGTAGGGGGCCCGGGTTTGATCCCTGGTTGGGGAACTAGATCCCACATGCATGCCACAACTACGAGTCCGCATGCCACAACTAGGAAGCCCACGTGCCACAACTAAACATGCCTCAATGAAGATCCTACGTGCCGCAACTAAGACCTGGCGCCGCCTAAATAAATAAATAAATAAATAAATATTTTTTTAAAAAAAAGCATAGCTAAAACAAATCTAGCCTCATTGTCATTGTCTTTTTCAGATTTACAGGGGAAGTTAACTCAGTATTTTTATTTGGTCCCTTCTTAAGGACACTGACACTAAAGGGAAAGGCTGAGTTACTACAGTAAGTATATCCATATGGGTTAAGTGTCGTATTTCTAAAAATGCCTAAATGAGAGGTCTATTGAATACACCTGAGAGTTCTAGAAGTTCTCAATCTCCACATCCCAAGAGATGCTCTTGCTTGAGGGAATTTTGCTATCTAACAGTCTAATACTCACTAAATGGAAAATAAAAGCCCTTTGTTCTTTAAGCATGCTAATTAATTAAGAGCTTAAATGTTTTTGCTTATTTCTGTATGTTTGAACACAAAATGTAATGAAAAGAACACAGGGCTTTGCAGTTAGACCTGGATTTGAACTTTACTTCCAGCAGTAACGTCAGTACAGCTCAGAAACCTTTCTGAGTCTCAGTTTCTCTTTTCTATGAAATCTGGAAAATAATCCTCAACTCAAACTTGTTATAAGAATTAAATGAGAAGATGAAAAGTGCAGAGCCTATGGTCTGTAGAACAGGTCCTCAAATAGTAGTTTCATGGAAGGAGGGGAGACTGTACATACCTGAATGATGAAGGGTGTAAGTTTCTTCTTGTTGATTGCTCTCTCATCAATTGTATCAGGAACTGAAAGGTTGATCATTTTACTGAAACAAATTTTGAAATGAGTTGACTTATTTTAAAATAACCTTTAATATACACAAATACTGTAAGGCTTATTATAACATGTCTCTCATGTAATCTGAAAAAAAAATGCAACATATGACTTTTATCATGTTGATCTCAAAAAACTATACACATAAAAATGCAAATAAAAAAGACCAAAGTATTTACAGTTTGAGTATTTCTGAGTTGGGCATTAGGGCATACTGTCTTATTTAATTTTTTGTAACTTCCACATTCTTTTAGAAGAATGAATTACTCGGATATTAAAAAAAACTTTATTGAATAAATGTTAAAAACAGATAATATCGCACATTGAAACTGAATCTCTCTTCTAGATTATACAATGCACAATTAAAATGACCATTTATCTACAAAGAGGTAAAATTAGTTGAGCATGAGATTCTTTCATTCACCAAATACTTATTGAGTGCCTAGATGATGTACCAGGTACTATATTTGGTGCTGGAAATACAGTGATAATACAGAGAGAAAGAAAAGTTATATTAATTAGGTTAGAATCTGACTTAGGAAGAATCTCATTTGGTAAAATTTGGAGTTAGACTCTAACATTTTAGATGTTTATAATACTGCCCTAAAACAAGTTATTCTGCATAGGGAAAACCATGCTTCTTTCCATGCAAAATTTAAATATTAAATAAATAGTACCGTATGAGTCTCTATATTAAAACATATCGGGAATATCTCTTTACAGCCTATAAGTGGCAAGTAAGGGGATATTTCACATTTTTAAAATCAGCTTTTCAAACAACCAAAATGACCTTATTGAAAGAAAAAAGAATTTTATATATTGTACACTGTCATCAGAAATATACCCATTGCACTGTTCTAAGTGCTCTATATATAGTCACTTAAAGCTCACAACAGCCCTGTGAGGCAAGTACAATAATATGGGGATCATAATGGATGGATCCTGAAATGCAAAGTGGTCAAGTACCTTTTATTTATTTAAAAAAATTCTTCCCTATTATGGTTTATTACAGGATATTAAATATAGTTCCCTGTGCTATATGGTAGGACCTTATTGTTTATCTATTTTATATATAGTATATTTTATATACAGTGTGTATCTGCTAATACAAAACTCCTAATTTATCTCTTTCTCCCCCTTTCCCCTTTGGTAACCATAAGTTTATTTTCTATGTCTGTGAGTCTGTTTCTATTTTGTAAATAAGTTCATTTGTATCATTTTTTTTAAGATTCCACATATAAGTGATATCATGCGGTATTTGACTTTCTCTGTCTGACTTACTTCACTCAGTATGACAATCTCTAGGTCCATCCATGTTGCTGCAAATGGCATAATTTCATTCTTTTTTATGGCTGAGTAGTATTCCATTGTGTATATGTACCACATCTTCTGTATCCATTCCTCTGTTGATGGACATTTAGGTTGCTTCCATGTCTTGGCTATTGTAAATAGTGCTGCTGTGAACATTGGGGCGCATCTATCTTTTTGACTTACAGTTTTCTCCAGACATATGCCCAGGAGTGGGGCTGCTGGATCATATGGCAACTCTATTTTTAGTTTTTTAAGGAACCTCCATAGTATTTTCCATAGTGGCTGTACCAATTTACATTCCCACCAACAGTGTAGGAAGGTTCAAAGGGGTCAGTATCTTGATTGCAGCTATTGATACATAGCTACTGAGTGGCAGAGCCTGAATAGGAACCGGGCAGACTGATTATGGAGCATGCTCTTAACCACTGTACGCCACTGCCTCAAAAAAGAGTTGCATTCACTGACAAACTGTTGATAATCTTATATCATTTCTGCCAAGACACTGTTGGGTCTGGGGCAGCAGGAGTGACGAATGCATTTTTCAGAAATAAGTAATTGGAGAGTGAAAAGTGACGAGTGGCCTGTTTTTCTCTTTTGGGACCGATGGTACTTGAGAATAAAGAGATGCTGACATAAAAAGTTCAACTAAGTTGTAATGTTTAGCTTACTCAGTGATGAGAAGAAATTGGAAGCTGAGAGCTTCTCTAGGAAGAGGTCTCTGGTCTAAATGACTGAGTTTTAGATTCACCTTTAGTGGTACTTTCACGGACAGACCTAGAGATGAAATGGGCAGAACCTAGACAATTTTCAATTCTAGCTATTCCCCGAGATGAATCCGTCAAGCATCCAGAAACAACTATGTCAATTACATGGAAGACTATTTTTGGAAATCTTACCAAAGCACAATTCCATCACCAACAGCTTTGAACAGGTCATCAGTATTTGGGTTCATTGGTATGACATGTCGGCAATCTGGATCATTTTCCAAAGCTTTGTTTATCCAGTTAACGAAAGCATATTTTTCTTCCTCTAAAATTATGTGGAATAAGAAGACATTAGTTCATACTCTAGGTTAAATATTTGACTCTAAAGCCTGAAATAGTTGTTCAAGAGAGCTGTACGTTAATGTATCACAAGCCTGTTATCCTCTTTGGAAACCCAGACAAGTGAATGCAACACAGTGGCTGTTAGGAGCTATATAAAATAAACAAAAAGAATAGAGCAGGGTTAACTGATCCTTAGAAGTTAGTTACAAAATTCTTTAAAAATTCTATTTATAGTTGAGAATCTGCCTGCTAATGCAGGGGACACGGGTTCGAGCCCTGGTCTGGGAAGATCCCACATGCCGCGGAGCAACTAGGCCCGTGAGCCACAACTACTGAGCCTGCGCGTCTGGAGCCTGTGCTCCCCAACAAGAGAGGCCGCGACAGTGAGAGGCCCGTGCACCACGATGAAGAGTGGCCCCCGCTTGCCGCAACTAGAGAAAGCCCTAGCACAGAAACGAAGACCCAACATAGCAATCAATCAATCAATCAATCAATAAATAAATCTTTAAAAAAAAATTCTATTTATATTACTGTAGGGCTCTGCTGTAATAAAGCCTATCTGTGCACGTATTGTATCATGGCTCTTACAAGCTAATAAAGCCGTACAATAAATACCTGTAATGCCTTTATGGGAAGTATTAAGTCCCAAGTCCAAATATAGGTCACAATGACTTCGACTGTATTCTTAATTAGGAGGCAATGTGTTTCTAGAGCCTCTCCTTGACATTATAGCAGGCAACCTACTTAGTTCACTGTGTTCACCTAACACATGTGAAACTATTTACCTGAGTAAGAATGCTGCGTTCCTTCACTGGACAGCTCTGAAGTTCCTCCCAGAGCACAGATCCCTTCTTTCCTGTTGATTGCTTTGCGGAAGGTTTTGGCAATATCGCTGCTTTTTACCTCTTGGAAAATCTATTAATGAAAATATGTTGTTGATTCACAATTTTCAATCAGTCACAACCATAAGCATATTTATCTTCTTTTATACTCTGGTAACCTACATTTTCCCCCATAGGTGATGAGTGTTAAAAGATAAGGCAAACTAGGCTTGAGTTTTAAAATGCTGAACAAGTACTTCAATACTGCTACCAAAAATGAAGTGCCAGAAGTCAACTGCACACACTTGTCAAAAACATCAAGTGCCACATGCGTTGAATCCGTTTTAAGCCAAAAACTAGTGTAGTTCAAAGGCACAGGTAAATCTGTTAATTTTCTAGAACAAGGAAGGCTTTGTTCCTTTCCTGGAGAGAAAAGACTGAAGGATTCCCCCCTTCCTTAAGCACGATTCATAGTGCAAAGAAAGATGAAAATGTTGGGACTTCCCTGGTGGCACAGTGGTTAAGAATCCGCCTGCCAATGCAGGGGACACGGGTTTGAGCCCTGGTCTGGGAAGATCACACATGCCGCGGAGCAACTAAGCCCGTGCGCCACAACTACTGAGCCTGCACTCTAGAGCCCACAAGCCACAACTACTGAGCCTGAGAGCCACAACTACTGAAGCCTGTGTGCCCAGAGCCCGTGCTCCGCAACAAGAGAAGCCACTGCAATGAGAAGCCCGCGCACTGTGGCGAAGAGTAGCCCCCACTCGCTGCATCTAGAGAAAGCCTGTGCGCAGCAACTAAGACCCAACGCAGACAAAAAAAAAAAAAAAAAAAAAGAATAAACCCAGAAAAGAGGCTTTTCAGTGATCGAGCTTCTTCACAATAAGGCACATGGCTAATGAAATTAACCTGTACATTCTAATGGTACAAAAGCAGGTGGTAACAAAGCAAATTTCATACCCTACTCTAACCGCTTGACTGAATTACTGGACATTCCAAAGGTCTGCCTATACATGTCTGAAATACTGGAACTTACCTAACCTCCAATTTGTTCCTGAGCTACCAATGTGCATGGCTAAATTAGCCACCGCCAGAAAAACAAGAGCAAGATGTAGTATTTTCATAAAAACTTCTTTAAAAGGTGTTTAGAACACAATAGACTTATCGAAAGAAACTTACGGCCCTAATGGAAAAGTTGCTGAGCAAACAGAAGATAACCCAAAGGCCTTTAGCATTACTGACAAGTACATACTCACAAACACACCTCAGGAGGGGTAGCCTATGTTTGAAGGTCATAGAACAGGGTCACCGTATTTAGCAGTTCAGGCTGTGTCTATGAGAGCAGGCATGAGTAGAAGCTGAAATCCAGCCCATGCTCCCCTAAGCAGGCCTGGTGTCTTGTGCAAGACTGTGGCAGG
The DNA here is from genome assembly GCF_028564815.1 of Eubalaena glacialis. NCBI lineage: Eukaryota > Metazoa > Chordata > Mammalia > Artiodactyla > Balaenidae > Eubalaena > Eubalaena glacialis. Next base: position 106,252,531 of record NC_083736.1, on the reverse strand, counting down.
CAGAAAGAAGAGTGCCTTTTTACATTTAGTCTCTCCAGGAGAGCATCTTTTTGAAATTAATCAACTGAGACAGACTTTTTTTTTTTTTAACATCTTTATTGGAGTATAATTGCTTTACAATAGTGTGTTAGTTTCTGCTTTATAACAAAGTGAATCAGTTATACATATACATATGTTACCATATCTCTTCCCTCTTGCATATCCCTCCCTCCCACCCTCCGTATCCCACCCCTCTAGGTGGTCACAAAGCACAGAGCTGATCCCCCTGTGCTATGCGGTTGCTTCCCACTGGCTATCTATTTTACGTTTGGTAGTGTATATATGTCCATGCCACTCTCTCACTTTGTCACATCTTACCCTTCCCCCTCCCCATATCCTCAAGTCCATTCTCTAGTAGGTCTGTGTCTTTATTCCCGTCTTACCACTAGGTTCTTCATGACCTTTTTTTTTTTTCCTTAGATTCCATATATATGTTAGCATACTGTATTTGTTTTTCTCTTTCTGACCTACTTCACCCTGTATGACAGACTCTAACTCCATCCACCTCACTACAAATAACTCCATTTCGTTTCTTTTTATGGCTGAGTAATATTCCATTGTACATATGTGCCACATCTTCTTTATCCATTCATCTGATGATGGACACTTAGGTTGCTTCCATGTCCTGGCTATTGTAAATAGAGCTGCAATGAACATTGTGGTACATGACTCTTTTTGAATTCTGGTTTTCTCAGGGTATATGCCCAGTAGTGGGATTGCTGGGTCGTATGGTAGTCCTATTTTTAGTTTTTTAAGGAACCTCCATACAGTTCTCCATAGTGGCTGTATCAATATACATTCCCACCAACAGTGCAAGAGGGTTCCCTTTTCTCCACACCCTCTCCAGCATTTATTGTTTCTAGATTTTTTGATGATGGCCATTCTGACCAGTGTGAGATGATATCTCATTGTAGTTTTGATTTGCATTTCTCTAATGATTAATGATGTTGAGCATTCTTTCATGTGTCTGTTGGCAATCTGTATATCTTCTTTGGAGAAATGTCTATTTAGGTCTTCTGCCCATTTTTGGATTGGGTTGTTTGTTTTTTTGTTATTGAGCTGCATGAGTTGCTTGTAAATTTTGGAGATTAATCCTTTGTCAGTTGCTTCATTTGCAAATATTTTCTCCCGTTCTGAGGGTTGTCGAGACAGACTCTTTCTAACTGGTAGGAAAGTTGCTGTAGCCCCATCACAAAGTCATCTTTTCCTGTTACCGTCCTGAAATCCTGGTCTTCCTTGGACTTATAAACCCAATTTTATTTAGGAAAATAGTTAGTAAGCAGTAAGTTTTACAAAATCAAGCTTACTCAATTTCCATAGCTGTGATTTTGTGCTATACCTGTAATTTCAGAGGTAGACTCAGAACGTGTGTGCGCGCGTCCATGTCTGTATATGTATATAGACACACACACACTGACTACTCTAAATATTACACACAACCAAGGAAATCACTCTTCCTCCTCTCTGGCCATTATACTGACTCCTGTTAAGTATCAATAGTGTGGAACTGACTCATGTACCCTGGGTAATTTCAAATTATTAAAATTATTTTTACTCACACTCTGATTCCACCTGTAATTTCATTTAATTTACCTTACCTTCCAAGCCAAGATTAGACAACAAAATGGTTACTTGGGAATGTAGCAATCTTAACTGTGATGCATTTTGTTCCCACAGCTCCCTCTTTGATAACTATATGTATCTGCTCAGTGAAAAAACAATATTGACTATTCTACCTCACTCTGAACTTTACTTCATTTAGATAACACTGTGTAGTAAATTAAAATATAAAATGTGTGCTTCTCCTGACTGAGATACCATAAATCACTGGAACGACAAAAATCTCCAAAATGTGATTGCCTCAAAGCTACTGCCCTCAGAATGACATATGAAAAGTTATTTTTCTTATCACGACTATTTTTGCCTTAAGGATCATTAGCTTCTAAAAATTAGGTTGTTTCCATGATCACTATTTCAGCTGAAAAACTTTGTAAACATCACGGAAAAGAGGAATAATACAAATAATAATAACTTTTAAAGAAGAATGTCTACTGTACAATATTCTAACGCAATTACTTACATAGCTCTACTTAAACTCTTGATGCTTGGGAATGACATGTTGAATGCAAAGTTGCAATTAAATGAGTTAATTTTCAATTGTCTTACAAAAGTTACATGACCTTCCTTTTCTAAATATTTTAAAATAAATTCTTCCAGCCAGGCTCAAATTTTCAGTTTCCTAGTATTTTCCTCTGTTCTTTAGATTTAAAAAAATGTTAAAAGATAAGTGATAGTTGAAGATTTATGTATCTGTTAAATTGATTCACTACGTGAGAATTTGCATTTTATTTTCTACTTTAGTAAAGAAATCACTCGAGTGGATGATAAAGCAATTTGAGTATAAGCCTTGGCTTAACAAGAATCTCTGAAATCAGAGATAGCACCAGGCCAACTACTGTGCTGGAGAGTTGTCAATGAATCTTTTCAAAGCTGCCCGTGGTGATACTAATGAGCTCGCTGTTTCATGCTGTTTTCCCTCCATGAGGAGGGACTTGCTTTTATCATGTGTGAACAAACTCCTGATGTACACTGCTCACTCTGGTTCTATACATCTTTTCCAGTCTCTTTTATGAAACGTTTATGTTTCTTATTCCTTTCAAAAGTGTCATCACCTTCCTAGATCAGCACTAGTGGCCAAACCAAAGCAATGCAGAGGCACAGGACTTAAGAAGGAAAGATTTTAGAATGAATTGCAAAAAAATACTGACTGGCTTCCAGTGTTTGAGGCTTGTTTCCAACGCAGCAGGTTTGAATTTTTACTTTTCGGGGAATCTGCTGTAGGCCTAAACTTAGTAATAATAGGAAAAGAACACTGCCTTTGTAATAAATAGAAATAACTACCAACAACTAACACCTGTATAGCATTTGCTATATACCTGGTATGGTTCTAAGCACTTTACTTATATGAAGTTACTTAATCCTATGAGGTCGGTAATATTAGTAAAAAGTTCTAAAACAGGTCAATAACTTATTCCCATTATGTAAGAGCAAGGTTCTCACTGTGAAAATAAGAGTTTAATGCAGATTTCTCTGCTGAAAGAACTTATCGCCATACCAGTCTTCTTACAGATGAAGTAAAAAACCCCACTATTACCGCGGAAGTATAAAAATCCAGTAATTTAGTTTTGAAATACTTAGAAGAAATAAGATCAGTTAATATATTTAATTTTAACACGTGAAGTTTACATATAATTTGGGGGCTCTTTTCTGCCATATATATATATTCTCCAAAATTAATATAAACATGTTGTTTGTAGCCTGGTTTGCAATTAACACCTCTTAAGTAGCAATTTAAAATAAAAACCAAAAATCTAACATGCAAGAACATGTTTATTTCTATTTCCTTATGTTAATCTCTGACAAGAATAATGTGCTTCCTCTTTCTCAGATAACTAGGATCTACCCATATTTTGTCTGACAATTTGTAAGATGTTTCATTGATGACAAGGCAGATGGGAGCGGACAGACATTTGGTTGGTTACATACCCATCTTTCTTTCAGTACAGTCATGGTGGTATCATTCTGAAACTTCAGCTGGGTTATTTTACTGTCCTTCAGATTTCAAATTTCTTGAATAGAAGGGAGGTAACCGGAAAAAGCCACTAGTCCCCTGTGTAATGTTGGGCAAGTCACTTCCTTTTTCAGGAACCCAGGCTTTTTTTTTTAATTTGAAAAATGAAGGAGTATAAACATATTGATTTCTTCCAATTCTAAAATATACATTTTAACCAACAAGGTCCTCATTAGTATTTTATTTTTTAAAAAAATCCCTGGTGATGCCAAAATTATTATGCCTGTTATTCACTTTTTAAGAAAATACTAGGGTAATCACAGCCTTCACTTAAAAGCCACAAACAGCTGTGTGGAATCAGCAACGTTTCAAAATATACAAAATTAAATATTTCCCTAAGATGATTTTTCTCAAAGACAATTTCATAACTGTGTCCTTAAAAATACTGGCACACTGCAAATCTTGATTATTTAAGTCTGTTCTTCCTAGTAGATTAAAAAATTCTGAGCAGAAAATTATATCAAAAATAAGTGATCATAGTTATCTACCACTCTAAGCTGCTTTAAACTCACAATTAAACATGCAGTTACAAGGGAGGCAAGTTATACATCAGAGGACATGCAAGCGCTCATATTGCAAGTCAATTGCAACTTACTATTGAACATATAGGATTCGAAACAAAAGGCTTTGGCAATAACTGGAGACAAAAAATGGTGGGGAGGAGATCAGTATTTCAAGAGAAGATGGCAAGAACTATAGCATTATAGTTATGAAATATGTCTACATTTTAAAAAAAGTAACACTCCCCTCCTCCCAGCCACGCCCTGCCCCGCCCCACCCCCAGGCAAATGCTATCAGTTGAGTAGACACCGTTACTTAGTCAATTTGCTTCTGGAACTCTCAAGGTGTTCTAAAGGGGTTAATTCTAATCGGAAAAAACATATCAGAATTTCACCTCCTTTACTGAGCTATGGTTACTGATGGGAGTATATGCTATCATTTCAGGTGTCTTGGGGCAAAAACAAACCGTGGAAAAGGATAGGAGCGCTAGGAAGTTGGTGATAAGTATTAGGCACTAATTACCTATCTGCAATATATGTAAGGAATGTCAAATTCGATCTAGTCAAACTCAGCCTTAAATGAATAATAAATAAAAACAATAAAATCTTAAGTGTTCTTAATTGAGGGGAGAGGCAACAGCTATTCTTTAATATATATCTCAAATACTTTGTTAATGAATATGGATGGAAAATGCCATATGTCTAGAAAAATCTTGACCCTGCTAGCTAGCAGCTAAAAGCATTAGGCTTCAATAGTGAGTACCACACATACACTCTCTAAGCACTGAGTATGGAACACTAGGTGCTTGGGGGTAGAAGAATTAAGAAATCAGCCCCTAACCTTGAAGAGTATTTGATGATACTAGAGAAGCAAGAAGAATTTTAAGTGCCTCTTCCAATGGACCGAAAAGATGTGCTTCTAACTTTTAATTATCAAAATCATCATCCTAGGGAAAACGGTACAGTTAAATACTACTACCACAAGAGTAGCAAACATCTTTTTAATCAGAAAGTTCAACTCAGGAAGCGTCCAAGACTGTGAGTCAGGGTGTATCATTAAAATTTGGGAGTACACTGTTCCCGATAGAAAAAGCACTTCGAGGATGTCATTTCACACCTTGAAAAATGCCCTTTATTGATGCCCCCAAAGGAGACTGTTCACCTTACACAGTGAGCAGAGCGTTATATCTTTGATTCTGTCAGTGTTCTTTTCTTGATTCTTTTGTTAAGATATTCTAATGGCTAAAAGAATGAACTAAATGTAGTGGGTGGGATGAGAGAAATTTTATTAGTTATAACAGTACTACTATGATATATTTAGGAACTTAATAGGACTTACTACTAAAAGACCCCACAAGACAAAGGAGCAATCATCACTTCTAATAATGGTAGGTTTTCATATACTTACATAAACAAATTCGTCAAAACTTATCTTCCCATCTTTATACCTGTCACCATCCAGCATGAGTTTTTGAATAATTTCTCTCACTTTATATCCCGGTAATGGCATATTAGCTTCCTTGAAAAGCTCATGAAGTTCATAGTCACAGATGAATCCATTGCTGTTGAGATCTTTGTAAAAAGGGAGACCAAGCAAAAATGGAAACAAATTAACCTATTAGAGTATTTTTCTTCATTTTAGGCTCAGTTCATAAGCTCGCCTAAATACAATGTTTTTCTTTCTTATTGTTTGGTACCTAAGGCTGTTTGAAAGGGAAATGCAAATTTTAACTGAAAAGGGCATGGTTTACATCATGTTTTTTATGTTCTAAACAGTGTATAAGTAGCTTTACTTAAAAATAGCGTCCCTAATATTCAGAAAGCATAGTTGTTTAACAAAATTATTATTAAATCATAAAGCTGACAGGACTTTAAAAATTAAAGAATTAATAGATTATACACCAATAAAACACTGCCATGGTATAAAACAATTTCTACTGTAGCTATTTAGAAGTTTTATGCCCCTTATTCTCCCCTTAGTCTAATAGAACAGTTTATGAATTAATGCTGATTATATTACACAGCACACCTGAAATTACAATACCATCTTCAGTGCCAATTTTTTCAAGAGTTAATGTAAATAAACGTTAAGCCAAAACAAATATAGAGTTCATAAAAATAAATGCAGTCATGAGTAATGCAAATGTATAAATAACTTCCAAATTTTTGTGCTTTCATAACTTAACACTGTATCTAAGTGCTAATGAGGCTTATTCTGAAACTGTTAAAAATGGGAAAAAAACCTGATCAATGATGAAAAGTTAATTTATTGGAAAAGAGGGCTAATGTCCTGAGGGTTATAATCACTTGGGTATATTTTTTTAGTAAAGAAAGTTGGACTTTCAACAGCAATTTCAAATACTTATTGTTCAAAAATGCTTTTTATTCCTTAGGTCCTCCACTGATTTTCATATATAAATTTAATTATAATAAAGGGAAGCAATCTGAATAGAGAAATGACTCAAGATGACCACACCACCATTCAAGAAAATGTACTATGAAGTTAATCTATTTGATATATTACTGCTTAAAAACTGTACCAGAGGGCTTCCCTGGTGGCGCAGTGGTTGAGAATCTGCCTGCCAATGCAGGGGACACGGGTTCGAGCCCCGGTCTGGGAAGATCCCACATGCCGCGGAGCAACTAGGCCCGTGAGCCACAACTACTGAGCCTGCGCGTCTGGAGCCTGTGCTCCACAACAAGAGAAGCCGCGATAGTGAGAGGCCCGCGCACCGCGATGAAGAGTGGCCCCCGCTTGCCGCAACTAGAGAAAGTCCTCGCACAGAAACGAAGACCCAACACAGCCAAAAATAAATAAATAAAATAAATAAACTTGAAAAAAAAGGCCACAAGCAAAATTATTTAAAAAAAAAACAAAAACTGTACCAGATACTGTTCCTGGGATTGGGGATACTGCAATCAATGAAAGAAAGTCTTGCTGTACAAAAGCTCACATTCTAATGACAACTAATAAGCAAATAACATATAACATAAGGTATGATTATAAACATAATGTAATATGGCGTAAGTGCTATGAAGAAAAATAAAGAGGGGTTAGGGGTTAGACTAGGGGCTATTTTGCCCCCCAGGGAATATTCAGAAATGTCTGGAGACATTTTTGATTAGCACACACAGCTGGGGGTGGGGAAGATGCTCCTCGCATCCAGTACATAGATGCCAGGGATGCTGCTAAATATCCTACAATGCATATGACCCCCCTTCCACAGAACTGTGCGGCCCAATATGTCAACGTTGAAGTTGAGGAACCCTGCATTATAGTGACAGGTGGGGATGTGGGTGGTGGTGGGGGTGCTATTTAGATAGAATGCTCAAGGACAGCCACTTTGATGAGGTTATATTTGAATGAAGACTTATGTGAGGTAAGAAAGCACATCATATGGCTATCAGGGGGGGAAAATTTTAGGTAGAGCAAACAGCAAATGCCAAGTCTCTGATGTGGAAGAGTGTCTGGTGTGTTTTGGGGACAGCAAAGATCCAGTATGACTTCAGCAGAGTGAGCCAAGGAGAAAATGAGAGATGAGGTCAGGGAACTGATCATAAAAGCTCTTATCAAAATATTAAATCCCCTGTATGAAACCAATACATTGAAAGCTGATGATATTGTTATGTTTACTTTTAATGAAGTATATGATTTTAGAGTCAAATATTCTTAAACATAGATTACCATATTTTTAATCTATCAATTAAAATATCTATACTTTTAAAGCATCATCACCAAACTACCCAACACTTCTGAAAACCACTAATATTTCCTTTGAGGTAAAGCACTTGATTCCCCTAGGGCACATCTTCAAGTTTTTTTGCTTTGAACTTATAAAGGGCCATACATCAAACACTTGATTAGTAAAGTGTTTATATGCAGAAATCAATCCAGCAACAACATCTGCAGCTGCTAAAAAGAACAAAGTAATCCACGTGGCACTGTGGCAGGATTTTAGCAATTTTTGATGAGTGAAATTCTTGGGTTTCAATACACCTTCTCCTATGCATATACCAGTCTATTTCTCCCATTTTCTTTAAAAAGGTTAAAAGAGAGCTCAGTACTACAGAGTTAAGTGTGACAAAGTGAAAGATACATAGCATAGATGAAGGGACACAAGAGAGATTAATAGGACACCGGATCTAATTTCATCTTGGCTACTAATTTGCCCAAGTCATCTCTCCAGATCTTAGTTTTCTCATCTGTAAAAGGAGGGCTTTGGATCAAATGATCTCTAAGGTCCCCTTTTAGCTCAAAAAACTGGAGATAAAAACCATCATACACAGGAAAAATACAGAGTAATAACATTCTGATCACTACTATACCTCAGTATCTAAATACTATATTCCTTCATTTTATGATATCTTTAGAAAAGGAGATAGCTTATTCCTTGCAACTATCAAAACTCTTTCTGAGAGACCTTCAAGATGGCAGAAGAGTAAGCCATGGAGATCACCTTCCTCCCCACAAATACATCAGAAATACATCTACATGTGGAACAACTCCTACAGAACACCTACTGAACACTGGCAGAAGACCTCAGACTTCCCAAAAGGCAAGAAACTCCCCACGTACCTGGGTAGGGCAAAAGAAAAAATAAAAAACAGAGACAAGAGAATAGGTACGGGACCTGCACCACGGGGAGGGAGCTGTGAAGGAGGAAAAATTTCTGCACACTAGGAAGCCCCCTCACTGGCAGGGATGGGAGCGGGGGAGCTTTGGAGCCACGGAGGAGAGCGCAGCAACAGGAGTGTGGAGGGCAAAGCAGAGAGATTCCCGCGCAGAGGATCGGTGCCGACCAGCACTCACCAGCCTGAGAGGCCTGTCTGCTCACCCGCCGGGACGGGTGGGGGCTGGGAGCTGAGGCTCGGGCTTCGGAGGTCAGATCCCAGGGAGAGGACTGGGGTTGGCTGCGTGAACACAGCCTGAAGGGGGCTAGTGCGCCACAGCTAGCCGGGAGGGAGTCCGGGAAAAAGTCTGGACCTGCCTAAGAGGCAAGAGACCATTGTGTCGGGGTGCGCGAGGAGAGGGGATACAGAGCGCCACCAAAATGAGCTCCAGAGACGGGCGCGAGCCGCAGCTATCAGCGTGGACCCCAGAGATGGGCGTGAGGCGCTAAGGCTGCTCCTGCAGCCACCAAGAAGCCTATGAACAAGCACAGGTCACTATCCACACCTCCCCTCCCGGGAGCCTGTGCAGCCCGCCACTGCCAGGGTCCCGTGATCCAGGAACAACTTCCCCGGGAGAACACACCGCGTGCTTCAGGCTGTTGCAATGTCACGCTGGTCTCTGCCGCCGCAGGCTCTCCCTGCATTCCGTACCCCTCCCTCCCCCCGGCCTGAGTGAGCCAGAGCCCCCTAATCAGCTGCTACTTTAACCCCGTCCTGTCTGAGCGAAGAACAGACGCCCTCAGGCCACCTACACGCAGAGGCAGGGCCAAATCCAAAGCTGAACCTCAGGAGCTGTGTGAACAAAGAAGAGAAAGGGAAATCTCTCCCAGCAGCCTCAGGAGCAGCGGATTAAATCTCCACAGTCAACTTGATGTACCCTGCATCTGCGGCATACCTGAATAGACAACGAATCATCCCAAAATTGAGTCGGTGGACTTTGAGAGCAGTGAAATATATATATTTATTTATTGATTTGGTTGCTCTCTTCCTTTACATATATATATATATGTGTGTGTTTATTTATATTTTCTCTTTTTGTGAGTGTGTATGTGTATGCTTCTTTGTGTGATTTTGTCTGTATAGCTTTGCTTTTACCATTTGTCCTAGGGTACTGTATGTCCGTTTTTTTTTTTTTTTAAGTATAGCTTTTAGCACTTGTTATCATTGGTGGATTTGTTTTTTGGTTTGGGTGCTCTCTTCTTTCTTTTTTTTTCTTTTTTTATTACTTTTTAATTTTTTAAAATTTTTAATAATTATTTTTTATTTTTATTTTAATAATTTTATTTTATTTTTTTCTTTCTTTTTTTCTGCCTTTTTTTCTGAGCCGTGTGGCTGACAGGGTCTTGGTGCTCCGACCAGGTGTCAGGCCTATGCCTCTGAGGTGGGAGAGCTGAGTTCAGGACATTGGTCCACCAGAGACCTCCCGGCTCCATGTAATATCAAAAGGCGAAAGCCCTCCCAGAGATCTCCATATCAATGCTAAGACCCAGCTCCACTCAACGACCAGTAAGCTACAGTGCTGGACACCCTATGCCAAACAACTAGCAAGACAGGAACACAACCTCACCCATTAGCAGAGAGGCTGCCTAAAATCATAATAAGGTCACAGACACCCCAAAACACACCAGCAAACGTGGTCCTGCCCACCAAAAAGACAAGATCCAGCCTCATCCACCAGAACACAGGCACTAGTCCCCTCCAGCAGGAAGCCTACACAACCCACTGAACCAACCTTAGCCACTGGGGACAGACACCAAAAACAATGGGAACTACAAACCTGCAGCCTGCGAAAAGGAGACCCCAAACAGTAAGTTAAGCAAAATGAGAAGACAGAGAAACACACAGCAGATGAAGGAGCAAGGTAAAAACCCACCAGACCAAACTAATGAAGAGGAAGTAGGCAGTCTACTGAAAAAGAATTCAGAGTAATGATAGTAAAGATGATCCAAAATCTTGGAAATAGAATGGAGAAAATACAAGAAACGTTTAACAAGGACCTAGAAGAACTAAAGAGCAAACAAACAATGATGACCAGCACAATAAGTGAAATGAAAAATTCTCTAGAAGGAATCAATAGCAGAATAACTGAGGCAGAAGAATGGATAAGTAACCTGGAAGATAAAATAGTGAAAATAACTACTGCAGAGCAGAATAAAGAAAAAAGAATGAAAAGAATAGAGGACAGTCTCAGAGACCTCTGGGACAACATTAAACGCACCAACATTCGAATTATAGGGGTCCCAGAAGAAGAAGAGAAAAAGAAAGGGACTGAGAAAATATTTGAAGAGATTATATTGAAAACTTCCCTAATATGGGAAAGGAAATAGTTAATCAAGTCCTGGAAGCACAGGGAGTCCCATACAGGATAAATCCAAGGAGAAACACGCCAAGACACGTATTAATTAAACTACGAAAAATTCAATACAAAGAAAAAATATTCAAAGCAGCAAGGGAAAAACAACAAATAACATACAAGGGAATCCCCATAAGGTTAACAGCTGATCTTTCAGCAGAAACTCTGCAAGCCAGAAGGGAGTGGCAGGGCATATTTAAAGTGATGAAAGGGAAAAACCTACAACCAAGATTACTCTACGCATCAAGGATCTCATTCAGATTCAATGGAGAAATTAAAACCTTTACAGACAAGCAAAAACTAAGAGAATTCAGCACCACCAAACCAGCTTTACAACAAATGCTAAAGGAACTTCTCTAGGCAGGAAACACAGGAGAAGGAAAAGACCTACAATAACAAACCCAAAACAATTAAGAAAATGGTAATAGGAACATATGTATTGATAATTACCTTAAATGTAAATGGATTAAATGCTCCCACTAAAAGACATAGACTGGCTGATTGGATACAAAAACAAGACCCGTATATATGCTGTCTACAAGAGACCCACTTCAGACCTAGGGACACATAGAGACTGAAAGTGAGGGGATGGAAAAAGATATTCCATGCAAATGGAAATCAAAAGGAAGCTGGAGCAGCAATTCTCATATCAGACAAAATAGACTTTAAAATAAAGACTATTACAAGAGACAAAGAAGGACACTACATAATGATCAAGGGATCAATCCAAGAAGAAGATATAACAATTGTAAATATTTATGCACCCAACATAGGAGCACCTCAATACATAAGGCAAATACTAACATCCATAAAAGGGGAAATTGACATTAACACAATCATAGTGGGGGATTTTAATACCCCACTTTCACCAGTGGACAGATCATCCAAAATGAAAATAAATAAGGAAACACAAGCTTTAAATGGTACATTAAACAAGATGGACTTAATTGATATTTATAGGACATTCCATCCAAAAACAACAGAATACACTTTCTTCTCAAGTGCTCAGGGAACATTCTCCAGGATAGATCATAACTTGGGTCACAAATCAAGTCTTGGTAAATTTAAGAAAACTGAAATCGTATCAAGCATCTTTTCCAACCACAATGCTATGAGACTAGATATCAATTGCAGGAGAAAATCTGTAAAAAATACAAACACATGAAAGCTAAACAATACACTACTTAATAACCAAGAGATCACTGAAGAAATCAAAGAGGAAATGAAAAAATACCTAGAAACAAATGACAATGAAAACACGACGACCCAAAACCTATGAGATGCAGCAAAAGCAGTTCTAAGAGGGAAGGTTATAGCAATACAATCCTACCTCGAAACAAAAAACATCTCAAATAAACAACCTAACCTTACAGCTAAAGCAATTAGAGAAAGAAGAACAAAAAAATACGAAAGTTAGCATAAGGAATGAAATCATAAAGATCAGATCAGAAATAAATGAAAAAGAAATGAAGGAAACAATAGCAAATATCAATAAAACTAAAAGCTGGTTCTTTGAGAAGATAAACAAAATTGATAAACCATTAGCCAGACTCATCAAGAAAAAAAGGGAGAAGACTCAAATCAACAGAATTAGAAGTGAAAAGGAGAAGTAACAACTGACACTGCAGAAATACAAAGGATCATGAGAGATTACTACAAGCAACTCTATACCAATAAAATGGACAACCTGGAAGAAATGGACAAATTCTTAGAAAAGCACAACCTTCTGAGACTGAACCAGAAAGAAATAGAAAATATGAACAGACCAATCACAAGCACTGAAATTGAGACTGTGATTAAAAATCTTCCAACAAACAAAAGCCCAGGACCAGACGGCTTCACAGGTGAATTCTATCAAAAATTTAGAGAAGAGCTAACACCTATTCTTCTCAAAATCGCCCAAAACATGGCAGAGGGAGGAACACTCCTAAACTCATTCTACGAGGCCACCATCAGTCTGATACCAAAACCAGACAAAGATGTCACAAAGAAAGAAAACTACAGGCCAATATCACTGTTGAACACAGATGCAAAAATCCTCAACAAAATACTAGCAAACAGAATCCAACAGCACATTAAAAGGATCATACACCATGATCAAGTGGGTTTTATCCCAGGAATGCAAGGATTCTTCAATATACGCAAATCAATCAATGTGATATACCATATTAATAAATTGAAGGATAAAAAGCATATGATCATCTCAATAGATGCAGAAAAAGCTTTCGACAAAATTCAACACCCATTTATGATAAAAACCCTCCAGAAAGTAGGCATAGAGGGAACTTTCCTCAACATAATAAAGGGCATATATGACAAACCCACAGCCAACATCATTCTCAATGGTGAAAAACTGAAAACTTTTCTACTAAGATCAGGAACAAGACAAGGTTGCCCACTCTCACCACTATTATTCAACATAGTTTTGGAAGTTTTAGTCACAGCAATCAGAGAAGAAAAAGAAATAAAGGGAATCCAAATTGGAAAAGAAGAAGTAAAGCTGTCACTGTTTGCAGATGACATGATAGTATACATAGAGAATCCTAAAGATGCTACCAGAAAACTATTAGAGCAAATCAATGAATTTGGTAAAGTAGCAGGATACAAAATTAAGGCACAGAAATCTCTTGCATTCCTATACACTAATGATGAAAAATCTGAAAGAGAAATTAAGGAAACACTGCCATTTACCACTGCAACAAAAAGAATAAAATACCTAGGAATAAACCTACCTAAGGAGACAAAAGACCTGTATGCAGAAAACTATAAGACACTGATGAAAGAAATTAAAGATGATACAAACAGATGGAGAGATACACCATGTTCTTGGATTAGAAGAACCAACATTGTGAAAATGACTATACTACCCAAAACAATCTACAGATTCTATGCAATCCCTATCAAACTACCAATGGCATTTTTCACAGAACTAGAAGAAAAAATCGCACAATTTGTATGGAAACACAAAAGACCCCAAATAGCCAAAGCAATCTTGAGAAAGAAAAATGGAGCTGGAGGAATCAGGCTTCCGGACTTCGGACTGTACTACAAAGCTACAGTAATCAAGACAGTATGGTACTGGCACAAAAACAGAAATATAGATCAATGGAACAGGACAGAAAGCTCAGAGATAAACCCATGCACATATGGTCATCTTATCTTTGAGAAAGGAGGCAAGAATATACAATGGAGAAAAGACAGCCTCTTCAATAAGTGGTGCTGGGAAAACTGGACAGGTACATGTAAAAGAATGAAATTAGACACTCCCTAACACCACACACAAAAATAAACTCAAAATGGATTAAAGACCTAAATGTAAAGCCAGACACTATCAAACTCTTAGAGGAAAACATAGGCAGAACACTCTATGACATAAATCACAGCAAGATCCTTTTTGACCCACCTCCTAGAGAAATGGAAATAAAAACAAAAATAAATCAACGGGACCTAATGAAACTTAAAAGCTTTTGCACAGCAAAGGAAACCATAAACAAGACGAAAAGACAACCCACAGAATGGGAGAAAATATTTGCAAATGAAGTAACTGACAAAGGATTAATCTCCAAAATTTCCAAGCAACTCATGCAGCTCCATATCAAAAAAACCAACAACCCAATCCAAAAATGGGCAGAAGACCTAAATAGACATTTCTCCAAGGAAGATATACAGATTGCCAACAAACACATGAAGGAATGCTCAACATCATTAATCATTAGAGAAATGCAAATCAAAACTACAATGAGGTATCACCTCACACCAGTTAGAATGGGCATCATCAGAAAATCTACAAACAACAAATGCTGGAAAGCGTGTGGAGAAAAGGGAACCCTCTTGCACTGTTGGTGGGAATGTAAATTGATACAGCCACTATGGAGAACAGTATGGAGGTTCCTTAAAAAACTAAAAATAGAACTACCATACGACCCAGCAATCTCACTACTGGGCATATATCCTGAGAAAACCATAATTCAAAAAGAGTCATGTACCACAATGTTCACTGCAGCTCTATTTACAACAGCCAGGACATGGAAGCAACCTAAGTGTCCATCGACAGATGAATGGATAAAGAAGATGTGGCACATATATACAATGGAATATTACTCAGCCATAAAAAGAAACGAAATTGAGTTATTTGTAGTGAGGTGGATGGACGTAGAGACTGTCATACTGAGTGAAGTAAGTCAGAAGGAGAAAAACAAGTCCTGTATGCTAACACATATATATGGAATCTAAAAAAAAAAAATGGTTCTGAAGAACCTAGGGGCAGGACAGGAATAAAGACGCAGACGTAGAGAATGGACTTGAGGACACGGGGAGGGCGAAGAGTAAGCTGGGATGAAGTGAGAGAGTGGCACGGACTTATATATACTACCAAATGTAAAATAGATAGCTAGTGGGAAGCAGCCGCATAGCACAGGGAGATCAGCTCGGTGCTTTGCGACCACCTAGAGGGGTGGCATAGGGAGGGTGGGAGGGAGATGCAAGATGGAAGAGATAGGGGAACATATGTATATGTATAGCTGATTCACTTTGTTATCAAGCAGAAACTAACACACCATTGTAAAGCAATTATACTCCAATAAAGATGTTAAAAAAAAATGAGTTACCAAGAAGAAAATTAAATTAAAAAAAAAAAACTGTTTCCACGCCAGCAATTTCTGATAGAAAGATATTTTTAAATGTATTCTACTTTTCTCTGACTTCTGAAATGACATATCTGAGCAAAATTTAAGCATGTTATTTACTCCAGTTTAGAGCTAGAGTGTTGTTCTTTTTGTATTCTCAGGGATACAACAGAAGTGGAAGGTAGAGATGTTTAAAAATAAATATTGGAGAACTATAATGAATTCAGGGCTACATGAAACTGACAAAGGCCCTGAGAGTCTAGTCTATCTGGCAGTTTCTTCGCTTTAGGTAGAAGAGAGGTACAGGCAATGGGGGAACTACCACTTGTGTGCACCCTCTCTGAAATAACCTCTCTTGAGCATTAATTAGAAGCTCACTGATGTGATTAAAAGATGCCAGGAAGTAGCCACCCTAAAATATAACTAACATAAAATAACCACATGTGGAAATACCATTTTGAAGTAAGTGTAGTAGTAACAGATGCTTTTAGTAATGGACAGGAACGTTTTAAAGGGCGGTTGGAGGAATAAGAATTTGTCATTACCTGACAATCTTATGAGACTGTAAATCTCTTGATGAAGATTCTTCTAAACCTTTTTATCTCCCACCCCAAGATGTAGCACAGTACCTTGCATAGAATAAGCAGAGGGAAAAATAATTTTTGTAGAATCATTGATCCTCAAGTATTTTTTAGTTAATTTTTATTGGAGTACAGTTGCTTTACAATGATGTATTAGTTTCTGCTGTACAGCAAAGTGAATCAGTTATACATGTACATATATCCACCCTTTTTAAGATTCTGTTCCCATATAGGTCACAGTACTCATTACAGAGTATTGAGTAGAGTTCCCTGTGCCATACAGTAGGTTCTTATTAGGATCCTCAAGTATTAAACCAGGAAAAGAATGCTCTAATCTAATGAGCATTTAAAAAACAGAACTAAGCAAACAACAATGACCAACAAATGCAGAAATAGCACTGAAAAACTGAATGGCAATTCATCAGGAAACCCTGAGGACAGAAATATCCCTTAAATAACATTCAATCTCATTCCCTTTGTTCTAATTCTGTCCCCACCCAGCAGCCTTCACATCTGTAATTTGGTTTTCTAAGTGAACACACCCACCAAGGAGTCTCCAAGTAGACTACCAGTGATGGCTGTCAGGTCAGGACCTCTCTCTCGTTCTAAATGTAGAAACCTGCTTTGACTTTATTAAGAAATACCTGTGCATTTGTATAGCAGGAGTCAACCTCCAGAGCAAACTGAGTACCTACTCTGTGGCAGGCACAGCGCTAGACACCAAAGATACAGAATTAATCAGACAGAATCTGTGGCTCTTACTTGAAATTGTGGCTTCAAAATACTTATAAAAATTTGGAGTCACTTTGAATCTCTTTCCTGTATCTTTCCTGATATGGGAAAAGAATCATTGACCATGTGTCATCTACTTTTACATATTTGTAAAGTTTTATCTACTCTGTTTCTCCATATTTTTAACAGCAGATCTGGCTTGTAATACCTCCCGAGATCAAAGGCATTTTAGTGTTAGCACTAGTAAATTACTGCAAGGTTTTCTTAGAGTCCCTAAATCATACCTTTTGAAGAAAACAATTTTAATTTCAATAAGGCAGAGGGAGCCTAAAAAGGCAGCTTGCAATTAATTTTGGAAAACCTCCCAGCTGCTAAAGTACTTGAAAGACAAAACAGGGTGCAATTATTTTAAAAGAGTTTTATGCTAATTTTATTTCCAATCCCCAGCCAAAACACACACACACACACACACACACACACACACACACACACCCTTGAACAATATCAGAGATCTAATGTGCTGCGCTTCGGAAGGCTAGAATATGTGACAGCACAAAGGCATTTTAGAAAGCTTCCCCCTCTTCAGTGACGTTATTAACCAGGAGCTCGAGACTATGTTTGATGGTGAACTTTTCCTATTCTGAGTTTTGACATAAACATGAGAATTTAATAACAAATGGACCCCAAAACACAGCTCTAGATTGAAAGCAGTTTTAACAGCTGGAAATCACAACCTCCTGGCATGATGGCAGTCCTTTATTTTCTCATTAAAGCTGCCAGTATTCTGAAGGCCCTTTCTGGCTCATTTGCCCCTTCCTCGTTAACTACAGATTGGTGTGGGGTGGAACAGGTTCTGCATTTCGAAGACTCTTCTGTTCCAGCATCATATTTTCGACCACCCGATAAAGTAGATATTATCATACAGCCTGTATTATCTACAGCATTCTCAATGTTTCTGCAAACACAGGTCTCAACTGTCCGGTTCAGAAAATATGGTCAGTGTGGGCAGACACTGACGGGCTGCAGGGAAAAAGAAGAAACTCCACCTACCCAATGAACAAAGTTCCCACATGGAGTCCAGAGCTGAACTTCAAGAAATGGATCAAGTGTCCTATTTTTAAAGAAAGATCGCTATACTTGAAAAAAAAAATCACTAAGACACTCCCAGTGCTGTACCAGAGAGGCCAGTGTCTCAGTATCTTTCAAACTGGCTGCTGAATTCATCAGAAAGGAACCAAATGTTTTTAACAACAGATCCTCTCTGTCTGTCTGTCTCTATGATGACACGTGTAGGTTCACATCTGCATTGTTTTGAAAGAAACCTCATTATGCTCTCTTACCAAGTATTATTTTAGATGCCAGTTAACTCTCCCAAAACCCTCCCCCCAAGTAACCTTAAAGTAAATAAACTTATTATACAGCCATGTTCCTGCAGAAGTTTGAATCACACCAAGAATGCATATCCTTAAAAGGAAATGTTTTCCCTCCCCTTGCATCCTGTTATTTAAGCTATTTTAAGTACTTGTCTGGAGAAAGCTGAGCCAGAATTCAAGTGGTTTTGATTTTAGCTGCTGTTTTACACTGCCCATGTCCAGGTGGTATGTGGTACAATCTATCACTTCAAATGCATCTTTTGGGGTGCTACTTTGTCTTATAAATCTGACAGTGAGAAAGACCGGGATTTCCCTTGACCCCTGGGTTTTGTGTGTAACTGTGTGTTGCTTTATTCATCCTTGAATCTGTTAAATCTAGTGTCTTTCTTTATAAACAGGTCACGTATGTGTGTCCTCATCTGCAACACATATGCAACCTCTTTACAAACCCACTACGGACAGTACTCATTAGGACTTAAAGAAGAAAACCAATCAAGTGCAGATGCACATCCTTTCAGAAAAGCTGTGTTTAAAAGTTCCATTTAGTTTAACCAATATATTCCACAAATTTTTTGCACTAAAAAAATGACAAAAGGAATATATATATTTAACAATAATGGATTTAAACACACACACACACACACACACGATCCTGATTGCCTATGAAAGCACACAAAATATTAATTTAAAAGACTCAGCCAAAAGACTTGTGCAGAAGAATTTAGATTATATTCCACCCTCAGATCTAAGCAATAAAGTCGAGCTTTCATTAGGCATTAAAACTTTAGAAAAGGCAGCTGCTAAACATCTCCAGATGCTTAAACACAGGTTTTGCCTTTCACAGCTTATACCTTTTGAGGTAGCTCATTCCAGCGAATACATATAAGAGGCAGTTTAATGAATCCCAGCTAAGGATAGAGTAGAGGTCGCTACCAAAGAGTTCATCCTAATAGTGGATCCCCAAAGGTGGAGGTCAATTACAGCTGAAGGCTGGACAAGGTTAGAGGTCTGAGACCAGGCAATCAAAAATGCTGTCTATCAATTGTTTTCCAACTCAAAATTTCCAGCAGTTTGGCCATCATTTTCCACCTGCTGCCACTTCCCCACTTAAAAAATACACACACCCACACGAGCGCATTCTCGCACACCCCCAATCTGTGCTCCTATCTTCCACACAGTCAAAACATGGTTTTCAGACGATCCTGAGACCTTCATTTCTAATATTCCATCGATAATTAACCAGATGGCACAGTGAAAGAGCACTGGTTTATTCTTTTTTTGGTTGGGCTGTAGTTTTAATTTTTTAAGCCATAATTAAACAAATATGCACTGGTGCCGTCTTATTGAATACCAAAAGTAAATTAAAAGAAACCACCGTGCTTTTTGCGGCATCATCCTGATGTGGTTTTTATATACTAGAGAATATCAAGTAATTTGAAATAACTCAACTTCCTGAGATGAGAAAATCTGGTACAGCTACAATCACCATAACCAAAAATTTTTGTCTTAGTTTGGTGGGCAGCCTCAAAGGAATATACCCACACTCTTCCTAGTCATTTATGAAACCCCATTATTTTATTTCAAAAGTGCTGAATTCCTGTTTGGAAAAAAAACCTGAGCGGCTATTGCTTAGGAGAGAAAAAAGCGTTTGCAGGACTAAAGACAATCTGAGAAGATCTACATTACATGAATTTATCTTTATGACAAGGCATCATTCAAATGACCTTTAGCTTCCATAACAAGATTAAAGTCCCAGAGTGTAAAAGACATTTTCTCCTCGGTAAAGTATTTACTTCCTAAGTGTTCTGAAAAGTTTTATTTATTCTTCTTTAGAATGAACTTATACAGCATTGCAGCATTTTCAATTAAAACAGAAACATTATGAAGTAGGAAAAAATGAGAGCCAAGGCTTCTGCTATCCCAGTGGAAAATACTGGAAACAAATGTTGAGAAAACGAAAATAATTAAATGAAAATATACTGCTTGGAACTTAACACTAAGCAGGTGCAGAAAGTGAGTGAAAGGAGAATTGTAAATCTTAATACTCGATTTTTATTGCTAGTAAAGAGAGTTTCAAAGCACTATTAATTGATTGAACAAAACCCATGATTAGTGGTAATTACAGAGATTTTCTCCACACACTATTATTTTGCTGAATTTCTAAAGAGATAATCAAGGCTATTATTTTTAATAGATGGGAAAAATCATATAATGATTTCCATATTGTGTCACAACTGAACTGAGACAAAGTAGTCCTCCCTCCCCTCCCCTCCCCATAAGAAAGAATTGTCAGGAAAATAGGTTATAGAGCTTGTTTTTAAAATCAAGTTTCCCTGAATGAAAAAAATAAAAAGGATTTCCATAACACCTTTGACAGTTGCCTAAGGGCTCTGCAAATAAGAATAACTAAAAACTACAAATATTTTAAAGGAAAATCAAAAGATTCAGCTGGGTCTTTAAACACTTTTCTAAAAGACAGACTATACACAAGCATATTAAAAATATGCTGAAAAATATAAATTTTATGTGTTACATTGTAATGGCCAAAGCCTTCAGAATAAATTCAGCCATGATGAAAATCTTCATAACAAAGACCGCTTGTGATAATGACAAAGTCCCAGTACATGAAAAGACTACCTATAATTCCTTGGAATTCAATCAATTAACTATTTATGTATTGAAAACCTAACGTGTGCAACAGTAAGCTAGATACTGAGGGGGAATACAAAATAATAATATGTGGAACAGACAGAAATTTTGGACTCCAGAATCCCTATTTACAGCATATAGAGTAATAAGAGTCTACATATCATAGAAATACATGCCTGGTAGGGCGTTGATAAGACACAGGGCTCAATCTCCCGCCTTTGGGAAGGTGTTTGCCTACCCTAAACCCTCCAAGATGTATGATTTAAAGTAAGACAGTAGTTCCACAATGACCCTTTCTTGCAGTCCAAACTCTAATTGATCTCTCAGTTCAATTTAGCCCTGTTTCCTCCTTGGAGATAACTGGTCAACCCTCTTTATATCATTAAGCTTTAAAAGAGCAATTAAGTTCTTTTACTGATAAAAGTATCCCAGTGCCATCAGGTAAACCATATTCAAATTAGCTTTAATTTTTAAAAAATATTGCACACAAATATTTCCAAGATGCTGCACATGAGAACAAGGCTTGTATTCAACAATAAACATTGATTTGAGGAGGTGAGGCCTTGCAGGTTAAGCAATAGCAATAAGGTCCCCACCCCAAAATCCTATTCATAAAAAAAACAAATCAGGCTGTCCCAAACACTGAAAGATGAATATAAATAAAACAGAAGGCTTGAAGGAAACAATTATGATAAGAACAATTTCTACAGAATAATGCGATTTAAAAAGTCTTGCAGCCAAGAATTCACCTGCTGTTTTTTCATGATCAATCTATATTAAACTGAGTAGTACACTTCTTCCAGTAAGTGATATCTATGGCAAGTTAATTGACTGCCTTTTTTTCGTACACACACACACACACACACACACACACACACACACAATATAGTGTTAGATCCAGGACTTATTATTTCCTAGTTAGAATTCTGATGGGATTATGAATAGTCACGCTGGCTGCGGGAGTCATTATTTTTCCCAAGGCATGTTGTTATTACTAAATGACTTCATAGAAAATGTTGCTCATAAATGTATGGGAATAGGGATGTGTATTTCCTCACTTTTCACTGATGGGGTTCCCAACACAGGTCAAAGAGTAGATTCTGATTTAAATAGCAAATCATTTTGATTTAACTTCATACCCTTTAATCAAGGAGATACCAAATAGTATTAGTCTCCCTCTCAAAGCACATGTTGACTCATGTGAGCACACACATCAATAATCAGGTCTTACCCTGTTTTCTCATTATGTTCACTGACTTGACCTGAGCACTGAAATTTGGAATGTAAATACTATAAATTGCTTCCATAGCTGCTGAATTCGAAGACATGTTATGTGATGTTTAAGGATAAACCAAGTGGCATGCTAATCCTTCCCATCTTATACTGATGCTAATTCAATTTAAGAAGGTCGAACAGTGTGCATTCTCCAAAGGCACATAAGATCCATGAAAAAGGCAGGAAAGCCACGCTAATTAGGGAAAGGTAAAACATCATCTAATGGTTCTTAACATCTTCAGGGGTCACCTGGCCCTTTAAGAATATGGTGAAAGCTCCAAATCCTCTCCTCAGAAAAATATGATACACAAAATACGATAACAACACAAAATTTGCCTAAAAATTTCAGGAGCCACAGCAGCCCCCAGTTAAAGACTGGGACCCTGGACTAAAAACCTTTGACCATATTAGATACTAGATATAATTAGCAATAACACAGTTTAAAGTGTAGCTTCTAAAACTTTATTCCATTGGTTTTAACTACCTTGCCCTAAGTTTCATGATTAACCATTCATGTAACTTTTCAGAGAAATAACTTTGATTAGTACCAAATAAAGATTGCTTTACTATAGTTACTCTACAAAAAACACTTACCGACTTTTGCAAAGGCCTCTTGGAGTTCATCAAGCTCATCTTTGGAAATCTGAGTGGTAGCCATCTCATCCATTTAAAGATCTAAAGAGAAACCAGAAGGGTTTAAGACTTTAAACAGAAACAGAGTCATAGATACAGAGAACAAACAGGTAGTTGCCAGAGGGGAGGGGGGAGGGGGAGGAAAGAAATGTGAGGGAGCTTAAGAGGTACAAACTTCCAATTATAAATTGGAAAATAAATAAGTCACAGGTATGAAATGTACAGTGTGGGGAACATAGTTAATAACTATGTAATATCTTTGTGTGGTGACACATGACAACTAGACTTATCATGGTGATCAGTTTGAAATGTACAGAAATATCGAATCACTATGTTGAGTAACAGGAACTAACAGTGTTGTGGGTCAATTATACTTCAAAAACAAACTCATAGAAAAAGAGATCAGATTTGCGGTTACCAGAGGCAGAGGTAAGGGGAGGGGGAATTGGAGGAAGGTGATCAAAAGGTACAAACTTCCAGCGATAAGATAAATAAGTACTAGGGATGTAATGTACAACACGATAAATATAATTAAAACTGCTGTGTGTTATATATGAAAGTTAAGAGAGGAAATCCTAAGAGTTCTCATCACAAGGAAAACAATTTTTTTCTATTTCTTTTATTTTGTATCTATATGAGATAATGCATGTTTACTAAATTTATTATGATAATTATTTCATGATGTATAGAAATCAAATCATTTTGCTGTTCACCTTAAACTTTATACAGTGCTGTATGTCAATTATATCTCAATGAAACTGGAAGAAAAACATTTTTTAAGACTTAAAAAAATTTTGTGATGATTTTAAGCACTCCTGCAAACTCTGATTTTAGGGATAATTTAGACTTTCTAGAAATGCAAACTACTAAAAACATCTGAATAGGTCCCCATATTTCTAGCTACAGCCATAATAAAGAAAACAAACAAATGAGAAGTTATCATTTACCAAAAGTTATTCAGAAAAAAATACTTGTGAATCTTCCTTTCAAGGACAAAATCTTACATTACGTTCAAAGAATGTAAGGAAGGGGAAGGTACCGAGCAATGACAGAAATTCTTGGTTATATGTGCCAAAACTAAGTCAAAATTATGTGACCAAAGATTTGTGTAAAATATAACTTTTTGGGGGCTTCCCTGGCGGTCCAGTAGTTAGGACTCCACGCTTCCACTTCAGGGGGCACGGGTTCGATCCCTGATTGGGGAACTAATATCCTGAATGCCATGTGGTGTGGCCAGTAAATAAATAAATGAATGAATAAATGTTAAAAAAAACCTAACTTTTTCATTTAGCATTTACGTATTTATCTATCTTACTGGCTATTTCCATTTTTCCCATCTTTATTGAGATATGTGACATATAATACTGTGTAAGTTTAAGGTGTATATCATAATGATTTGATATACATATATATAGCAAAATGATTACCACAATAAAAGTTAACACATCTATCACCTCACATAGTTATCACCATTTTTTCCATTTATATATCACCATTTCCATATATCAGCATTTTTTTCCCGTTAAGCCATTTAAAAATCTTTCACTGTGAAAAAACTGATTTTCAGATAGCATAAAAACAGCTATCAATCATCCCCATTAAAGGAGGAGTCAACTAAAACAAATTATTTTTGGCTTTGATACAGAAACACACACAAGAGCAGGCTAATCAACACATCTTTGTGTACACAACTTATTAATATTATTTGAGTTTATACTCTTTCTGATTTGGTCCTATTTTACCTATTTAACCAATAGTCAGGGCTTGGCAAACTATGGCCTGTTGGCCAAATCTGGACCACTGCTTATTTCTGTATGGTCCCCAAGCTAAGTATGGTTTTTACAGATAAACATTTGCCGTCAAATGTTTGAACCTCAATTAAGTGAAATGTTACCCCAGGGAGGAAAAAAAAATTCCATTCTTCTCATCAGTAGAGTTGTATTACCAAAAAAAGTACTCAAATATTTATTATATTTTGACTTTTGTCAGTAAAAATTTGTGGAAATAATATTTAAACCCTTGATATTAATAATATAATATTCTTATTTTGCCTCTTGGCGTACAATATTCATGATGTGGACCTTTACAGAAAAACTTGACTGAGCCCTGCAACAGAGAAAGGAGGTCTGTACCACAATGGAAAATTCCCACATACCAACCTATTAACAAGTTTTAGACAGAAGGAAATGAAAATGATTATGTGTTGTCCTTTTTTTTTTTGGCTTTGTTTTTTTCTGTCTTTTAAATCTTTTTAAAGAACTTTACTTTTTAGAACAGTTCACGGCAAAATTGAGCAAAAAGCACAGAGAATTCAGTTCCCATATACCCCCTGCCCTCACACTCGCACCGCCTCCCTCATTATGAACATCCTCCATCAGAGGGGTACATTTGTTACAATTGATGAACCTTCTTTGATACATCATTGTTACCTAAAGTCCATAGTTTACATTAGGCTCACTCTTGCCATTGTAATACATATTACGCATTTTGACACCATTATAGTATCATACAGAATAGCTTCACTGTTCTGAATGTGTCGCCTTTTCAAAAAAGTAGTCTATGTGTAAAATTTCACAAACTATGTAAAATGCAAATTAGAGATCTTATATTTACCCCTTTTAGACATTTCAAAAATAATTTTTGAATAGCCTTTCATATGTATTTGTGGGATTTATTTATTTACTTCTTTATTTATGGCCGCACCGCGGCATGCGGGATCTTAGTTTCCAGACCAGGAATTGAACCCGTGCCCCCTGCAGTGGAAGCATGGAGCCCTAACCACTGGACCACCAAGGAATTCCCCCTTTTAGACATCTTTATTAAAAGTTAAAAAATTACTCGCCAACTCATCTTTTTTGCCATGATGACTAATACTTAGTACAGAGATGCTCAAGAGAGACCTGGGCCACATCTGTCTTCTGCACACCCACAGTTGTCACTTCTAGAACTTATCACAGTCCCAGGCAGGTAGTAAGGCACTCAATAAAATAGTATTTTCATAAATTCATCCATTCAACAACTTGTGTCAAGCCCTACATTAGACAAATTCATATTCCTACTAATTCCCTGAACCCTCATAACAGCCTTTTGAGGTAAATATTCTTACTCCCTTTTTTCTTATTAGAGATAACCTAGGCTCAGAGAGACCATGGACCTGGAATTCAAACTCAGGTTTCTCAAATCCCTGGGAAGTTTTAAAATGACCATATGGTACTATTAGCTAAGTTTCCACCATAATGTAACACACATTTATAATGACTCATATTTTTAAAAAATTAAATAAAAACAGACTTTTTAAAAACATAAAACAGAACTTGCCTGTTCATAAACTTTTCTTACTTATGGTGTTAAAATGTCACTAAAGAGGGACAACTTCTCAGTAGAAAGTTGAATAAAAACACCTTTCAGAGCAGTCTCGGGATTTATAAGGTAAAGACCTTCAGTTGGATACGAAGGCAGACATTTTAAAGATTAAGAGTAAAGAGTGATTTTGCATAAGTTAAGCTGCAACGTGATGACAGTACTTTTAAAAAGTATTCTAGGGACTTCCCTGGCGGTCCAGTGGTTAAGACTCTGCGCTTCCACGGCAGGGGCTGCAGGTTTGATCCCTGGTTGGGGAACTAAGATCCCACATGCCCCGCGGCACGGCCAAAAAAAAATATTCTATATTTTATTAACATGGTGTTCAACACCTCTCATTACAAAAATACTATATAGGATTTACTCCAATTTTCTTCATGTATATTTTAAGTAATGATGTTTTCAATACGAAATTATTGCCCATCTCCCGTAATAATACCACACAGAACAATGGCACAGAAAGTTTGAAAGTGAGACTGTCTCAGAAAATCCAAAACATGTGGCCTCTCCTTTACTTCTTTTTTTTTTTTAAATAAATTTATTTATTTATTTTTGGCTGCGTTGGGTCTTCGTTGCTGTGCGCAGACTTCCTCTCGTTGTCGGCGATCGGGGGCCACTCTTCGTTGCGGTGTACGGGCTTCTCATTGCAGTGGCTTCTCTTATTGCGGAGCATGGGCTCTAGGCTCGCGGGCTTCAGTAGCTGTGGCTCGAAGGCTCTAGAGCGCAGGCTCAGTAGCTGTGGCGCACGGGCTTAGTTGCTCCGCGGCACGTGGGATCTTCCCAGTCCAGGGCTCGAACCCGTGTCTCCTGCATTGGCAGGCAGATTCTTAACCACTGCGCCACCAGGGAAGCCCCTCTCCTTTACTTCTAAAGGTCCTTTCCAGTTTGGGCAATTCGTGAGTCAGTAATAATATAAAGTAGTTAGTCTTTTTTTTTTTTTTTTAAAGACGATTTTATTCTCATACTACTATATCACTTCTATAAAAGAGAAAATTAGACAAAGATGGTTCTGGACATAACCCCCGCCCCACCGCACCCTTTATCCCTGCTGAACAGTGGGTTCTGACTCAATCCTTCCCTCCCACTTCTCCCCTTTGCAAGCAGCGGGGCTGAACAGGGTAGAAATCTCTTCCCTCTTTTTATACACCTCCCCCAACACACACGTCTACCCTCACACAATTTACCCAGGCGTCTGTTATATGCCTAGTTCCTGCCCTCAAGGAATCTACAATCTGGGGAAGACAAAAAAATGTAGATAATTATAATTTGACATAAAGTGAATTAGTGGTTGTAATAAAAGGTAGAGAAGGAGAAAGACTCTGGAGACCTTAAGGATTATTAATTCCATCTCAGGCAGGCCAAGAAAGTAGTACTTTTGTTCTTCGTGCAAAATTAGGAAATACACAGATCTCACAGAAATGATTTCGAGGCACTTGTTTACTTAAAAAAATATTAACACAATGCAGCATTTAAAAAACCCAAAATATACTTTCTGTTCTTTCTTTCTTTATTTATATATCTGCACTGGGTCTTAGTTGCAGCATGCGGGCTCTAGTTCCCCGACCAGGGATCAAACCTGGGCCCCCTGCATTGGGAGCGTGGAGTCTTAACCACTGGACCACTAGGGAAGTCCCCAAAATATACTTTCAAGTTTTCTAATTTCTTTTTCCTGTCTAATTATCATAATGAAAGCTTAAAGTGTCCCCTTTTACACCTATAACTCAGATTTTTCATCTACAGGAGACATGAAGAGGCACAACTGAGTAAGAGTAAAAAGAATTGCAACACACATATATTCCCAAAACAACATTTGTTTGATCCAGGATAACAAAATAGTTTAATTTAGGAGTCTCTCACTTGAATAAATTCAATTTCATTTATTTACAATTATTTGAAAGTAAATAAATAAATGCTACCCTGAAGCACCTGAGCTAAAACTAAGAAATCCAACATAAAGTTTAAAAGGCTCACAATATACACTTCAGTCGACAAAAATCACAATATTTAAATTAGCTATTTAATGCAGACTTTTTTTTCCCACTATGAATAAAAAAACTTTGTCCTTAAGACTACTCAAAGGTACTTGATGGAATCTTTAAGGAAATCAAGCAATTAAATACTATCTTGGGAGAAAATATCACATTTAAATACTTTAGGGAAGACTCCCAGGAACATCAGATTTTTAGAAAACTTGCAAATTAAAATTACTGAAAGCTCTATCCCTCTTCATCGGGCATTCATTGAATTTTTTCTCTCAAAGCAAGTAAAACATCCCAGACTGGGGTTTAGGAAGCAAAATAGATGATCTGACATCATTATTGCCCTAAAGACATGTTGATTCAATCCTGAACACTTGCGGCAAACTGCTGTTCCCCACCCAAAATGCAGTATGTTATGATAGGAAGACTGTGAGATGTGGAATCAGAAGACATCAATTAGTGCCCCGGCTCTGCTACTTCCTAGCAGTGTGTCTATGAGCGAGTTTATTTAATCCTGCTAAGTCTCAGTTTCCTCTTTTGAAAATAGCGATAATAACTACTTCCCTAGGGTCCTCGTGAAGATTAAAGATGGCATGTGAAGGCACTCTGTAAACTATATAAAGTATTATACAGCAACTTCAAATCCTTAATGAAAGAAAATGGTGAACAAATCAATGCCTAAGTAATTGTGAGAGGCTATATAAATATAAGGCATAAGTTCTACTAAGAACCTTTTAAATGGAATGTACGAAAAGTTATGTCATTTGCCCTATAATTATTGACTACAGAGTATAATAGATCTCCTTCATATATAAAAATTATAAGCCTTTAAGTCGAAGTAATTTAAGAAGGATGGGACTAACAAAAATCTGTCAGCCATTTTTTACCCATGACTCAGTTTGGCTCCTGCCTAAGACCAGTTTCTAAACACAACTTGAAGAACGGCCAGGAGATTTTTTTTTTAAATACAATTTTTACTTTTTATCAGGACCACTTAAAAAAACAGCTAACAGCTTGTCAATATTGTCACATTCCTCCTACTTTGCACATTTTTTTATAAGCAATGCAAAATAAAAGGTGAAGAGGTAAAAAGTAAATATTATTGCTGAATAAAAGTTTAACCTCAATTTCACAGTATGTGATTGGTAGGTAAAAAGAAAGTCTGACTTTTGAAATATGTTGAAATGTGTCCTTTTCCCCAGTCTGTCTTCCCACAAAAGTGAACTTTATTTACATGGAGAGAGCAGGCGCCGATATTAAAAAAAAAAAAAAAAGAAAAAGAAAGAAAGAAAAGAAATATATTTTCCCTCCATTTAAATTTAGCCAAATGAAATACCAATCAAAAGTAAAAGCTTCCAGGGTCTCTGCATTTTTCTGAATTCTCTCATCTGCAGAGCACTTTGATCCGTCCCAAATTGTTTCCTCCCTAGCTCCTATGCCTGCCTTCGCTATAAAGGGAAAGCATCAGGAGAAAAGCAAACCCTCTCCCTAAACATCTGAGACACAGGAAAACAGATTTTCAAATAAGGGAATGAAAGAAAAGCAAACAAAACCTTGTTTGTTTGTTTTGTCATAAAAGGATATGGTGTACAACTGGGTCTGAATTCAGGGCGTCACCCATAGAGGAATCTTATGCCTATGAAGTCATCCCTAATTACAGAGTTTGACTAACAATACAGCAATTATGAAACCACTCCACTGGCTCCTTTAACTATACTTAAACCCTCAACACAAATCTTTGCTGAGAAAGGTGTACCTACAACTACCTACCAGAAACTATTACTCAAATTCTAAAAGGTATTTGATGGAGATGAGGAAAGGGGGGGGGGGTGCCTGTTTTCATCCCCTAAGGCGATTCACTTTAGGAATGCTGCTGACTAAATAATCTATTTACTAATCTGTGTCATTCAGAACCACGCGGGTCAGGAAGCAGGGCACACAATGGGAAACTTAACCATGGATAATCAAGAGTTGATTACGAATTTTATATTTTTTTCTTGAAGTTGAGAGGAACTAAAAGATAAAAGCAGGGCATATTCACCATAGACATTATCCAGCCACTTGTATGCCAGGTAAACAGAATTGGTAAAGTGAAGCTGATGACTTAAAATCAGAGATTTGGCCACACACACTTAAGCTGGTAGACTCGAATCATGAAGAAGAGAGGGTGGACAAAACATGGAAGAATACATTATTTGTATTTGTGTATTTGTCACCTTCCTCTGTCCAAAACAGGCAGCGCTCTGGAGCAGCCACACTTCACATACCTACCTGTACCAACAGAAACTGCCACCCTGCCTCGTCACTAGTAGGTAAGTCAACAGCACTAGTCTCCAGGTCAGATGGGCGTGCAACACTCTGAGCTAAAGCTCACCCACTCTCACTATGATTACCCAAGCTCTAGTGCCGCGTTTCCAAATGACTTGAGAAGATTTCAACTTGAATGCCTATCATATTCACCCACTTATTCATTTACATTTAAGCCTTAATTGAAGGCTTAATATGTACCAGGCACTGTGTTGGGTGCTGCAGATATAGAGATTTAGGACCCAAAGTCTCCTCTCAAAGACCTTACTGTCCAGCGGGGAGAAAGATGGAAAAACAAAGACATAATATTAATGCCATCATGCTATTCACTGAGTGGTGGGGTGACAGTGG
Source organism: Eubalaena glacialis (assembly GCF_028564815.1). NCBI lineage: Eukaryota > Metazoa > Chordata > Mammalia > Artiodactyla > Balaenidae > Eubalaena > Eubalaena glacialis. The sequence goes on along the minus strand of NC_083736.1, from coordinate 106,221,472 downwards.
TGGGCTTCAGGAAAAGTTTTCCAGAGAAGGTGACTTTTGAACTTTATCTTAAAACATAAGTAGGGCTTCCTCAGACAGATATCACTGGTAAAGGCATTCCAGGCAGAGAGAAGATGATATTCTAAAGGAAGATGATATTCTAGAGCTGTAGAAAGATAGTGTGGTTGGAGCACTGTGCCTAGGGTTTGAGAGAGACACAATTGGAGCAGAAGGTCAGGGTCTAATTTAGAAGGGCCACACTCAAAATCTGGACTTGACCCTCTGGCCAAGGGAGAAGGAAGGTCAGTGAGGAAAATTCCAGTCAGGAGAGTCTAAGTGTCTACATTTGAACTTATTGCCACATTATTTCTCCCCTTTTCAAATATCTCTCCTGTCAAATCAGGTCTCCTTTTCAACTTCCCTACTTTCCTCAGTCTCCAGGTTTACAAATTTGAGAAGTTTGGCCACAAGAAACAAAGGGAGATTGAAATAAATCACTAAGCTCTCTGGATTCTTCCATCATACCCCTTTATCACCTCATGTCTGGCCTTTTCCAAAGGTCTTTTAGCTGATCTATCTATGGTCCTGTCTCCCTCCAATGTAATCTCTACGCTGCTAACTTCCTGAAGAGCAGATCTAAGGTATATTTCCTACGAAAGCAAGTCCCAACTTTTAAGCACAACATCCTAAGCCCTACACTTTTCTGTATTGATACCTGTCTATCTTTCCAATGTTTCTTCCCATTACACACACTGCACAACCTGGAATCACACTCTTTTCACACCCTATTCCCCAAACAGGCCATGTATTTTCCCACCTCTGTTCCTTCTCCTCTGTGCTTCTCTCCAGTGGAATGCTCTTCACCTGTCTCCTATGTACTTTTCAAAAGCATCTTTGAGAAAGTCTCTTTGGAGTGTCCCCACCTGAGAGAAAAATTCTCTGTTCCCAGGACTCTCACAGAACTGCATGCTTTCTTCTGTTACAGCCAGTGCTGGATCCTTTCAGACAGCTCCAATTTTAAATATCTTACTGTCAGACCATATGTACTAATTTTTGAATGGGAAAGTATAGTCACCACAAGGATAGCATTTAATACTACTATACATAAGCTCTTTGATGGGATGGAAGGGACCGTTTCCCATTCATCTTCATATTCCCAGCCCCTCTCACTGTGCCTACAGAGTAGGTAATATAACTAATTAATATAATAACATATCATTGTAAGTTTATACTATAGCAGCTAACATTCTTGGAGGACCAATTGTTTACATGGACTGTGCTAAATGCTTTATATACATTATGTAAGTTATTTCTCAGCAAAACTCTATGAACCACGTAATATTGTTATTTCCATTTTACAGAAAAGCAAACAGGATTAGAGAAGTTGAGTAACTTGCCCAAAGTCACACGGCTAGAGAGGGGTAGAGCCAGGTCTCAAACCCAACTCCACCTGACACCAAAGTCAGCATTCTCAATCGCTAAGCTGTACTGCATAGCTTCCTCAACCACGGCTTAGGGAATGAATTTATCTCCCCACAGACTATAAACTTATTAAAGTAGAAACACAGCTTACTCATCTCTGTATTCACCACAGCACTTTACGCAGAGACACAATGCATTCTCAGTAAATATCTTGAATCAAAAAAGGTCCACATCTAGTACCCACAACCATTTTGATCATGTCAGTCCCATTTCAGGAAGCTATAATTTCTTATGCCTAAACAGCTGGTCTAAACTTTGCCTGGTATTCCTGGTCCTCTAGTGTTCCTCCTAGTCACATCTAACCAGTTTAACCTTTCAACAACACTCAGAATTAGCTTTTTGATCACAACCATCCTCCTGAACGATACCCGTCCTATGAACTCCTACATCAGCATCTTTTACCCTGCCCCCACTACCTCTTTCCCTCCCTGCTAGTAAGAACTCCCTCTCTCTGTATCTACCGTTCACACTTATAATGCCCTCCGCTTTATTCCTCTTATCTTCTTATCCAAATCCAAACTCATCCTTCAAGTTTCAGCAGAAGCCTCATCCTCTCCCAAACCACATTTCCCAGTGACTCCACACCCCTGCTGATCTTTCTCTTCAACTCCCACAGGATTTAGAATCTTGCCACAAAATTTAGCAATTTAATTATAGACTTCCTCCTATAGTTATATAAGTGGATGTGAGTACAGCCTGGCTGGGACATCCATCATCCTACTAGATTCAGTTCATCTGCCTCCTCCACACAGATCCTCAAACTTGGTCCAAGAGAATAATCTTCCCCAACCAAAGACAACCATTCTTTCACCAACATCACACAAATACTTGTCTAATTACTTGCTCTGCAAGTCTTATTTCAAGATTGTTTGTTTCTCAAGAACAGAGTCTAAACTTCATCTTCCTCTCGGATACTCCCACAATGATAATCCATTGCTGGATGCTGGGTACAGGGGTATGGCTCAAAAAATATTCCAGTTGACTGCAATGTTTTGAGGGTGGTGATAATCTGCAACATGCCCAATATTCAATGATTACTGAAATTATATTAGGGAAGAAACAAGAGCCTAGGGTAGTTGAGTGACTTTGCCCAAGACACAGAGCTGTGCAGCAAATGTAAAATTAAAAAAAAAAAAGAGTATGTGAGAGAGAAGGTAATTAACTACTCTTACCGTAAAAATAAAAACAAAGAGGCTACACACTGCTTTGTGGAAAGAAGGCCCATGCCTATTATACCCTATGGAAGATAATTTAAAAACTCCTAACCAGGAATTCCCTGGCAGTCCAGTGGTTAGGACTCTGTGCTTCCACTGCAGGGGGCACCGGTTCGATCCCTAATCAGGGAACTAAGATCCCGCATGCTGCATGGCACAGCCAAAAAACAAAACAAAACAAAACAAAAACAAAAAAACCTCCTAACAAATGTGACCATCATATTGAGAAATATGAACGGGTGCCAGAAAATGCAGTTCCTTTCAGCTAATTCGTTTTTATTACTTAAAGGAGGGATTCACTTAATCCTTGAACTGAAATCACCAAAATTGTAACTGTGTAAAATATATAGAATATTGGCAACGGGTTCAGTAGATACTATATATTATAGAGTTCTAAAAGTTCTTTCTTCAAAATACTGGTGTTAAGTGAGTACTGACAATAAAACAGGCCATACTTTTTAAAAAGAAGGACATGAATGCTGACCTTCTCTTGTGGCACATTCATTCCTATATATGACATGTTTCTGCTTCCCTGTATTTAATATCCCTTAATTTCAGCCTCTTACATGCTAACTACTGTAAACAACCATTCCCATTGTATCAGTGCTAATAACTTAGTACAAATGTAAGCAAACACTCAAGTAGCAATGTGACGATTTGATTTTGAGTTTAGGATTTCTTTTTTCATACATAAGCCATCACTGTGGTACTCCTAGTTTTTTTAGTGATTAGTTTTTTACCTTACAGCTGATTTTTCTCCAGGGGCAAGCGGCTTGGAGTTTTGTTTGCTTACTTTTAGAAAACTTTCATGGAATCTTGGTAAAGGAGCAACTGTAATAGTTTAAGAGGTTATATGCCTCTTTCTCAATTTAATGATCTGTTGCTCTGAAAGTCACAAGTGAGTCAAACTCTAACTGGTCTCACCTGTGTCACAGGTTTCTAGTCCTGAAAGTTTAGGAAAGGTAAAAGCAGACAGAAGAAGTGGTGAAGGATTTTACTGTTTATTATTCCAGCACCTCAGCATTATTAAAAATTGTTCGTTATAGTCAACGTGGAGAGCAGACTTCTGTGATGAAAGCAACATTCAACACGTAGAACACACTTTACTTAACGAGGTTGTTTTTCAGGCCTAGATCCTCTGGTAATTCTACTTGACATTTCAGCCGCAAATTGGTAAAACTACACAGAGGACATTGATAGATAACCCCCAATAGAACAGACAGTATTTTCCCATGAGGCATTGTTATATATGCTGTTAGGCTGTACAGGATTCGGGACTAGAGAATAAAGCAGCTGGCTGATGGAACACACATCTGGATACATTTAGCAACTATGCTTCTACAATTCATTTAGATGAAAATAATAGGAACACAAAAACATATCATTTTGGTAACATGGCATACCATTTCAGGGACATTTGTGAAATGACCTAAAAAACCTTACTTACTATTTACATGACAAAATACGTTTCAAATTCCAAATCAATTGAGCAATGAACTCTGGAAGGTTCTATCAGTGACTGAAGGCTAACTCTCCCTTTTATCCAACCCCAAGTAGCTGCCTGCCTATAAGTGCAATTTTGCTTTGGATGTACCCCAAAACATTAAGGAGACTTAAACATTAGCTCACTATATTTAATGTGAAGAAGGGATTGCTATCTCCTGCGTGTATGCTGCTCCAACAATGCCCATGGATGCATGAGAGAGGGTGAAGGTTTATTAAGAAGGGCAAGGGAGCAGAGGCGGCTGTTATTTGCCAAGTAATGCGCACAGAGTTAAACTAAGCTATCTTAGCCCTCTTCCTACTTCCCTAATACCTACAACCAATTAAACCACCTCAGATGTTCTGTCTGTGTTGTTTTAAAGGAGATGCAGCATAGGGTTCTGGCTGCTAACCAGTGACGCCCCTTCCCCAATTCCGGTAGCTCCCCACCCCCCAGCGTGTCCGACCATCTACTTCTCTATCTCCTCCACTAGGCTGTGAGCTCCTTGAAAGCAGGGCTGGTACCTTATTTGACTTTGTATCTTGGCTCACAATAAGCCCCTACTAAATGTTTGTTGAATGAACTGATGTTCGTAAGTAGGGAAAGTGAACAGACTTAAACATACTGCAGGCTAAGTAGTTGTCACGCGTGGTTTTCAACATGCATACTCTATAGAGAAAGCTGGGAACAAAATAGTCAAGACATAATAATGTTCCCACATTCTTCACAGGCACTTGGCCTGTTAGCATGCTTTAACTATCTACTGTTCTTTAATACTTCAAGATACTACAAAACTCTTCAAGATGTTTGCAACCTGTTCTTTGAATTTAGCTGAAGGTCAAACAAAGTTTTTTTTTTTTCTTTAAGAAACAGTTTTTACTTGGCAACAATTTTGGCAATCAAGCAGCACATTTCACCTTTACAATAATATACATCACGCACACATCATGTTTTGACAAACCTGCAATTTATAGATAAATGTATCATTTAGAAATAAATGTAAATTGCTGCAAACTAAAGCTGTACTTAAACTTTTTATTATGAAAATTTTCAATGTATACAAAAGAGAAAATGGTACAGCAAACACCCATAATCCCATCATCCAGATTCTACATTTATCAGATTTATCAGGATTTCCCCACTGATTCTCTCTTCCTGTCCTCTTTCTTCTTTTCCCCTGCTTCCTCCCTCCCTCCCTTCTCGACCCCCCTTCCCCCTCTCCCTCTCCCCCACCCCTCTCTCTCCCCCCCACCTCCTGAATTATTGTAAAGCAAACCCCAGACATCCCATGAGTGATTTCACCCTACTTAGCTATTAAATGAGTTCATTTCCTGGAAACACCTCTATTCTGTTCTAGGATCTAGCATAAGCTAGATTCTAATTGATCTTTTTTTCAAGTACCAATATCTATGAGTCACTTAAACCCCAAAGGGTGTCCAATCCTGTGTCATTTCCTGGAGGAATATCAAATACTTCCATTTTAAGTAAAAGTTTACTTTCCTCTTTTTGTCTTAATAAAGATAAGATCTTTAAGCAATGGCTATTTTAAAATAAGTTAATAATTTTTCCCATAGAAACATTCACATCAATTAAGTCAGATTGAAGACATTCTTTAAATTCTTGCTAGACAAGAGTTTTGTAGATATTTAATATACATCTTAACCATATTCTAAAAGCCCCCTTTCCTGTTATGAAGAATACTATATCAAACCCAAAGACACAACAAAGTTATACCTCTACTTCCCCATCTTTACAAAGCTAAGAAGTATTAACTCCTTGGATTGAAATAGCACATTCTTCTTTTAAAAGGTCCAATCCCTTTATTTCCTAAGTAAACTCTGACACTTTCCAAAAATATCTGAATAATTTATGAAAAAAACATATCTGCTGCTAATGAAATTAATTAACCTTCACACCTGAGGAGTATTTCCATTCTCCTTTCCTGTGAAAAATAACACGGAAGCCAAGGGCAACCTTCAGGTACATATCTCTCACAAGGCAAGATCAGGCCAGTTAACTCAAGACAAAATATTATGATGTACAACTCAGAAATCACTAGAGATAAAATTTCAGCTTAGACTTTGAGCTAAGCTGGAAGTTTATCTATTAGTCACTAAAATGGCCTCCTGCAGTGTAACATACCCTGCTTATATGTTCTCAAATACGGTACTTGTTAATTGAGAAAACTAGACTCCTTTGTTTCATACTTCACTTTTTACCTCATACGGGTGTAGTTAAGTACAACTAATTTGAGAGGTTACCCTTGATTCGGAGTCGAGATTTATATAATCAGCTATATTGAAATAGGAGAAATAAAACATACGATCACTATGTGATAGAAAACTCTGGTGAGTTTGTGAGCATCAGAAATCACTATCACTACCATATTATACTAACACCACCAAAATCTCATCACCAATGATTTTCATGTATTTTGGAAAGTATGAATAAACATCAGGACAACTCTTTGTCATAAGTTATTTTGTAAGAGTAGAATATCAATCGGTTTGCCATATTCTGTCATACAGCTACCCTCAACTTCTATTTCACAGAATTTTGAAAAACCATTTAACAGGGATCAAAAGTATTTGAAATTCCATTCCCCTTCGCCCCATCCCCCAGATATAAAGTAAGAGTTTCTGTCATTTAAACCTTTGGCACCTGACTTGATAGATACAGCTATATAATTAGGATTACAAAACCAATTTTTAAAAAGTACAAAGTCCCTAAAATATTCCCCAAATAAAGAAAAGACAATATATAGAGAGAGTACAAGTCAGATTCTAAGCTTCAAAATTTTCTCTTAAAACAAATTTGCTTCTACTTGAATACATAAGATTTAGAAAGCGTCTCCAAATGTGTAACTACCCAAACACATAATAAGGATTTCGAGATGTTTAAAGTAAATTTCTGCTTAAATATTCCATAATATAAAAGTTAGAGCCTAACGAAATAATATTAAAATCGTTACCCTTCTGGGATGAGAGCAAACCTGTTGTTTCTTTCTCGCAGCACTAAACAGAAGGAACCTCCCACGCCCAGAACGCCAATCTGGAAACCCAACATTCTTCTTACAATTGCAACTTTAGAGAGCAAGTCATAACACTTCCTGCTAGAGAGAGAGAGCACCCTGACACAGCAATGATACAATACTTACGAATCCCCTTCCTGTCAGCCTCACAGTATTTTGCCAAGTATTAACAAATTCGAACTTCACAACATTTAGAGAAAAGTGAATTTTTTCATTCCAGCTCCACTGAAATCATGCAAGAACACAAGGGAATTTAAAGTTGGTTCAGGTCAAATAGCTACAACCCACATACCTATTTAAAGTTTGAACATTAGCCAAGTAACCTGCTTATTTTAGAACACATGGAACCAGCTTCTCCCCAGAGGCCAAGTCACTCGTCCATAGGAAAGTGCATTACTTAGAAAGGCAAATTAACTGTCCCAGACCACTTAAGTTCTATTATTCATCTCGATCCATACTTACTCACGTCTTCATACAACACTTACACTCCATGTGCTAGGTGTCAGAGCATTAACTGAGTATCTATATCTTGTTTTCTGTTGAATACATAAGCTGTTAAGTGTAGGAACTATATTTTCTACCAGCCTAGCATACAGGAACGAAGCCAATACTTGCTGAACTGAATTTTCTATTGAGAGGCAGTACTGCTGAGTAGTTTAGAGTTCTGGAGCCAGACTGGGTTCAAATCCTGTCTCCACAATTTTCTAGGTTGTCTTTGGACAAACTGCTTAAGCTCTTGTGCCTGTTTTCTCATCCAGGGATGATAATAGTAACTACATCACACAAATTTTCAATAATAAGAATATAGCAGTTAACACATACTTAGTGCTTACAATTTGCCAGGCTATGATCTAAAATTTGAATGCACATTAAATCATTTAAGCATCACAACAATGTTATGCTATATTCTTATTATTGAAATTTGTTTTTTAACTGGTCTAGCAATTCTAATCAGTTAATTGTTAAATGAAGCAACTGGTTAGCTGAGTTCTCGCCCTTTATGGGAGAGAACAATAAATCAATAGGAGTACTGTGCTAGGCTCAGGAGACCATTTCTAATACTGACATAGGGCAAGTCAATCATTTGAAAGGAAATGGAGTGCAATGGGAGCATCAGGGTCTTAGGAATCTGACTGACTTCCAAGTCTGTGTGACCTTGAACACATCACTTAGCTTCTCTGAGCCCCAGGTTCCTATCTATAAAAGTGGAACTAATTCCACATACTTCAGAGGGTTGCGATGATGATTAAGTGAGATAAATGCATAAAAGGGTCTGGCTCCAGCAAGGTGCTCAGTAAGTGGCGGCCATTGTTATAATCTGTCTGGGATATAATATGCATAATACCATCTGCTCTACCCACCTAATCTGCTCTACCTACCTAATAAGTATGAAAGTGAGATAATAGATCCTCCAGTTCTTTATAAATAATATAAAACAAAGTGAAGCATTTTATGCTAACATTGAAATCTCAGAATAAGGAGGCGACTCACATTGCAGTCACCTGTAAAAAGGATCAGGACAGCCCACATCAGGAGGCAGAGTGTTCTCCTGTCCTCATCACTAACCACCATTAGCAGACGCTGGATTACATTTTGTCTCCTTAATGGAAGCACTTTATTTCATCAATCACAAAAACTGCATGAACCATCAAAAGGCAACACAATCCCGAACAGAAGGAATAGAGCGTCAGGAGTCAGAGGACGTGTTTTTCCACCTGTTTTCATTGCTGACTCACTATGTGAAGCCTCTTCAACTTTCCCGAGTCTCAGTTTCACCATCTGTGAAACAAGCATAGCACTAGCTGCCTGTGGCCAGTCAGGGAATATGTGGGGTAGTAAGGAACACTCAAGCACCTTGAGCTAACTGGAAGAAAGGGTATATGTGTATGTATTATCATGCATTTCCAGGGAAAACTGGGGCACAGGCAATTGCCTCCGGTAAGAAGACAGTATCAGCGACAGGCCAGCAATGTTGAGTTTCCCCAGCCTTACTTTTCTTTAGCCACACTTGTCACTTCACAACACTTAGATGGGTCTGTCCCAAGTGCTATTAAATTAACTTCCTCGCGCTTCCCTGGTGGCACAGTGGTTAAGAATCCGCCTGCCAATGCGGGGGACACGGGTTTGAGCCCTGGTCCGGAAAGATCCCACATGCCGTGGAGCAACTAAGCCCGTGTGCCACAACTACTGATCCTGCACTCTAGAGCCCACGAGCCACAACTACTGAGCCCGCGTGCCACAACTACTGAAGCCCGCGTGCCTAGAGCCTGTGCTCTGCAACAAGAGAAGCCACGGCAGTGAGAAGCCCATACACCGCAACAAAGGGTAGCCCCCGCTCGCCGCAACGAAGACCCAATGCAGCCAAAAATTAACTTCCTCAATGATCATGCTACCCAGAAACAGCTTCCTTGTCTTTCCCTTTCTTGGTCATCTGGAATGTATATGCTTTCTAGCTTTCTGAACTCTAAGGCTAATCTTTGATCACAGTGAAATCTGTCAACACCCAGTTGTTGATTTTAAAGTCTATTCACCATAACATGATAGAATTCACTTCAACTGCAAAATATTGTGGTGAAAGTTCTAGGAATGGATACTCCCTTTAAAAATGGACATCTTCTACCTAGTAAATACCAGGACATTTCCTAAAAGACTGTTGTATCACATCAGTAGTTCAGCCAGTTTTGGCCTGCGGCCCATTCTGTAACCTTCTAAATGTCTCATCATATGACGTATGTGCAGGTGTGCAGGGCCAAGGGGGGGGTATTGGCGTTTGTGTATGTGCATGTGTGCGAGTATGTGTGTGAACAGCATCTCTGTTTTTACTACGGGTAATGAAAATTGCTTTGGGAACAGAAGATGGTGGCAAGGGTTATGTAATCCATTGCACATTTTTATAAGCAGGCCACGGAATGAAAACAACTTTTACATTCCAAATTCATCATGATGAATGCTGGGGAAAGTCAATAGAAACCAACCTATGTTTTATCTGTACACGTAAAGCGCACAAGCTCTCACTCTCTCTCAAATGTTACAAACAAATCCATAAAGTTAAAAATTCACACACGCACCTGTGGACACATACACCCTTCAGGGTGGGAAGGAAGGAAAGAGGCACACCCAAAGCTGCATGAGAATTTCATAGACGTATGGGTGTAATCTGCAGTTAGGACACAAGACCTAGGCATAGTATTTTTAAAGTCTCTTGCAACTTTCATTCAAACATCATCCTCTCCCCACCACACCCAGTACGGGTTATATTCTTTCCATGTGTGACACGTACAATGGAGGCCTCTCCCACTGTGCTTAATGCCACACCTCAATAACACTGATCTATCATCCTTTAATGGAACAGGATTTTACCCATCTTCATGACTTATAAAGTAAACAAACAAATAACACTCACAGTGAGTGAAACATCAAAGCAAAGGGATCTAACATAAAACAGGTACCAAATTCACGCAGAGGATATTGCTACTGTAATTTTGGGCTATATTGGAAAGTTTAGGAAATTTATGCCAGGAACAGTATTAGGTGCACAAACTTCCTGTTGCGTGGCTGTGTCAGTTTTAACAATCAAGTAGATCTGGTTTACGTGATGATTGGGGGGGTGGGTAAATAAGCCACAAGAACATTTTAATTTCAATATTCCAAGGGCTGTCTCCCCAACAGTAAATATTTGTGAGCTCTGTTTTTACATAACAAAGTAATCAACCTTTTAAAACAGGATGTCTTATTATATATTAAATTATATACCTTGTCCTAATGCCCTAAAACAAAAGGCTGAAATAAATAGAAGGATTTAAAGCATGGGCCCTCCAAAAATTATCAGTTGAACTACACATGGGATAAGGAAGTGATTTGGAAGACATCTGTGGTGACTATATACAGTTAACAACACTGAACTGCATATTTCAAAGTTGCTAAGAGAGTAAATCTTAAAAGTTCTCATCACAAGAATAAAAAAGTAACTGTGGGGTGGTGGATGTTAACTAGACTTATTGTAGTAATCATTTCATAATACATACATATATTAAATCACCTCGTACACCTTAAACTAATACAATGTTATATGTCAATTATATCTCAATGAAACTGGGAGGGAGACATCTGTGTTCTGTTCATAGCTAATAAAATCATACAAAGAAATAACTCATATGCTCTACACCTTCCTATCCTGAGGGTCTCTCATTCAAAAAAAGGATAGGGAAGGAAAAGAAACAAACAAAAAAACCCAACAAACCAGCAGCTCCTAAACTTTTTGGCCTCAGGACCTGAGGACCCCAAAAAGCTTTTTGATATGTGGGTTAGATCAGTGTCTTTATAATATTAGAAATTACAACTAGGACATTTTAAAGATATTTATTTAAAAAAAAAACTAAACCCACCTCATGCTAATATAAGTAACATTTAAAAATGAAAACTATATTTTAAAAAAATTTAGTGGGAAGAGGCAGGGCACGCCTCGGTCCTCCGGATGTCTCTTGCTTCAACAGTGTTTGAATGGAACAGACCCAGGGACGCCCCCTTTTCCAGCCTCCAATCACCCTGGAACCTCTTTTCCAGTCGCATCCTTAGGAACCAACCACTCTGCCGTCCTCGGCCTCCGAAACCAGCCAACACCGTTTTTTTGGAGCTTAGCTCCTTACTGCTGATCAACCATGAGCTCCCAGATTCGTCATTATTATTCCACCCAGGTGGAGGCAGCTGTCAACCACAGGGGTCCTCCTACACCTACCTCTCTCTGGGCTTCTATTTCTACCGCGATGATGTGGCTCTGGAGGACGTGGGCCACTTCTTTTGTGAGTCCACCATGGAGAAGGGCAAGGGCGCCCAGCGTCTCTTGAAGATGCAAAACCAGCAAAGCGGCTGTGCCCTCTTCCAGGAGCGCAGAAGCCGTCCCAAGATGAATGGGGTAAAACTCTGGACAATAAGGAAGCTGCCACGGCCCTGGAGAAGAACCTGAGCCAGGCCCTTGTGGACCTGCACCCCTGGGCTCTGGCCGCGCAGACACCCACCCGTGACTTCCTGGAGACCCGCTTCCTGGAGGAGCAGCTGAAACTCATCAAGCAGATGGCGACCACCTGACTGACCCCACCTCCCACTGGCGCAGGCTGCCGCCGGGGTTGGAGTGGGGGGCTGAGCCAGTAGCTCTTCCAAAGGCTCACCCTCAAGTACGACGGGGGCCTCTGGAGCCCAGCGGCCTTTGAGGGGCCCCTCTGCATCCCTCTGGTGTCAGGGCTTCTGCCTGAGCCCCTCTCTGCAGCCACTAGGCAGCTTTTTGACCACCCTGGGGCCCTCACCTGAGCCGTGGGCCAAATGGAAACAAAGGTTTTTGCAGAAAAAAAAAAAATAGAAGAGTATATTGTTTACATCTTTGTTTAACTAAATACAGTGACAGCTGGATTTTCATATCTGCTTCTGCATTGTCTGTTGCAATATGTTGTTTTGATTCAAGTATATGAAGAAAACATGGCCTCCCACAGATACGTTGTTTGGAAAAAGGAAGTATTTTAGGAGCCTTTTCGGATAATTATGGATATTCTTCTTTAAAATACCACGCCAAAACTGGGTAAGTGCTAGTTTCTTAAATAGTTGTTGCAGTGTGGAATCTGATATCAGATCAATGACGTTTTCATACTCTGTTACGTTAAAATCCATTGGTCTATCTTGCACTTTAAATGGACCTTTTACCCATGCTTGATTTCAGAACATCATGCACTGATCATATGGAACAATATTGTTTGACTAGTACAGATCTGTTGTCACACTTCATTTTACAATATCTAACAAATCACTTCCATTAAAAACACCACCAACCTCAGTAGAAAAGTCTAAGTATTGATGCATGGTGGCTGACGCAAGTTTTCAAGAATTTGAATTTTTGCTTGAAATCTCTAACTTTATCATTGGCAACAAATACTCTCAGCCGTTTTCCTTGCAGTGACTAGCACACTTGATTCACTTTTGATAACATATCTGCCAAATATTCAGGTCTGAATTATCAGTTAATACGTCATTTGCTCTTTCGAGTAAAAATGGTTTTCTATTTTCTAAAAGTGCAGCTAGTTTAGCTTGCAAATCAAAAAACTGCACAAGTGCTTTTCCTCAAGACAATCACTGTAAATCCATATGCAGCAGAAATGTTTGTTATGTACTTCCCATTTCATCACACAGAATATTGAAAAGATGTATACCCAAGAGTTGAGATTTAATAAAATTAATTTTTCCTACTTAATCAAGGACATTCATTAATGAACTGCATGTTATAGGTCTTTTTCTAACAGGAAGGGTATGGTGTTGAATACAAAGACTACTAATACAGTGTGGGGCTAAGGCACTAGCAGTTTTACCCACCATTGCTTCTGTCAGTACAGTGAAAAAGCAAAGAACATCTTAGTGTTATTATACAAGTAATTTTGATCTCCAAGGGACTATGTGGTAATATTTATGATGGAGTCATCTAATTTTAGAGAGACAAAAAACATAAGGTCCACAGGTTTTTAACAAGAAATTTCAAAACTGAGAATGCAATTACCAGAATAGGTTTTAACGTGAGTTCTGTTCTGTTGAACTGTGAAAAGAAAAATTAATTGATTAATATCAATTCTGAGGGGACCAATCTACAGGTTATTTACTCCAAAGAACATTTTGCAGAATCAGGTTCATGTCCATGAGATGGGAATTTATCATGATAGTGTAGTTTTTAGAAACTTTTAATACATTTTTTAAAAGATTAAGAAAGACAATATATTTGTTATAAAACTACTTAAAAATATCCAGTTCATATGTAGCAAATCAGATTTTTCTTCTGATAATCAGTAAGAGTTTCCTTCTCTGATACTAGAAAAGAAAGGCTTTGAAAGTTAGACTCTGTATGAAATGCAGAATTATTACTATTTTAAAATATTAAAAATGAAGTGAACTATAGTATTTATGTGTAAAATAATATGCGGGTTATTTGAAAGCAAATCCCAAACAACAAAAAAGGGGAGAGGAAAGATGAAATATAAGAACATCAAATACTGATAAACTGTTGAAACTGTGGGGGGTTCCTTATGCTATTTTACTTTGTATGTTTGAAATTTTCCATAAAAATAAGCTTTTAAAAATTCCATGAGCTTAGAAAAAAGTATTTTGTATTTTGGAAAGCAAAAATAAAATTCCTGGCTCATATTCATTCATTACACGAACACTGAATGAACATCCACTCTGTAAAAGGCACTGTACTTAGATGGCATCAGGAAATAGAAAGATTTATGAAATATGCCTTTTACATTCAAGGAGCTCAGAGTGTCTGTGTCCATATATGTAATTGATTCCCTAAAATGGGTATAATGCCTCCACTATGACCATTCTAAGGGGTACTTATACTATTACAAAGCACAGCTTGAGCCAACTGAACTGCAAATCAGGATAATGCAATTTTAAGGAAAAAAAAAGGAAAATGGCATGAAAAGAAAATACAAAAAGGAAACTTAAAAAATAAGAAAGGAGACTCTCTTTGGTTTTCCTCTATAAAAGGAAACCAACAAAAGATGTGAGCAAATATGGGCATGACCACATCATTTTTCCACCACAACCCCATCATCTTATTTTACTTCAGGACAGGAACCATCATGTCATCTCCTTTGAGTCAGCTCTTGTACTACTCACATAGGCAAAAATAACTGAGCAATACATTCACTTTCCATGGTGAACATTAAATACATTAAGTATTCTATAATTCTTCCAATGAAAGAAGACAGCAGTTACAGATTCCATATTTTAATTTTCAGGGCTACTATGTCCATTCACACCGCCCGCCCCCCCCCATATAAATTAAGACCATCCTAGAGAATAAATCCATAAGTTAAATCAGTAACATTCCTCAGTTACTCAAGGGGTCTAATTATAACACTGATAAATGAAAAATAAAAGTGAGAATCAAAAAAATCAAACATTTACTTTAACTATCATCTTCCAGCTTATTGCCATATATTCCAAACAAATTATCAATTTTTCCCTATTCAAACTGCAGGTAAAATGTGCAAGAGTTCTCAAAACTCATTCAATGTAGGTCTTTAAAAGCTGAGTGATAGATTAAAGGATTTAAAATTGCTCCATTGTTTTCATCTTTAATATTTATTAAGCTCTATGAGGGCAGTGATTTGTCTTTTCACCAATCTATCTCAAGCATCTAGAACAGTGCCTGGCACACAGTAGGCAGGCAATAAGTATCTGTTAAGGAGGGTGGGGGCGGGGGGATTGGATGAAAGCAATCAAAAGGTACAAACTTCCAGCTGTAAGATAAATAAGTACTAGGGATGTAATGTACAATATGAGAAATTAACACTGCTGTATGTTATATATGAAAGTTAAGAGAGCAAATCCTAAGAGTCCTCATCACAAGGAAAAAAATTTTTTTCTTTCTCTTTTATTTTGTATCTATATGAGATGATGGATATTCACTAAACTTACTGTGATAATCATTTCATGATGTATGTAAGTCTAATCATTATACTGTACACCTTAATGCTGTACGTCAATTATGTCTCAACAAAATGGAAGAAAAAAATTCAGGAACAAATATTTACTTTCAAATGAAAAAAAGTATCTGTTAAATAAATTTGTGATAATAACATTGCATGCTAAAGGAATTAAACTCACTGTCATGTGCTATAGTGGTTTATTACATAATAAAGAATAAACTTTTAGCACTTTTAATGCAAATCACATAAATAAACATAAAAGACATCTACTCTTGTCCCATTGGGTAACCCTACAAAATAGGGTGATTCCTAAGAGGTAATCCAGACAAAGAAACGGTAGGTTATATCTTTCTAGTGGCACCGAATCCATGATCATATTTGGCAGCTGAATGATTTTCTAATTCTCCACTTTCCGAAAATAAAGGCATTTCAGAGAAAAGTGGAATGGAAGGTATAAAGAACTCTGAATTTTATCAAGTTTTCCTTCAAAATTGCCACACACACAAAAAAGAAAAATCGCACTTAAGCTGTCAAGATCTCAATGCTTTAGCTTTCTTAACTTTAAAACGACTACTTTTTGACCTCACAAGGAATCACAAAACCTTCAAAAGAAACAGCCGCTTCAGCATTTCCTGCCTGTCTGCCCTAGTCCAAGATTAACCTTGTCAGTTTTTAGGAAGACTTATAAAACTCCCTTAAATGACTAATTCAGATGAAGTAGTAACATGAAGCCACAGTTTTTATAAGACGCTGGTTTCTACTTGTTACCAGATGTTGCCATCACTTCAAAGTGTTAAATGCATTCATGAAGAGGTTCAGATATATTTGCATGTGGAATATTTTCTGACTTCTGCTATTATTGTGAAGACAGAGGAAAACTGTTGCCTTGTTGTCTAATAAAACATCTTTAAGGTTGCCAATATTCACTTCAAGAATCACCAAGTACTCTGTCGGTCTAATTCTTCCGTGTAATTCTTGCAAGCACATATATATATAAACACTTTCAAAACACACCCCAGGGACTTCCCTGGCGGCGCGGTGGTTAAGAATCTGCCTGCCAATGCAGGGGACACGGGTTCGAGCCCTGGTCCGGGAAGATCCCACCTGCCGCAGAGCAACTAAGCCCGTGCGCTACAACTACTGAGCCTGCGCTCTAGAGCCCGCGAGCCACAACTACTGAGCCCGCGAGCCACAACTACTGAAGCCCACGCGCCTAGAGCCCGTGCTCCCCAACAAGAGAAGCCACCACAATGAGAAGCCCGTGCACCGCGACAAAGAGTAGCCCCCGCTCGCCGCAACTAGAGAAAGCCCACGTGCATCAACGAAGACCCAACGCAGCCAAAAATAAATAAATAAATTTAAAAAAACAAAAAAAAAACACACCACAAATTAATTCCATTTCTTTGGGAGCTTGTCATGAAACAGCCCACTTAAAGATCTAGCTGAAAAATCCAAATGTGTGTGTGTTTGTGTGTATGTGTATACTTTTGGAGTTGCTTTTTTAGACAAACAGTAAACAGTCAACAGCTTCACATAGTTCAGGGTTCCTTTGCCAGGATAACTCAACAATTGCACTAGGTTTTCCGCTTCTACCCATTCTTCTCTGGTTATGTTAATTTCTTTGGTTATGTTGCCATTGGGGTTTTATTAGGTTAATTAAAAATGTTTTTTAATCTCCAGAGAGAGTTTAACGCAACAACAATGGTTGCTATTTTCTACACATAATGGTCATTGTTAAGTTTTGGCCCAACACAGCATCCTGAATACAATGTAGATTTATCCTTAAGATTGGCTGCAAAAATACTGTGGTCTCACACAGTGTTATGTGCCCTTTCTATTCAAATGTCTGGGAGATACCCCATAACTCTTATTTTTGCTGATACCCTGATTGTATTTCTCTGAGGATGGAGTTGAATCCATAAACATAACACTAATGCTGGCTCAGATTTCTAGACACTGAATTGTAACTGACCAGTCTTGCTTGCTCAGTATTTTATTTGGCAATCTGTTAACCTGGTACAGCTAAAAAGTCTCATAATTAATTCTGCCACAAATCAAACAACTTTTGTGGCCTTCGCTTGCTAAAAATCATATTGTTAGCAAAAAGTCATCCATGCAAGAGCAACTTCTTCCTTCTCCCAGTTTATCCCTCTCCCTGGTACTCTTACCTCAGAAATTGGCTAAGCCATTAGCAGGGTTCTTTTGATGGGGTAGACTATGGTAGGCTCACTGGCTCTGAGAATTCACTGCTTTAGAGAATGAGCTTTTAAAAGTCTCTCATTAGACCAAATACAAAAATGCAGATAAGCTATATGTGAAGAAAGAAGTTGGAATATCTGTTTGATGAGTACCATTATACTGCATTCTTCCTTAAGTTACACTTTTTTTCCATCACAGGATAGGTTTTGCTGTAGCTGTGACTATTAACCTAAACAAAGTTAGGAGTAGATGGGGAAGAAACAAATCACTGATATTAGTGGTAGTAAATTTTTTTTCAGTATTAATTCTGTATTTAAATGGATTCAATGATCATCATACATCCTTTTACCAAGGCTCCTCTATTCTTAAAATCTTAATTTTGTCCTATTTTTTAATTGGCTGAATTTCACTTTCGAGTATTTCTCTTTTCTACGAGTTCTTTTATATTCATGGGAACTGCCTAGTACCTTTATTTTTGAATGACATCTTGGCTTACTATTCTTGGATCACACTTTTGTCCTTTCAGAACTCTGTACACAATGCTTAGTGGTAGTAAATTTCACTGTAATAATTATACTAAAATTATATGAGCCACATGCTATAACTTAGGTAAGTTTTCCTTATTGAGAAGTAATTCTGTTAATTGTGTTTAAGGTAGTATAACTGGACTGTGATTTTCAAATTCCTGCTTTCTGAGTGTAACCACTTAATGCCATATTCAGAATGTTATAGGCTGCCAGTGACATATTTATTAAAACAATAAAAGCCAATTTAGAATATAAACAGGATGGGAAAGAGAGCCAAGTTTTTTTGGTGCTTCCACCCTGAATCATGAAGCAGAAAGAAGGGTGGAAAAGCTTTATCTTGAGAAAGCAAGACAGAAATGAAAGCATGATCTCATTCACTTTTCCCGCACCCAAACAAGGTGACATTTTCTGTTCCTTTCTTCTTCAGCCCTAATCAGTTTAACAGTCCTCTTCTCTTTTTTTAATCCCTAATAGTAAGTTTCCAAGTGCCCTTTTTAAATTAAGAGGTTTACCAGATTCTTTTTGTAATTTTTAAGATTTTATTTTTCAGAATCAAAGATCAAAGCATGAGAATGCACAAAAGTTTTCATTTAAAATGTTCTGATTTACTATTCATGACTAACAAACACATCCTAAACTCCAATACCCTAAATCCCAATGATTTAGTGGCATATTCTGTTTTGCTATGTGGGTTAATGCATTTGTTTGAAACAACAGAAGAGGTAAACCATACTTAAGGCAGTAGGTTTAGGAGTCTTGCAAAGAGAAATCTAAGGTGCGGGGTGGGGGGGAGTCTTTAAAAATTCTGGAAAGAACTCTTCAAATAATTTTAAAATTCAAAAACATATCAGTGATTTAGAACTTGAAAGTTATATACCTAAATCAAGAATGTGTCATTCCTTTGAAAAAGTTTCAATATTGGCAACTAAAAAAAAGATATCCAAGTTATATCTGAAGAGAAATGACCAATTAATATTTGTTCAGTGATTTAAAAATCATAAAAGTAGGCACCACTTTAGAAAATAAGACCTAGCATGAGACTATAGAAGAAATTAAATTGTCTTCCTTAATGGAATTACCATTTTTAACTTAATTAACATTACATATGCAATCTCAAAATTCTTATTTATTAATGTAATTCCTATTGACAGCACAGTTTTTTGTGGTCAGAGACCAGCTTATTCTAAAAATTTATGTGAAAAGAAACAGGTCTTAGAACAGGTAAAATTTATTGAAAAATAGACTGGGTGGACTCATTCTGCCTGGTGTTAAGTCATTCCTTGTAACTGCAGCAATCAAGGTAGTGTGGTTACAGAGCAACACATGCAGAACAATGGAACAGGCCAGAGAACCCAGAAATAGACCTACACAAATAAGCTCAACTGATTTTTGATAAGCGTGCAAAAGCTCATCAGTGGAGGAATGGTGCTACAGCAACTGGACAACCATAGGGGAAAAAAAAAAAGAACTCTGACCTAGACCTCATTTTGTGTAATTTTGTATAAAGATTTACACCAAAATTAACTCAAAATGGGCCACAGACTTAAATGTGAAACATAACACCATAAAACTTTAGAAAAAATTTTTTGAAAAATTCATCAGGAACCATGTTTCGTGAAGGGGCCTTGGACATGACACCAAAAAGACAATCCATAAAAGGAAACATTGATCAACTTGGCCTTGTCAAAATAATACTTTTGTTCTGTGAAAGACCTTGCTTGGAGGATGGAAAGACAAGCTACAGACTAGGAGAAAATAGCTGTATACCACATATCTGACAAAGGATTGTTATCTAGAATATATAAAGACCTCCCAAAACTCAACATTAAAAAACAATCCAATTGGAAAATAGGCAAAAGACATGAATAGATATTTCACCAAAGAGGATATACAGATGGGAAACAAACACATAAAAAGATGCTCAGCATCATTAACCACTGGGAAATGCAAAATGAAACAAAAATGGGATATCACTACACACCTATCAGAATAGCTAAAATAAAAATGTGACAATACTAAGTGCTATCAAGGATGTAGAAAAACTGGGTCGCTCATACATTGCTGGTAGGAGATTAAACGGTACAAGTCACTACAGAAAAACATTTTGATAGTTTCTTATAAAATTAAATATGCAACTCTCATATGACCCAGAGATTGCATTTTTTGGGCATTAATCCCAGAGAAATGAAAATTTACAATCACAGAAAAACCTGTACACAAATATTTGTAGCAGCTTTATTTGTAGCAGCCAAAACGAGAAATGGCCCAGATGTCCTTCAATGTGTGAATGGGTAAAAAAACTATGGTAGGGGCTTCCCTGGTGGCGCAGTGGTTGAGAATCTGCCTGCTAATGCAGGGGACACGGGTTCAAGCCCTGGTCTGGGAAGATCCCACATGCCGCGGAGCAACTAAGCCCGTGCGCCACAACTACTGAGCCTGCGCGTCTGGAGCCTGTGCTCCGCAACAAGAGAGGCCGCGATAGTGAGAGGCCCGCGCACGGCGATGAAGAGTGGCCCCCGCTCACCGCAACTAGAGGAAGCCCTCGCACAGAAACGAAGACCCAACACAGCCAAAAATAAATAAATAAATAAATAAATAAAATTAAAAGAAACAAAGCAATGAGCAAGCATCCTTGAGTATATGTATTTATTAAAAAAAAAAAACTATGGTACATTTACACCATGGAATACTACTCAGCAATAAAAAGGAGGAAGGTATTGATATACACAACTTGGATGAATCTCTAGAGAATTACGCTGAATGAAAAAAGCCAAAAGATTGCATACTCTGATTTCATTTACATAATATTTTTGAAATGACAAAATTATAGAAATGGGAAACAGATTAGTGGTTTCCAGGGGTAGAGATGGGGCAGGTGCAGGGGAGGGTGGAAGAAAGTGTGTGCTGTTACAAAAGGGTAACAAAAGGGATTCTAGTGGTGACGGAACTGTTTGGCATCTTGACTGTATCAATGTCAACATCTTGGCTTGGGTATTGTACTATGGTCTTGAAGAGGTTACTACTGGGGGAAACTGAGTAAAGGGTACCCAGGATCTCTCTGTGTTATTTCTTACAGGTACATGTCTACAATTTCTACAAAGTAAAAAGTTCAATTAAAAAATCTAACTCAGAATTAAACACAGAATATAGTATAATTAAATGGATAGGGAAAAGGGAAGAAAATTTATATGCAATAATTTCATATCCTATTTTAAACATTATTCCCACGAATTTTTCCAAAATACGATAGACATAACTACTGACACTATAGTCTTAGCTTGTATGGTCAATTCATGACTCCACTAGAGTATTTGATCTGGGTAAATGATATTTTTCTGTTCAATACCAAAATAACAAGCTGATATAAAGGAGAATTTCAGGGCAAGAACCCACCAATGCATGACAATTTTGGTATCTGTTATTAGAAATATTTACTTAAGTGACACTTCTCCCCAGATAGTCACTCCTTGATCTCCTTCATGTCTTGCGTCAAATATCTTCCTTTCAGTGAGGCCTCCTGTGACCACATGATTTGAAATGGCAATGCCCTCTTCCCACTCCCTATACCCTCAACTTTAATTTTCTCCATAATACATTACCATCGAATATACTATATCGTTGTTCATTTTTTATCTTCCCCTAGTAGGATGTAAGCTTCATAAGGATGGTAATTTTCATTTGTTTCAGTCACAGGTATAATCCCCAGTGCCTAGAAAATAACCTGACCTATAGAGGCACTCAGTAAATATCTGAATAAGTGAATGAATCAATGAATAAAATGGATTTTTTTTTCTTGGTGAGGAGTAATACAAAGGGGGAAATACTGGCTCTCTGAGAGAGAAAATCCAGTTTGGAAGAAACCAAGAGTGATAAATCCGGGAATTCCCTGGAGGTCCAGTGGTTAGGACTCTGCGCTTCCATTGCAGAGGGCACGGGTTCAATCCCTGGTCGGGGAACTAAGATCCTGCAAGCCACGCGGTGTGGCAAAAAAAAAAAAGTGATAAATCCTACAATGTATATCCAATATATTGGCATTAGAGTTTTCAAAATCCTTTGGATGCAATACAATGTAGGAAGCTCTTTAAGATCAATGATTAGGACTGCAGCTTTGTAAGCATAAGAGTACTTTGGTTGAAGATACAACCTAGAAAATAATTTACCACTTTAAAGCTATTACTTGAATTTTCATTAGCTATGGAAGAGTTGGTCGAGTTAAATAATGTTGCTTAAGTTATAGGTGAAGTGAGTTTCAGAGAGTTTATGTCAACTTTAAAGACATGGCATCTGCCACTTTGTTAACATCTGAAAGAAAACTCCAGTTTGTATAAACTGATTCAGG
The DNA here is from genome assembly GCF_028564815.1 of Eubalaena glacialis. Classification (NCBI taxonomy): domain Eukaryota; kingdom Metazoa; phylum Chordata; class Mammalia; order Artiodactyla; family Balaenidae; genus Eubalaena; species Eubalaena glacialis. The sequence goes on along the minus strand of NC_083736.1, from coordinate 106,198,750 downwards.
ATGGAAGAGGCATTCCTAGTGAACCACGCTGGACTCTGGATGTGGTATTTAAATTTATGGCAAGAAGAGTGATGGATTAGGTATCAGGAGACCCCATCCCCCACCACTGTCCTCCACCACTGCATTAGACCTGTGTCGCCTCATCTGCAAAATTCAGTGGCTGGATTAGACTCTGAGCTCTTCAAACGATGGCACATTATGTTATTTATCTTAGTGATAACAGTGCCTAGCACACTGTTGATAATTAATAAAGGCCTGTTAAATGAATTAAGTAATTAAATAGGAAGTTCTAAATGGGTCTCTGGGAAATTGTATCTTTTCTTGACTGAACTGCAGCCCTCCTCTCTCAGGGAGGCCTATCCTTGCCTAGTTGGCCTGCCCAGAATAAGGCAACTAGGTCCAGGAACTTCTCTGTGGGTTGAATACAGAAGATAATGACAGAGATCGGTTCTAGGTGTCATTAGCTATATTGGCCTGAAGGGTTCTTGAAAGAAAAACTCTGATCTGTAACTGATTCTTTTTATCATCCTTGGATAATCCCTCCTTCCCATGTTCATCCCTGAAGAGTCAAAAGGTAAAGACTCCCTCAAACTTACTGCTGCACTTTCTAAATGTAAAACACCAAGCTCTTCTGAAAATGTCAAGTGTCAAATGTACTCAATATTATTTCTGGATGGATAGACAAGAAACTAGTACTAATGGTCACCTCCTGGGAAGGGAAATGGGGGATCGGAGTCAGGGGCAGGAGGTTTATTTTCTTTATGTCCCTTTATAGCTTTTGAATTTTGTTCTGTGTATGTATTTCATATTTGAAGCGTAAATTTAAAAAATAAATATTAGATGTGCTCAATAATGCTTTAGGTTGACTGAAAACCATTGTGTTTCAAAGCATTTGTCATTTACTTCTGCAATACTTAATACTGCTTACTTTTGTTCCTTATACTAGGTATTCAATAAATGTGTATAAACAAGGAATTTTGGATAAATCTGTTATACAAGTTTTTAAAAAGGTGATTATACAACTTTTACAGGCTTTCCATTATTCAAGCAGAAATATTACTAAGGAATAAGGCAGTGTTGGGAACAAGTTGATGATAATAAGCTACTAAGCATCAAGAAACAGGAAAAGGGGCTTCCCTGGTGGTGCAGTTGTTAAGAATCCGCCTGCTAATGCAGGGGACACAGGTTCGAGCCCTGGTCCGGGAAAATCCCACATGCCACAGAGCAACTAAGCCCGTGCGCCACAACTACTGAGCCTGCGCTCTAGAGCCCGCAAGCCACAACTACTGAGCCCACGTGCTGCAACTACTGAAGCCCGCATGCCCAGAGCCTGTGGTCCACAACAAGAGAAGCCACCACAATGAGAAGCCCACGCACCGTAACAAAGAGTAGCCCCCGCTCGCCGCAACTAGAGAAAGCCCGCGCACAGCAACGGAGACCCAACACAGCCAAAAATAAATAATAATAATAATAAATAAAATTTTAAAAATAAATAAATTTTTTAAAAAAAGAAACAGGAAAAAATTAGCTACACTTAGATGTAGAAATCAATATTGCTCAGAGTCAAAGCAAGGATCTACATTAACAGCAGACCAGTGATAAATGAAATGTTATCTTGTCAGTACCACTTCTAACTCATTAGCTGACCTGTGGTTAGACATTTAATGTTAACATATCCCATAAAAAGTGGAAACAACCCAAATGTCTATCAATGGATGAATGGATAAACAAAATGTGGCATATCCATACAATGGACTATTATTCAGCCATAAAAAGGAATGAAGTATTGATACATGCTATAATGTGAATGAACCTTGAAAACAATATGCTTAAGTGAAAGAAGTCAGTCACAAAAGACCGTATGTTCCATTTATACATAAAAGTCCAGAACTGGGAAATCTATAGAGACAGAAAGTAGATTAGTGATTGCTTAGGGATGGGGAGGTGGAGGGTTGGGGGGAGGCATAGCTTAAAACTCTGGAGTTTTAAGCCTCCTTCATCCTTCCAAGGCGATGAAAATGTTCAAAACTTGCTGATGGGGCTTCCCTGGTGGCGCAGTGGTTGAGAGTCTGCCTGCCAATGCAGGGGACACGGGTTCGAGCCCTGGTCCGGGAAGATCCCACATGCCGCGGAGCAACTGGGCCCGTGAGCCACAACTACTGAGCCTGCGCGTCTGGAGCCTGTGCTCCGCAACAAGAGAGGCCGCGACAGTGAGAGGCCCGCGCACCGCGATGAAGAGTGGCCCCTGCTCGCCGCAACTAGAGGAAGCCCTCGCATAGAAACGAAGACACAACACAGCCAAAAATAATAAATAAATAAATTAATTAATTAAAAAAAAACAAAAACAAAAACAAAATACTTGCTGATGGTTGTGCATATCTGTGAATATACTAAAATCCGTTGAACTGTACAATTTACATGGTTGGTACAGAATGTGAATTCTATCTCAATAACACTGCTTTAAAAAGTGAAAAAATATTAATATGTCCCAATGTCCCCGTTGATTCTAAAGTTAAGCAGTTCTCACAATGAAAGTGCTATCCGTACATAACATTCACTCCTGACCATTCACTTAAGACAAGTAAAAGAGGAAGAAAACCAAGGAAGCCTTTGTTTAGTTTTCTGACAGGTTCACATCAATATGTATTTTATTCAATATGATTCATAAGTTACCCATTTGCTGATTAGGTTTTCACAATTTAATCTTTATCAGCAAGGGCCATCCATGGCCATTTATACCCTCTTTCAAATGTATTATATTTATGGAGACCTGCTGTGTGCCAGGTGTACTGTGAAAGAACCAGGAGAATGGGTTTATTTTCTTTTCTCCCTAGAAGAACAGTGTTTTCCATGGTACATGGCAGGAATTTAGTACCGTCTTTGAAGAAAACCATGTAAAGCAGACATAGTACATCCAGATATACTGCGTTCATTTGATCCCCTCCCACCAAATGAAATGATGACCAGATTTGGAATCCTGGGTTTTCCAGCTCATTTTAAAGTCTGGGACAATCAAGAAGTTCAAGGCAGAAAATTAAGGTGTCAGCTATACCTGTAGTTACTCGCTATTATCCTTGAGTCAGATAAAACTTAACAGAATGCTGTACTACAGAAAGTATGAGAGCTGCATGTGCAAGTAATGGCGAATCAATGTTTTTTAGGGCTTCTACATACATGGATATTTCCACAGCTGCAGAACCAACTACTGCAGAAGTACACGCTGTGCACAACATCTACAATTTAGTAAAGCTGGAAAGAATTTTATTTTTGTAAAAACTAAATGGGGTGTGGCTCATTTTCTTGCCAAAGGGCTATTTTATTCCAAGACACTGGTGTCTGCTGACCTTCATTTATAGGCTGAGCAATGTTCTATTTAAGTAAAATTAACTCATGGTGGGCACTTTTTTAGGATGCAATAATTATTGCAAAGAAATAACAATGTTTAAATTTGATTTGTTCTTAGTTTAGATTTGATTATATTGGGTTATACATGAATGTCTTTGTTCACACAAGGTTTAAATTTAGAAATTATTTTATGTTGAGAAAAAAGGCCATATTTAAGTTCCTTTTCTACATGTAAGAATATTTTTAGGTTTCATGAAATCCAATATTATGTTTTTTCTTCCAGACTGCAGGAGTATCTTACCATCTTTGTAGGCCTAGCACCTAACAGTCTTCATTAAACTTATTTTAGTTGAATGATGAAGCCATTCCACAAATAGACTAATTAAGGCATTGTCCATGTTACTATCTTTGGCTATTACTCCATCTATAGTTTGTACTATCTCAATATATACTTGAGAACTCTGGGCACATTTTAAAGTTTTCCTGAGGGTTACATCTCTTTATAAATGCCTTATAGGCCACCTTTTATATAATCTTTACACATTTCAAGGTACTTGACACAGCAATCCTCCCTTCATCTTTACACAAACCTTCTCTGGTTAGAGAAGTTTGCCACCTTCTGCTTGCACCTATAAATATATTCTAGTTTGCTTTTATTTTTCGCAGGGCTGGGGGCCCAACTAATGCTGGAAAACTTTGATTTAGGATAAGATACCAAATGTATGGGTTGGCTTATATCTTTAAACATGTAAATCTATCAGTATTACTTTTTGGTTATCTATACTGCATCGTAATTTGGCTATATTTGTTTTTTAATTATCATAAGACAAAATATAAAATTTTAATTATTCATAACCACTTGCAAAACTGATTCAACTGTAGCTTTAAACTGGAGACCCACAAACTGCTCAAAATATTTGTTGAATGTGTCAATGTCCTTCATCATTTCCTGGTTTTTGCTTTTGAAAACTTCCACTAGAGGAAATAATGGGCATCGTAAATTTAAAATTAATATGTTTTGGATTCACCCACATCTAAAGGCTACATGTCATCTTGGAAAGATACTGATTTAATTTATAACTCTCTGCCTTCCCCAGCATTTTAAGTTTTCACTAACTTATTTTCTCTTTTCTCCTATTTTTTCAAAGGTAAACTTTTAAACATTCATGTTTATACTATTTCTACTATTGTAGAAACACTGAAGAACTTGAAGCTTTTTTTTCCTCCCCCCAAAAACAGGCATCAACATTACCTATTACCTTTCACCCTGCTCTAAGCTAAATTTGTTAGTGGCAATGACTTTATAAAGGTGTCTGTCATGTATTAAAAGAGTCACGTTTCCAATTTTCCTTTGAGGGTGAATTTAGACTGTTGGATGGCATATCCTCATAAAAGGATACATTAATGGTAAAGGGGTTTCTTAGCTAAGCCAAGAGGCTTCTTCAACCTGGAACATTGTTAAAATCCTCCACATTCATAATGAAAAGCATTGGAAAGTCATATTTTCACAATACCATTAAATAAAACAGAAAAAATAAACTATCTTATTTATCTTCAATGGTGATACTTAAGGAAAAAAAAGTTTAAATTAGAGGAAAATGAAGAGGTAGCTACAGATACCTGATAAAGATCACCTAAGGCAACATTAATTGACCTGTAAATGGGAACACTGATTGAGCACCTAATATACGCCAGTTTCTTTATAAATGTTCTCCTTTAATTTTAAAGACAACACTGAAAACAAGTGATATTATCCCCATTTTATAGATAGTGAAATTGAGGTTTAGAGGAATTAAGGAACTTCCCCAATGTCACGGAGATATAAAATAGCAAAACCATGGGAACCCATATTTTATGCTAAAATCCATTCTGACTATGAAATATAGCATGTACATGATCCCTCTGAGAACAGAAAAAGGAGGTGGTAAGAACGAGTTGTCCAGTCAGACAAAACTTTCCACATCACTTCCGCGTCATCATGGGATGCCCGGACCAACATGGTCCTTAGTGCCACCAGTGAACTGGGGTAAGGAGATGGACATCCAGGAAGGGTCTGTGAAGCAGCATGGGATAAGTTTAGAGAGAGATATGCAGTGTACAATGAGCCATTTAAATATACAAAATATTTGTTAAGTCAAGTGTTGTAATTTGGGGATTCACCATATACTGAAACCAGGCACAAATTAACTGGTGGCACCAGTTTTACCACTACTGGATCTCCGTTTAGTTATTTAAGCAACCTGAATGAAACATAAAACTTTGAGTTTATTGAGCATTGTCAACATACAGGCACACATCATTTTATTGCGCTTTCCAGATATTGCACTTTCTACAAATTGAAGGTTTGTGCTAACGCTGCATCAAGTGAGTCTACTGGCACCATTTTCCAATAGCATTTTCTCACTTTGTGTCTGTGTCACATTTTGGTAATTCTCACCACATTTCAAACTTTTTCATTATCATTATATTTGTTATAATGATTGGTGATCAGTGATCTTCGACGTTACTAGGACACACTGGAGCCTCAGATGATAATTGGCATTTTTTAAACAATAAAGTATTTTTAATTATGTACATTTTTTTAGATGTAATGCTATCACACACTTAATAGACTACAGTATAGTGTAAACATAACTTTTATATGCACTGGGAAGCCAAAAAAATTGATGTGACTTACTTTATTGCGATAGTCTGGAACCAACTGAAGTATATCTCCGAGGCGTGGCTGTACTTCAAGAGACTGACAGCCTGAGATAAAAAAGCCTATCAACAAACACAGCCATTTCTATGTCCGTGAGTCTATTTCTGTTTTGTAAATAAATTCATTTGTATCATTTTTTTAGATTGCACATATAAGTGATATATGACATTTGTCTTTGTCTGACTTACTTCACTCAGTATGATAACCTCTAGGTCCATCCATATTGCTGCAAATGGCATTATTTCATTCTTTTTTATGGCTGAGTAATATTCCCTTGTGTATATGTACCACATCTTCTTTATCCATTCATCTGTCGATGGACATTTAGGTAGCTTCCATGCCTTGGCTATTGTATATAGAGCTGCTATGAACATTGGGGTGCATGTATCTTTTCAAATTAGGGTTTTCATCTTTTCCGGATATATGCCCAGGAGTGGGATTGCTGGGTAATATGGTAACTCCACAGATATAGAAAAAAAACTTATGGTTACCAAAGGGGAAGGGGGGTTAAATTAGAAGCTTGGGATTAACATATACACACTCTATATATAAAATAGATAACCAACAAGGACCTACTGTATAGCACAGGGAACTACACTCAATATCTTGTAATAACCTATAATGGCAAAGAAGCTGAAAAAGAATATATAAATATATATCTTTATATATATACAGCCATTTAACCAACTTCAGGATTAAAAGTCTCTTCATGATACTGAAAGTTTATGGTCACAAGTAAGCTTTCTGTACTTGAACTGAGTTTTACAGCAATCTGAAATCTAAAGGCTAATTAAATACAAACCTGTCTCCCTTCCCCAATTAACAGTTCTGTTTCAAAAAATAGAACTTCCTATGATTGTACACCCCACAGGATTCTACTTCATCCTCCTTTGCACCTGCTAACTAGATCAGAGGAAACCAAAATATTTCCAAGACATATACTTTACCTAAACCAGCTCCATACGAAACACTATATAAAGAACGGCTTTTTTTTTTTTTTTGAGTGCCGCTGTTTGAAGTCAAGGCTCTTTTTGCTTACACCAATGTTTAAATTTCAGAGATTGTCAAAGGAATTCATCTTTAAAACAAAAATCTTTGCAATTTCTCTTCTAAATATTTATCTCAAAGAAATAATCAGTCATGAAATGGTTTTTGCCCCAGGGTGTTCACTGAAGCATTATCTATAAGATATGGAAAGAACAAAAACTTCCAACAACCTGGAATTAGTGAAATAAATTATGAAATATCCATTATATAGAATATCATGCAGTAATTTTAAATATTTTCAAAAATACCTGATTACACGAAAACATGTTCATAATATAAGTTAGAAGAATGGGATACAAACAGTATATACAGTATGATCCCAATTTTAAAAATATCTAATGTTCTACACAGGAAACATGAAAAAATATGAACAGGTGGTACAATTATGAGTAATTTTTATTTTTCTTCTTTATAAACCCTTTTGTTTTCTTCTCATATTTTTAAAGTGGTCTTGTATTTTTTTATTCCAAAGTAAACTGATTAAAAAATATCCTAAGTACACACTACTTAAGACACTTTTCCAGCAGATTAACTAAATATACCTATTGACTATTATAGCAATAGGATATACCCTAGGAATTATGTCTTATCATTTTCACCTCTGAGAAAACAATCTTAAATGGTAATTCTCCCTCACCTGAAATACAAGCACCAAGATGTCAAAAACAACAATAAGAAATGGCAAAAATGGGAATATGCAAGCAAGTAAAGAAATACAGGAAAAAAAGCTTAAAAATTACATTCGTCTATAAAGGACAATGTATTATTCAGTGTCAATAGCAGAATGTCAATCTGAGAGCAACACTATGTAATTAGAGCATATAATGTAGAATGCAATAATATGAATATTCAAAGCTATTATGCTGCCCTTTCAAATTCTATTTTATAGAAAGTAAAAATTTTATATATATACTTTTTATGTAAACAAGTATTATATATACATATAAATTTAAAACAGCTTAAGAGAATCAGAGTTGTATTTTCAATATATGGGTTACAAGATTACAAAAAAATGATTTGCTATTTAATCTTTTAAAACAGAGATGGTAGAAATAAGAGATCAGATTTTATAAAAGAAAATGATTTTAGCAAAGAGAAACTTCTCTTCAGAACTAGTCATAGGATATCAGGTTATTTCAAAAGTCCTTTAACTCAAGGCTTTCTGCTTATTCCATTTTCATTAAGTACTCTCACTTCACAAATGCTATTTTAACAAATGTTAGCAAACATAATTTTAACAAAATAAAAATACATAATAACACAAAGAATGACAGAGTTAAAGAACTATCATGTAACTGTCAAGATGACAACAGACAGTGAAAATTAATTCCAGGTTAATAGTTTTGAGGGTGGGGGTTGAAAATGACCCTCAGGGGCTTCCCTGGTGGCGCAGTGGTTAAGAATCCGCCTGCCAATGCAGAGGACACGGGTTCGAGCCCTGGTCCGGGAAGATCCCACATGCCACGGAGCAACTGAGCCCGTGCGCCACAACTACTGAGCCTGCGCTCTAGAGCCTGCGAGCCACCACTACTGAGCCTGCGTGCCACAACTACTGAAGCCTGCGCACTGCAACGAAGAGTAGCCCCTGCTCGCTGCAACTAGAGAAAGCCTGCGCACAGCAACGAAGACCCGATGCAGCCAAAAAAAAAAAAAAGAAAAAAAAGTAAATGACCCCTCAGAAGTCATCTAGCCCAACATGTTTGTTTTTCAGATGAAGACCTGCATTAACTTCTCACCTTTTCTGTGTTAATGATGGCACACCACTTAAACATAAGTTTATCTCCTCCATTATGCACTTTTCCATACCTGCATATGCAATTTAGAGTGCAATTATAAGGAGAAACATTTGATTTTTCATGCGTAATTTTACACAAAACCTCCTATTACAGGCAATCACAAAACTAAGAATGAAGTATGATAAGCCAAAGTATTTTGTAACCATTACCAATGAACGCCAAAATACCGCTCAGTAGTTACTTGGGAAAGGTTAAAAAAAAAACCACCACCACATTAATGGCTTTTACAGGCTACTTGGCACAATATTTGAGGGAAAAAAATATAAGAAAGTATTACACATATAGGTTTTTATTCTCTTGTTATCAACCATTTCTCTTATTTTTCATTACATTATGTCTGGCTTTATTTCTTCTTAGCTTGTAAAAGTGGATGGCTGGAGAACATTTACAGACAAGTAAAAATGTGGCAAGACTTAAGTGATGAGAATTCTACCATTTCTGTAAACTCTTATTAAAGCTTTAGTGTTTCTATGATATACTACTACAGTACTTTGAATTTATATAGCACCTGTCTGCTGAAGAGCCAAGGCTTACATAGCTCATTTATCCTTTCAGCATGCCTGTGAAATATACAGATTGAAAACAGATGGCTTACAAATAAAGTAAAATCCAGATATGAAAACAGAGAACTTCCATGATTTACTGAAGATGGCCTGTCTGTGCAAACTGTAGAGGCCTAAAAGATCCTGGAGTCCACACTCAATGCCTTTTCCAATAAACAACACTACCTCCTTATCATCAAACAAATTTCTAGACTGTTAAGAGAAATTAAGCTTTGTCATAATATAAAATCAGTAAGTTTAATGCACCAAAAATCCTTGATAAAGAATGATATAAATGGTACCTCTATATTTTAAAGAAATAACATTACTCACGGAATAAGCCACTGGTGATCATCTTCCTGGATAGTCACCAATTTGCCTACAAGGTATTTAGCTTGGTTCAATATAGTTGCATTAAAATTGGAAAAAAATCAACTGATAAATATAACTGAAATAAGCCAGACTATATCTATATAAAAGATATATCTTGTAAAAGAAAAAAAAATCCCAGCAGACCAAAATCCTTGAGCCATGCCCTCATTTTATAAATAAGAAAATGCGTGGTGTCTGGCACATGTATGTACTCAATGTTAGTTATCAATATAATAATCTTAAGTGACTTTCTCAAGGTCAAACTATGAGTCAGTGGCAGAGCCATGTCTAGAATCTAGTTCTTCTGAAGCAAGTCCAACATATGTCCCCCTTAGCATTGTAATTTTCATTTAACAGCAATGCTTTTTCATCCCTAAAACAGTTTATACTCACCAATATTTGTCTTTCAAGTGCTAAGAATAGGGCAAATTCAATGTTATTAATTAAGCATATTGAATTTTTGGAAACTGTCTCACCTCCATAACTACCATTGGCCCAAGTATTATCAGATCTTCTCCTGAGACTGACATTTCATGATCAGACAGTTTTTTATATTTCTAGGTCATAATTTTAACCAAAGCTCTCTCATCACTAAAAACAGCTAGTCGTGACCACTGGTATCTAAAAGACCTTCCAACAGTATAATGTATCCAAAAAACTTTTGAAACCTCCAACACAATGAACATACATCATATGGTGCATCACTCTCTAGAATAATTATAGACTCAAAACATGATCTAGCTGTTTTCTTCTAAACTGAGTTTTATTATTTTCACAGATTAAACTTTCCCCCTCTGGATTACTTTTCACCAAAAGAGCATAAGCAAGTACAAAATGATTCCAAAAACAGTTACCCAAGTTTTCATGTATTGATAGATGTTCGTTTTCAATTTTATACCAGCTACTTTTGGAATCTGTACTAAACAGCAAAAACAAACAGTTTGGCATATTCATTCCACCTAGATTATAGCAATAGCAAATTCATGAATTTATCATATGTGCTAAGAATATTATGTCAGTAAATTTCTTGGAAAGGTAAGTAGAAATGCTTAAAACAGAATATGGAAAAATTGCAAGTGAATTTTCTTCCTTTTGTCATCAGTTTCACCATAAAGAATCTCCTTAGTGCTCAAGCACCACGGGCAAGTTTCTACCCCCTTCTTTTCTGTAACAGTCACATTGTTTGCCTAGGAGCAAAATTTCATGGGGTTCCTAATAGTGCCCTGGATATAGACATTCTGCCAGTATAAACAGTCACAGTCAAGTCTAATGTGCTTGTAACCATTTGTAGAAGAGACTTAATCTCAACCCAAATATTACTCACTAGTTATAATTAATCCTTCTACCCAAAATGCATTAAGCCTAGACATTTTTAGCAATTGACTCTAAATGATGGCCTCAGACTAGACTAGAGACCTTGGACCTCAGTGTTGATTGTCTGTGTTAAATCAAGGCAGAGCATAATTTATTTGGCTCTCCCACCCCAGGTAAAGAGCTTGATAACTTTCTAGATCTAATTGTAGAAATTAAGAAGTAGACTCATAATCCTCTAATTTTAATGAAAGCCTGGGTTCATTAGATCATATGACTAAAAAATGAAGTCAGTAGTTGTAAATGAGTGGACACACCGAGACAATGAAAGACTGTGGTTGGAGAGCCTAGCGAGGATCCTGTTTTGACATGAGTTAATACTATCTTAAAAAGAACTTATCTCCCTACCACTTTAACCTAGTTGGATAGTTGTGCTCTTCTTTTTTTAAGGTTAAATATTTGTTAGGAGTTCCATCTAAAATTATATTATCACCTCTCTTCCACTAGGGGGGTCTATCTACCAGTGTAGTTAACTCCAATTAACTCAGGTGCAGTTCGAGTCCACTTCCAGCTAATCTGTGCCGCAAGGCTAGCCTTGTGGTCAGAACTATGTGCTTTAAAGTTGTTCTAGTTTTTAGGCTCAGAAACCCATGCACAGCATGAAAATGTCGTGCTCAAGTCATTCAGAGGTTGCTGCAGTAAGTAGACAAGGATTTTTGGCTGAAGCATACAAAAGCCAAAATCTCTTAAATATTCCCAGTTTCCTTTTTAGCTGCCCTAGCTGTTTTCAAGACTGAATACGTATCAACTGGATCCATTTTTGTAAATAAGTAAAGCTTTTAAACTCTCAACCTCAGAGATTCCTCTGCCCATTTCTACACTCTGCAATATATAATCTGAATAGCAAAAACTGCCACGTTTTTCCAACAGCAACCTTAACTTGGGCCACTTGGGTGGGTATTGGTCATTATGGGAGTTGTTTCTGTGGCCTCTCATTCTACTAAAGTACTGGCAGGTAAAAACCCAACTAGCTCGGTTTCTTAAATTTAGTGTCCACTGTTTTCCTGCCTGATTTCTGATCCAATTAATTCCAAACCACAATAACTGATGGTTAATTTTAGCCAAGAGATTATCCACCACCTTCAAGCAGATGCCTAATATAGAGAACAGTTCAACTGGAATATAGGCCAGACCCAGGGACATGGACAAAGCCTAATTTTTTAAAAACACTATCTTATGGGATATGGCTTTAAATCTATCATTTAGGAATGAAATAGGGCATGAATAAATGGACGATTTTTCTAGAAAATAATTAGTAAGATATTTTTAAAATTTAGAAAAGCCATAACTAGATTGAAGGGCCACAGGGGAGATATATATCCCAGCACAAACATATTTCAAGCCCTTATTTTAAAAACAGCTTCTGTTTTTTATTTTGGATAAAATCTGAGCACCAAATTCCCTTTCTGTTCCCCTCATCCAAATCCAAGTAGAACTCCCTTGAGTAGAGGCTAGTTCACACCGCCCCCTCCCCTTTTTTGTCACGGTAGTTTTGGGAAAATGAACTTCAGCCATTACATTCCAGTTTTAAAGTCAAAAGAAGTCATGTGACCATTACCCTAGGGGCATCAGAGACTTGGGGCACGTGATGCCAATTGACATATGTGGGGCTTCGGCCACTATGTTGGAATTCACTGTAAATTGGATCTTCAGGATCAAGTTTAAGCTCCCAAATACACTGTGACATCTTGTAAAGCGGAGTGTGCGCTTACCTCTCAGTAGTTTTTAATTTCACCTAGGTTTTCTACCTACTGTGCAGCCAGCCAGGCTCTCTTCCCCACCCCCCATCCCTGGTGACAGGTCGGGCACCCAGAGCATCCCGTCTATCTGATCCTAAACGGCGAGGCTCTCCAACCCAGTTAGTTCTAAACTCAACCTTGAGTACCACCCGGCACGTTGTGCAGATTGGGTGTGGAGCAAGAATTTGCGTCGCGTACAGGAAATGTCAGAATGCATTAAGCCCACTCCACCTCCCAGGTTGGGATCTTCTGCCCTGGAGCCTGGCCGTTGGAGCCGCCAGCACATTAGAGCAAGTAGCAGCAGCGGCGGCGGCAACTCTGGGACTGGCGAGAAGCCCGGGCGGGGGTGGTCGGCGTCCCCCGGCCTCTCATTAGACCGCTAAGTACTGCGAGTGGGGAAAAGTAAACACCGGCAAGTGCAGCTCTGTGGGAGGAGGGGGATGTTGCCCTCGCCCCCCGCCCCTTCGGCTCTGCCTCCCGAGGAGCCCCGGGAGGTGCCGGGCGGCCGCTGCCCCGACCGCGCGCTCGAGGCTGCAGAGCCAGAGGAGCTGAGAAGGGAGAAGACGGGCGGCGCGGGATCTGGGGAGAGGAGAACGGAAAGGTACTGCCCTAATGGCCCGGAGATGTCCTGCTACAGAAAGGAAAAAAGTGCTTACTCATAGGGAGACGCGGTGCGATAGCGATTCGCTCGCTAATGGCAAGGGAAGCAGGCGGCAGGCAGGCAACCGGAGCCTCGTTCCTTCCCTGGGCCACCGCACCCCGTGGAGCCCGGGGGCCGGGGTGAGCCCGTGAGGTCACCCGAGGAGGGCGAGCGGGGCTGGAGGCGTCGCCGGCGACCGGCTCCGGGATTTCCTGAGTCCGGAGCCGGCGGAGGAGGGGGGGAGGAGGGTGGCAGTAGCTGAAGAAGGACGACAGAGGGAAGTTAGGCGCTTGGTTTCCACTTCGGGGCCGCCGCCACGGAAGGGGAGAAGGGCAAGGGCTGGCGTCAAGGACTCCAGCCCAAGTCTGGCAACAAGTTAAGAGCAACTAGTGAGAAAGCACCATCTCTCCAGTGAAGAGCAGAAAACGTGTTTGCGGCGGGCGGTGGTCGTGGGGAACACTCGGTCACTCCCACCCGTCCTTGATGCGAACGATCGCTTTGGCGCCCAAGGTCTAGGACAGAAATTTCTGCAGCCTCCCTCTCAGTCCCCCGCCTCCCGTGCCAGGCACGTTCCTGCCGAGGTTCCCGGAGATGCTCTCTCCTGGACCCACTCATGCCCACGCCCAGGGATCCCGCTCCCCTCGTGCCCTCCCGCGCCTGCAGAGCACTTACATAAAGTCGCAGAGTACCGGATCTGGCCAGACAGCCTCCAACCGACGCACTCAGACAACTTCTGCCGCTCGGAATTTTTGCGGCTGTGGTTCTAAAGCCAGCGCTCCCGCCCCTCCTGCCAGCCCCCTCCGCCCCTCGGCCGCCGCCATTGGCTCCGGTGGTGCTAGCAGTCGGCTGGGAACCAGGAAGGGGATTGGGCCACGAGCCTGTCACATCAACTGGGTGGGGAGTTGGGAGAATAGGCACCGGGACGGGCGCCCTGGAGGGATGGGGACTGTAAGTCTGCGGCTGGGAGCGGAGATTGGTCCTCCGCTCTTGTTTCTTCCCCTCCCTGGCTATGAAGAGATTAGAAGTCCTCAGAGCCTGGCTCGGGGACCACGTTCCAAAAAATCGTGTGGAATAAACGAAGAGATGAGAATGTTGGAGCGAGAGTTTGAACGTCACCAAGCCCCTATTTAAGACTCTGGAGAGTACAGTTTCAACCCAGAATCGTAAAGAGAATCTCGGCATGGGAAGGGACTAGTAATACTAGTACTTGGTTTCTTCTGCTCCAATCAGCCTGCGTGCGGAACAACGCAGAGGGAAAACCTCAGCAATCTTCCCTTTCCAACGAGGTCTAGGGAGCAGATATATGGACAGGACGAGGCTCTCATGTTTTTGGCTTCGTGCCCAAGTAAATTGTTGACCAAAATCACCTGTCTGGTCTGTTTGTCCATGCGGAAAGGAATGAGAGGTGGAGGTGGGAAGGGAAGGTGGAAATAACGTGGTTCCCATTCGTTTGACTGGAAATGGATGTCAATTTTCATCAGTCTCCTTTCACCAGAGAAAACTTGGAGACATGCTCCTGCTTCCCAGAGGACCCTTTCTTCTTCTTGGCCTCTGTGTCATAATTGACCTCTTTCTTTAATACGCGCGGAGGTTTCCCCTCCTTATTGTGCATTCCAATCCTTTGGCTCACTCCAGGTCCAAAATCAGCTCCAAGGACCAGAGTTTGACGGATTCTCCAGGGTCAGGTCAAGAGACTGGCTTGTGGCACAGCTGTAGAAGAGAAAGGCTAAGCCCTTTCCTGTTTCAGTCACAACCGTTTTGTTCAGGAAATGTGTGCTTGGAAAGTTTTTTAAGAATTAAAAATTGGTTCAATTACTTCTCATTTTATATGCACTACGAAAATTGCTAAATTAAGAGTGGCCTGGGACTTCCCTGGCAGTCCAGTGGTTAAGACTCAGCGCTCCCAATGCAGGAGGCACGAGTTCCATCCCTGGTCAGGGAACTAAGATCCCGCATGCCTCAGGGCGCGGCCAAAAAAAAGAGTGGTCTGAAAATCGAATGATCTTGTCAAGGAACCCTCACTTCATCTGCTATTATGAATTTCCTTAGAGAAATTAACCTATATTGAGTGCCGGCGCTTCTTGAATGGGCAGAAGAGGGGAGTTCATATACTGCCTAAAGGCTACACTAGCAGAGAAGGAATTGGCACGGGGAAAAAGGCTCATTAAATATTAATTAATGATTAACCAACTGGAAGAACATATGAAAGGCACAGAAAGGTGAAAAAGAAATGAGAGAGCAATCTGGCTATCGGAAATATTAAATTTCTGGTATGAGAGATTTTGTACTGGGTCAGGTTTGGGTCAGCACAAAAATACTGATTTCAACATGTTCGTGTTGTGTGGACTGTGAAGTGTACCGCCACACACATTTACAAGAGGATCCACAGTGAGATTTCTGGCTTTCAGTAATTGGCCCAAGGTTTGGTATGGTTTCTGGAATTCTTTACACAAAATTTCTAGATACACTAATACAGTACTTCAGTTTTCTACATTTTATGGCGTCTGTTAAGTCGCCACTGAAGAGCTTCCACCTGCTTTAAAACTTAAATTTACAGACTTAGAATGTCTGTATGAAGGGACTGTGCAAGCTAAATTTTCGAGTATGGATATATTTGTCTCAATTACTTAACTTAGTATTCTATTTTAGTTTATTTTTCAAGTGTTAGAATTTAGAATAAGTCAAAATATTAAGAATCCTATGCATATGCTATTTACACTTTCCTGTTGTTTTTTTTTTTTTTTCAAAAAAGCTTACCTGGAAGCTTTACTTTATTTACTAACACTGAGGATGTCAGAATTCAGTAAGAGTTTGTGGTCAAGAAATGTCACTTTAATGGAAGTACAGTGGTCACAGTTTCAAAGCCACAGGGTGCCCAGGTAATGGCACTGTGTCTCAGTGCCTCGGTAGTTTCCAACGGATAAAACTTGCCCTATTTGGATGCTGGTTGAGATTCCTGTTTAACAAGCTCAACAAGGTAGAACTCCATTTTAATGAATACTGCTATGATAGCCATCTTGATGTAACTAAGCTACTTCTGTGTTACCCAAAATCTAAAAGTCCTTTTCAGAGGCTAACATTTTGCTCTAAGAAAGGAGCCTCAGACTCAAAGCTCTATTCAAACTGCATTTCTTTCTGATCTTTCACACCATCAATTTAAGCCATATAGGATCATTCACAAAGTAACCCAAAGTTGGTAGTTTTCCTATCTATATAAAGAGGCTTGCAGGGACTTCCCTGGTGGTCCAGTGGGTAGGACTCTGCGCTCCCAATGCAGGGGACCCGGGTTCGATCCCTGGTGGGGGAACTGGATCCTGCATGCATGCCACAGCTAGGAGTTTACATGCCGCAACTAAGAAGGCTGCATGCGGCAACTAAAAGATCCTGTATGCCAGAACTAAAAGATCCCGCATGCCGCAACTAAGACCCAGCGCAGCTAAAATAAATAAATAAATATTTTTTAAAAAAAGAGGCTTGCACAGCTGGTCTTCAGGGTCCCTTTCAGAAGCTCAAAGGCAGATCATAGGGCCTAATTCATCTTTTAAAAATTGAGTTATAATTAACATACAATATTATGTTAGTTTCAGGTGTACAACATGTTGATTTGATATTTTTATATGAGATGATCACCACAATAAGTCCAGTTACCATCAATCACCATACAAGTTGTTATAATATTATTGACTATATTCCGTACGTGTACATTACATCCCTGTGACATTTATTTTATAGCTGGAAGTTTGTACCTTTTATTCCCCTTCGCCTATTTCACTCATTCCCCCATGCCCCCTCCATTCTGGCAACCACCAGTTTGTTCTCTGTATCTCTGAGTCTGTTTCTGTTTTGTTTTGTTTGTTCGTTTGTTCTGCTTTTTAGATTCCACATATAAGCGAAATCATACGGTATTTGTTTTTCTCTATCTGGCTTATTTCTCTTAGCATAATACCCTCCAGGTCCATCCATGTTGCCACAGATGGCAAGATTTCATTATTTTTTTATGGCTGAGTAATATTCCACTGTATGTATGTACATCACATCTTCTTTATCCATCCCTCTATTAATGGGTACTTGGGTTGCTTCCATATCTTGGCTATTGTAAATAATGCTGCAGTAAACATAGGAATGCATATATCTTTTCAAATTAGTGTTTTTGTTTTCTTTGAATAAATACCCAGAAGTGGAATTGCTGGATTGTATGTTAGTTCTATTTTTAGTTTTTTGAGGCACCTCCATATTGTTCTCCATAGTGGCTGTATCAATTTACATTCCCACCAACAGTGCAAGAGGGTTCCCTTTTCTCCACACCCTTTCCAGCACTTGTTGTTTGTAGATGTTCTGATGATGCCCATTCTGACCCTGTGAGGTGATACCTCATTGTAGTTTTGATTTGCATTTCTCTAATGATTAGTGATGTTGAGCATCCTTTCATGTGTTTGTTGGCAATCTGTATATCTTCTTTGGAGAAATGTCTATTTAGGTCTTCTGCTCATTTTTGTATTGGGTTGTTTGTTTTTTTGATATTGAGCTGCATGAGCTGCTTGTATATTTTGGAGATTAATCCTTTGCCAGTTGCTTCATTTGCAATTATTTTCTCCCATTCTGAGGGTTGTCTTTTCATCTTTTTTATGGTTTCCTTAGCTGTGCAAAAGCTTTTAAGTTTCATTAGGTCCCATTTGTTTATTTTTGTTTTTATTTCCATTTCTGTGGGAGGTGGGTCAAAAAGGATCTTGCTGTGATTTATGTCATAGAGTGTTCTATGTTTTCCTCTAAGAGTTTTAT
Source organism: Eubalaena glacialis (assembly GCF_028564815.1). Taxonomy (NCBI): domain Eukaryota; kingdom Metazoa; phylum Chordata; class Mammalia; order Artiodactyla; family Balaenidae; genus Eubalaena; species Eubalaena glacialis. The sequence goes on along the minus strand of NC_083736.1, from coordinate 106,180,418 downwards.
AGTGTCTGGCTTTACATTTAGGTCTTTAATCCATTTTGAGTTTATTTTTATGTATGGTGTTAGGGAGTGTTCTAATTTCATTCTTTTACATGTAGCTGTCCAGTTTTCCCAGCACCACTTATTGAAGAGGCTGTCTTTTCTCCATTGTATATTCTTGCCTCCTTTATCAAAGATAAGGTGACCATATGTGTGTGGGTTTATCTCTGGGCTTTCTACCCTGTTCCATTGATCTATATTTCTGTTTTTGTGCCAGTACCATATTGTTTTGATTACTATAGCTTTGTAGTATAGTCTGAAGTCCAGGAGCCAGATTACTCCAGCTCCGTTTTTCTTTCTCAAGATTGTTTTGGCTATTTGGGGTCTTTTGTGTTTCCATACAAACTGTGAAATTTTTTGTTCTAGTTCTGTGAAAAATGCCATTGGTAGTTTGATAAGGATTGCATTGAATCTGTAGATTGCTTTGGGTAGTATAGTTAGTCATTTTCACAATGTTGATTCTTCCCATCCAAGAACATGGTATATCTCTCCATCTGTTTGTATCATCTTTAATTTCTTTCATCAGTGTCTTATAGTTTTCTGCGTCCAGGTCTTTTGTCTCCTTAGGTAGGTTTATTCCTAGGTATTTTATTCTTTTTCTTGCAATGGTAAATGGGAGTGTTTCCTCAATTTCTCTTTCAGATTTTTCATCATTAGTGTATAGGAATGCAAGAGATTTCTGTGCATTAATTTTGTATCCTGCTACTCTACCAAATTCATTGATTAGGTCTAGCAGTTTTCTGGTAGCATCTTTAGAATTCTCTATGTATAGTATCATGTCATCTGCAAACGGTGATAGTTTTACTTCTTCTTTTCTGATTTGGATTCCTTTTATTTCTTTTTCTTCTCTGATTGCTGTGGCTAAAACTTCCAAAACTATGGTGAATAATATTTAGCCTATTATTCTTGATTGTTTGATTCTCAAATATGTTAGGCCAGATTTTAGTGTATTTAAAAGTGTCTGTGTGCATAAGAGTGTGTGTGTGTGTGTGTGTGTGTGTGAGAGAGAGAGAGAGAGAGAGAGAGAATATAATATGATTTTTAAATGCTGTAAGTATTTGAAGGCAGATGGATGGATCAAGAGACTGAAAAAGGAGCTTTCACCACATAGGTCATTGGTTAACTACCATAAATATTTGAGTCTGTGTCTACTAAACAAACAAAATGTGACTTTAAAAAGAGGTTGACAGAGTTATAACATAGATGAACTTTGAAAATATTATGCTAAGTGAAAGGAGCCAGTTACAAAAGACCACATATTGTATGATTCTATTTATCTGAAATGTACAAAAAGGGAAAATCCATAGAGACAGAAAGTAGATTCATTGTTGCTCGGAGCTGGGGTGGGAAGGGGTGGATTTGAAGGAAAATGGGGAGTTACTGCTGATGGGGTTCCCTTTTGGGGCCATGAAAATGTTCTAAAATAAACTGATGGTTGCACAACTCTGTAAATACACTAAAAACCATTGAATTGTACCATTTAAGCAGGTGAATTGTATGGTGTTGTGAATTATATCTCAATAAAGCTGGTATTAAAAAAGAGATTGACACAATTAGGCTGCTTAAGCACAGGAAAACCACACTAGTGAAGATATGGCATGTGACGGCAGGAAACAAGTATAGAAAGGATCTGTATTGCAAGAGACAAACTAAACTCAGAAATCAAAAGGGCCTTGGAAGATGAAGTCATCTACCTCTTTTTCAGCATGATCCCTTGTTTGCCACTGTCATTGCAAGAAGGACAAAGTGCTTCAATTTACCACAAAAGAGATTTCAACATTGCAAAAACATTTGATTTCAACAAATCAAATAAGCCAGAAACAGAAGCTGGATAGCAAAAAAAAAAAAAAAAAAAAAAAAAGATATATTTCTTCTCTGATACTTTTAGAAAGGTTTAAGTAATCATGTGACTATACTGGTTTAGGGATTATATCATGCCAATATTTTCATAACTAATTGCAGTCAGAAAGATAATTGGACATTTGGTCTAAATAACCAAGAGTTTCCTTATAAAATGTCACAGAAGGGCTGAGGACAAGAAGTTTCATTTTGAACCAACAAACATCTCTTTGATAATTTAGAACCAAGAATGCATCCACTGGTTTGTTTCTTCGTCAATGTCATAGGGTCACCTGAACAAGGGTGTAAATAGAGTGTAAACCTGTCCATTCAGAGAGGATTCCCTTTCACACACTGGCACCATTATAGTAAGATACATCTCATCTAGTGGATGGAATGGAGTAGGCCTAGAAGTAACTAAGCTTAACTAAACTTTAAATTTTTAAAAAATATTTGGGAGTCTTCAGGAAAGTACACCATGTGACATGAGATCAGACTCGTACGAATATTCTAAGTCAGGAGTCAAAAACATTGTCTACGAAGGGCCAGATAGTAAATATTTTTGGCACACAGGCCATATAGTCTCTGTTACAACTACTCAACTTGGCTGTTAGAGTACAGAAGCAGCCACAGACAATAAGTAAACAAATGGCCTTGGTGATGTGCCAATAAAGCTTTATTTACAAAAACAAGCAGCAACAGGTTGGGCCTGGAGCAGCTTAGTTTGCTGACTCCGTCTGGGTTCCTGTGCTTGCCCCAATATGGACTTGGTATCCGGATGGAGTTGTGTTCTTAAAGGGGTATATTTACGTTAGAATTGGTTCATGACTGAAGATATGAAACAGATTAAGATAGAAATTAGCACCTTTGCACATTACAATCTTAGGTCTTCACAATCTTTAATACCAAGCAACTGATGGATAGCTGTATTCTACTCTCATTTCTTTATCACCATTCAAATTTGAATGTAATCGCAATTGCGGAATTCCACGGGGGTGGGGGAGAATGACAACTACAACTACCTCTTACTGAGCTACTTCTATGTGGCAGGACTTGTACTAGGAACTTTATGTATATTATCTCATTTAAGGCTAATAACAATTCCATGAATGGAAGTGTTATTATCCCCATATTCAAATGAGAAAATAAGGCTTATAGAATTAATTAGTAACTTTTGCCCAAGATCATTTGGCTTGTAATGTAGAAGCTGGAAGGTACAGGAGTGGGGAGGAGATATTCCATCTCATATCTGACTCTACAGCCTGTGAATAGAACCATAGGATCTTACAGGAAACGTTCACTGTACTTTATCCCCAAAAATAAAGCATGGGAATGCAGCTGATGATTTTACCTTTCTTCTCAATTCCATGGAAAATTGGTTAGCCCACTAGTGGTAAATCTCATTGATAAGCAGGCATGTTTATTACACTTATACCTAATCTGATGTTGACGGTGTATAGTAGCATGTATTTATTTTTATAATTCTACACATGGTGCTTTCTTTCTACCAAATGACACTGTCACCTTTGAAGAGTAAGTCAGTGGATCCGTGAAATAGAAATTCATGCCAATGGCAGCAGGAAAAATATAATTCTATCTTCCTCTTAAGCAATATTTTAGGTGATGTCCAGGATTAATAACATAGATATATTAGGACTCTGAAGACTGGAAATAGAGTTTTATTTTCAGGCTATATTCTACGGGATATTAAAATATAGGATAATTTCAGTGAAAAGCTTAGTCAAACCAGTTATTTGTTACAAATACAAAACAACAGATTTTCAGTTTATCCTCTAGGCAGGATATAGACAGAGGCCTAATTTATCAAATTTTCCAGAAAATATACTATTATAGCCCAACTTGTCCTACCTGATGAACTCTGAATTACAAGTCACATAAATCGTGTGTCGGAGGGAGGTAGTTTTAAACAAATGAAATATATTTCAAAATAAATGTGTTGATAACAAAACACCCATAGCATATGGCCGACATTTTCTTTAATTTGTTTAATATAGGGTCTCCTGAAGCATCACATTTAAAAACTAAAATAGAGATTGGGATTGACATATATACACTAATATGTATAAAACGGATAACTAATAAGAACTTGCTGTATAAAAAAATAAATAAAATTCAAAAAGTCAAAAAAATAAAAAATAAAATAATTTGATAATGAAAATCATAGAATTTTTGTGTTAGAAGGAACATTATAGACCATCCCCCTCACTTCACTGATTAGTAAAACAGAGGCCCACAGGAGCAAAATGACTTGCCGTAATCTTTTGGTTCTTTCAAAGTCCTTTTATAGTTACCTTACCAGATGGCATTTTCAGGATTATAATCTTCTTTCCATGTAATTCAGTTTTAAGTGTGGATTTGCAAATATGCTAGATAATGATGTGTTCCAGTGACCCTGCCTTAACTCAGGCCATGTAGCAGGATAGAGTCCCTTCCAGCTGTCAGTTTCCTGGAGAAGGGAAGTCAACAATAAGGTACTACCTGAGTGTACCCAAATAGCAGGTAGGGTGTAAGTGGGTCTCCAAAACCTTGCACTTACAGAGCAAAAGTAGGGCCGGGACTGACCGAGATCAGGAACCCTGTCAATCAAAAGAAATGCAAAATCCAAGTTTTAAGGACCCAGTCCAAGATGAGGGCTTGACAAGGAGGCAAGGGGAGGCAAGTGAAGGCAAGGAAAACATGAATAGCAGCTCAGCATAGAAATGATTTGCTGGTTTTGAGACAGTGCCCCCTACAGGTCACACGATGCAAAGATCCCTTGTTCGGACTACTTTTTTAAGTCGGCTCTCTAATTAATTAGTCTGATTCTAAGAGGCATGAAAGTCACTACATTATTCCTGGGGAAGCTGGAGTAAATTATTCACAACAGGAGGAACAATTCAATGTCTGCAAAGAGGTCACTTGACAGGTCATTCTGTGCCACAATGGAAAGACTTCACCTAGTTTGCCTCCTTAATTCTCATTTCCCCCTTTCCTTATTGTTGAGTATACAAAAGTCCTTCTCTTCTGTTAAAGGAGGGCAAGCCCTTTCTCTTCATCAAATCTGAGAAACAGATTCTAGGCTTATTTATCCTTTCCAGTTTCTTTGTTACCTTGTCTGAAGCAGGTACTGCTCAGTCAAGTACATGACATAATCATTCTGGATCAGTGTAAGTTTCAAGAGCAGAAAACCCACCAAGGAGAGAGGCATAGGTTAACAGATTGCAAAGGGTTGGCAGTACTTCCTTTAAACCCAGATATGAATACCAGCCTCTCCTACCTCCCAGTGACATATGATTATGTGTTAGAGCTCCCCAGATGCACAGAACGGATGGATGTGCCAGACTAGAAGCAGTCGGCCAGGAGTCTTTCGTCTTTAAAATTTAACTTGGAATATTTAAAATAGTTATAGATATAATTCTTTTTACCAGAAATGATTCAGAACATTAAGGTCTTTTCTCAATCTTACTTTCCGTTTTGAAGTAAATATAAATTTCTCAAAAATGAACCAATACCTCCATTAGTATTTACACCAACCTTTTTTTTTTTTTTTTGTGGAGGAAAGAAAATCCTCTGAAGGTTTGGAACAGCTCAGCCTCCAAAGTGCAGGCCAGAAAAGTGGGCTAATTGAATGCTTATCGGTAGTAGTATAATTTTTTCCAAATGTTTCATAGAGTTTTTTTTTTTAAATAAATTTATTTATTTATTTATTTATGGCTGCATTGGGTCTTCGTTGCTGTGTGTGGGCTTTCTCTAGTTGTGGCGATGGGGGCTACTCTTTGTTGCAGTGTGTGGGCTTCTCATTGCGGTGGCTTCTCTTGTTGTGGACCACAGGCTCTAGGCGCGTGGGTTTCCGTAGTTGTGGCACACGGGCTTAGTTGCTCCGTGGCATGTGGGATCTTCCGGACCTTCCGGACCAGGGATCGAACCCGTGTCCCCTGTATTGGCAGGCAGATTCTTAACCACTGCGCCACCAGGGAAGTCCCTCACAGAGCTTTATAAATAATTAGAAGTACTGTGCTTTGTGACCACCTAGAAGGGTGGGATAGGGAGGGTGGGAGGGAGGCTCAAGAGGGAGGGGATATGAGGATATATGTATACATATAGCTGATTCACTTTGTTATACAGCAGAAACTAACACAACATTGTAAAGCAATTATACTCCAATAAAGATGTTTAAAAAAATTCAGTTTCTAAAAGGGAAATTGATATATAAATTACAAAAATGTGTATGAAAGGATAAAGTATTATCTAAATCCAAAAAATGCATAACTATTAGTAAGTTTTTTTTCAATTACTTAAAATTTTTAAATGAAAGTGCCATGCTCAGAGCTAATTTCTGTGTTTTCAGTTATTCCTATTAAAAGTCATTAAATTAATTATAATGCTTTGGTGCTTCATGGAAGCTAAATATTTGCTTAAACATTAACATCTACAATCTTAAAACCAACATCTTAAATCTCAGTACAGGGGACAATTCTTTCCCATGATCACTAAGATAAGTCATTTCAATTACTGCCCTGAAGGCTTAATAGAAATCCTATGAAACCGGTGGCTTGCACCACGCAACAACTTAATCTTTATTGCAAAACACTTTCTTTTGTAACACTTCTTAATACGTTTATAGATCATTTAATGAGATTTAATTTTATAAGTAATGAATTTTCAAGGTGTATGCAGAATTTGGCAATGGTTTTTGGAAAATGAAAACATGAAATTATATAAATACAATATAGTTATGATGCAACATGAAGGTTGTCGTTTTTATTTGGTATCCTCATATTTGCTTCAGACAGCTGTTCCCTTCTCCTCGGTTGGGTTCGGGCATATTGTCTGGAAAGCTGGGTGATAAATATTCATGGTGTTTTAACGTAATTGTAAGTAAAAAATGGTTGCATTGAGAATCAATTTTAATTCTTTCTTGGTTTATTTTCCTCCTCAACATTGCGGGGTCATAAGTTTCTAAAAACTTTAAAAAGTTATTATTATACCTGTTCCAGGATCTTCTTGAAAAGGCACAAAAAGGAATTATTTCTCCTTTTCTAAAATTGAATGCAAATGATCAGATATATAAACCTTAACATGCAAATTAGTGAAACATTCCACAGATTGTCTGCTGCCACTTCTCACCCCACCCACGCATTCCCTCATATTCTAGCTAAACCAGCTATTTCATCATTTCCCAAATATGCCTGTATACCTATATAATCCACTTTTGACAGTGGAATAGAAAACATGTGTATTTAAGGAGAGTCAGACCTTGGTTTGAATCTGTCTCTTGCTATCTGTGTGGCTTTGAGAAAGTTATTTAGTCTCTGTCTGCCTTGGTATACTCATAAGAAAATTCAGAGAATTAGCACTTGAGCATAGTGCCAGGTATATAGCATGTGCTCAGTTAGTTGTTATTGAATGAAGGATCAAATATAACATACATAAAGTATCGGTACGTAGTACCTCTATCATTTACCCTCTGTTCCTCTGTGAGGTCTGCTTTCATGTTCCTTTTTAACCTAGCAGGTCCCTAACCATCCTTCAAGTCCTATATCAAATGACGTCTTTGGAGATGACTTCTCCAGCCCCTCCAAGGCAGAGCTAATGGTTCTATCTCTGCACTCTCACAACATCTCATACTTAGCTCCCAGAGCGTGGTGCTGTCATTGTTGTCTATGTCTCCAACCAGGTATAGGGAGCTCCTTGAGGGCAGTGATTCCACCTTATTGGGCTTTGTGTCCCTAGTTTCTAAGTCCCGGGTACATAATAGAGCAAATAAATGTTTGATGAAAGATGAAGAAGAGGCTGAGTTGTCTGCCAAAGCTTTTTACTAGAATGTAAGATTGGACTAAACTTCTGAATTCACATATTCCCCACATCCCCACTAGACCATAAAATCTAAGGGAAGGCCCCTTTCTTTGTATTTGCAGCGCTGACACAGTATCTGGCTCAATAAATGTCTGTTGAATTAACGTAGGCAAAATCCGTCTTTAGAGCTCTTTCACCCATTCTTTTCCATTATTTTAGTAACTCTCTTCCCCCACTTCATAGGATCCCTACAATATCTGCCTTCCCTTGTGTGCTCTCAGTCTCTGATTTCTTTCCCTAAGTACCAAAAGATAGGTTTGAATTAGATAAACTCATCACCATTAATGTGTTATTAGCTAACTCCTTGCCATCCCTCCCAATCAGTAAATGTCCTGGCGAATGGTGGTATATCAGGACAGCCTGTTTCAAGGGGTTAGGGGAGGGGAGATTTGGATGCATAATCCTTAAAATATCTTTCAAATTACACTGTATACAGTGACTACTCAGTGTGTTAATTGGCATGTCTAGCCCTGGACAGAGGTTCGATAAATTAGATATAGTGCATCAACCTCTGAAATCCCTCAGTTCTGAACCTATCCTTTTAAACATGGAGAATTAAACTCACCAAGTCTAATTCCCCACTTTGAGTTTGGGAATGCTCAAGTAGTGACCTCCTGCGGAGCTGGGAGAAAAATCTTGGCTCTAACTCCCTTCCAGATTACCTGAAGTGACCCCCACTTAGTTTTCATTTGCCCAGCAACCAAGAAGGGACCATTTTCCATGCTGATTTTAATATGAAGAAATTTGGGCTCTAGGTGGGTATTCAGCTAGCAAGTAGTGTACCAGAATTATCTCTGTCCCATCAGTCTATCAAGCATGATACAAACAAAATTAATATGGATGCCTAAGATTCTTTGGTATTTTCTCCTGCAAAGTTGGTCTTTGATGAGTCGGGTCAAGTATCCCTGCCTGTGTCATCTTCCTTTTCAGTCTTTTAATTACCAAAACTAACCCCTGTCCAACCATTCAACTGGCAAGGAAGGAATACGACATTTCTCTTATGATTACAATTTAAATATCTTGAAGGAAAGTCTTTTCTGTTAAAAAAAAAAAAAACTCAGAAGTGTTAACGGTGTTACGTTGGTCAATTTGGGTACCGGATTGTACAAGCAGAAGTGTTTTGGTCTAAGACTCCTAAATTAGAATATAGTTAGACAAGGATTGTTAGTAAAAATTTCCTTTTGCTTTATCCTGATAATTGTTTTATTTTCCTTCAGACATCTGTTCCCAGAGACTGTTGCCTTGAGTCCATATCCCCCTCTTTCAATTAAGGAGACAGATAAGCAGTTGTCTTCAGAATATAAGGTCACTGGCATTCCATAAATGGATTCCAGTGCCTGCTACAGAAACAAGTGGTGAATGTTCTCTGTCACTTGCAAACTATAAATTAATTAAGTGGACAACTTTTCCTTCTTTATGTTATGCTTTCAGAGGGACTTTTGAAATACCATTTGTTGCATTTTCTGATTATAAAAGTAACGTATGGTCATTGTAGAGAATTGATAGTACAGAAAAGTACTAAGAGGAGAATAAAAATCTCAACACCCAGATGTAACAGCTGTTAGCATTTTGATGTAGTTATTTACAGCTTTTTAATGTGCATATAAAATATTTTAAAAGAAAATTGGGATCATATTATATATACAATGCTATATCTTGGCTTTTCAAAGTGTCCTTACATCTGAAACATTTTCAAGAACCATTAAGTATTTGAAAACACCAGTTTAAATTGTTATATAACATTTTGTCATATGAATATACCATGGGCTGTTTATTAAAAAATAACATGCTTTTATGGTTGGACATTCAGTTTGATTCCAATTTTTCCATCTTAAAAATAATTCTGTAATCTTTGTCTGAATTTCTGATTGTTTCATTAGAGTAGAATCCTACAAAGGAACTTACTGGGTCTAAGTGTGTGATTTTTTTTCAAAAAGCATTCATGATAAGAATTTTAAAAGTATCTTTAAAAGGTTTGTACCAATTTAAAAGTTCTTAATTTGATTGACAAAAGTGGTATTTTAAAATATTGAGCATCTAAAAAAATATATCCATTAGGTTCTTGAACTTGCCTCATGTGTATTTATCTCTTTTCTTGTGCTTTACCCATTTTCCATTTTGATTTTTGTGAGCTTTTTAGTATTTTAAATCGATCATCCCTTTTTAATGTTCGTTGCAAATATTTTTCCCAGTTTGTGGCTTGTCTTGTAAGTTTTCTTATTTAGTAATGGCTTTTGAGCTTCAAGTTTTTCCATTTTTGTGTAGTCCAAATCTATTGGTTTTTCCATTTGCAGTTTCTTCCATTGCTTATGTGCTTAAAAATTCCATTCTTATTCAGTAGAGTTTTCGGTTAGTTTTAATTAGTCAGATTTATAATTTTGAAGGCAATGGATTTGTTCTACACGACTGCAAATATAGCTATAGCTGCACTTTGTTCGTTTTAAATATTTTATAGACAGATTTGGAAGTGTTAGTTACAAAAGTAGGAGCAGCTGTAATTCCTTTTAAACGACCGTGTATAGAGAGAGTGATTCTTAAGAAGTCTTTTGAAAAAAAGACTTGAAATGTTGACATTTTACTGCGGTGAACAACTGTGTTGATTGAATGTTCCACATTATTCACTTCACATTGTGTAAGAGCTCTGTAACTCAAGGCAACACAACACTCAAACTGAAGAATCCCCCAGCAGTTTTCACTTTGAGGATTATCTGATTGTAGCCTTATTTCAGAATAGTTAAAACAGCATTTCTCAAAGGGTGGTCTTTGGACTCCCTTCCATCATAATCACTTAGGGTAATTGTTAAAATGGAGATTCCTGCGTCCTCCCTTCAAACATACTAAATCACATCCCTTGGGGTTGAGGCCTCAGAAGCCACATTCTAACAAGCATCCCGGATGATTCTGGTCCACTGTAAAGTTTGAGAATCTCTGGGCTAAGAGGAAAATTAGAAGTGGACCCCCAGAGGCAAAAAACAAAAAGCAAGCATTTGAGAACTTGAAGTCAAAAATAGATCTGAAATCAGCATATCGGCCAATGGGCAGAAAGGATAGTCAGAATGCAACAGGGCAGAGATGAAAGAGCACTGGCCAGAAAATCAGAAAAAGGAGCTCTGCTACTTAATATCCTTGTGTCCCAGGGCGAGTCAAAACTCTTCAGGCTTCTTATCCTTAAAATGAGGATAAGAAATGCACGTACCCAAGCATACAGGATTGTGAGGACCGGGTGAAATAAACAAATGTAACAATGCTTTGTAAAGTTCATAGGTTTTATTGTTTATGATAGACTCAAAGGAAGTGCTGGTGGTGGTCAGCATCTGGAAGATGTGGCACTGGGTACCAGTGATTCATTAGAGTCATTAGAGTGCAAGGTCAAGAAATCCAGTCCCTGGAAGGACTTGAAGTTGGGGGCAGGGATGTGAGGGGAGAGAGAAGGCAGGACAACATTTGAAGGGCTATAGTAGGAGTGCAAGTTATTGGCAGACCTACATCAGAGAAGGAACAAAGCCTTCAGTGGCTCTTTCAGTGGTCACAGTCTCACCGAGTGATGTGAATAATAGCCACCAAGTTCTTTTATCAGGCTTCACACCACCCCGCAACCCCATTTAGAATCAGGATTGGGCCAGGGTATGAGGTGAGGGCACCCCTGTAAGAGGTGACTAAGTTAAACTGTTCCGTAAATTAGAGGATTGAGGGCTACATGGGTTGAGAGGAGGTGAAAGGAGCCCAAGTATGTACTTTTTCTGTTGTTGCAACCTCAGGAAATGGGACATTTGCTTTCTGAACAATCTAATTTCCCTTTTGACTTCTCTCCTCTGAAGGACTTTATTCACTTTTATTTATTGCAAAATTAAATATATTCCAGTGTTGTTAAAATCTCAGGGGGTAACAAATAGACTATATAGCAGTCAATATAGATATACATAGTTATTTGAACCCTCCCGATGCAAACTCTATTCATTAAGTATAGTGGAAAGAGCATGGGCTTCCGCCTTTCAGGAATCACCTGAATTACCCCTGAGGTTTCCGGAATTCCCTCTCAATTTCTTACTATCTGTGCGATCTTGAATATGATTGTATATGAGCCACCGTTTTTTAAATCTGGAAAATGGAGATTAAAATGTCTATTTGAATAGTTATTTGAGGATTAAATCAGATATCCTGGTGAAAGAAACTGGTACAATGACTGGTACATAGTAAGTACCTGGTATCCTTGTTTAATTGATTAATCAAATTTCAACAATTCTTATCTGATTTTCTAATAGAGTACCTAAACTCATTCCTTTAGCCCTGATCCTATGGGATCCACAATTCTTCCTCCCCAGTTTTGGCCGTTTTTGCTTGGTCCATCTCTTCTCTTTCTCTTTTATGTTTTCTCCCTCCCTCCCACGTTTATTTCTAAGGAATCCAAGTTCTTGTGTTCTGGAATCTAGGACCACTTCTCTCTAGATGAAAAATTCTCTCCTTAGCCTCCTGAATATTGAATATATTTCCCTGATTTTCTACTCAGAGGAAACTAGCCGCCCACTTTTTTCGTGGCCACTTTCTTATTTTGCGTGATTTATCCTGCTATTGTATCAAAGATTTTAAAAAAAATCTCCCCTACCCTTATGCCAGAATAACTTTTCTAGCCCTTCAGTGTTTGTCATCCTCTTCTGGCCACATTCAAGTCTTCCTACAGATATGCAAAAACATGCTGACCTAAAACCCAACTAATTATGGATGAGATCCCAACCAGGCTGGAGTTTTCACCGCTTAGCTTTCAGAGGATAAAGAGGCCTGTTTTAAGACTTTAGACTACACTGTACTCACAGTCAATACTAACTTCAGCTAAACCTCTCTACTTACCCACAGGGGCCCAGGAGTCTAGTTGCTGAGTGTTACTTACATTTTAGACTGTCAGTGAGAAAAATGCCAAAATCTTTCTCCTCTTTCTTTCTGCATCCAAGTAGTTTCGGATAACAGAACTGCAAAGTCTTTTATTTTGAGTTAATAAAAGGGAAGAAACTCCTTTCTGAGATGTTTGCTTGGAAGTCGCACACATCTGGGTATGATCATTCTATAGCTGTAGTTAGTACAAAATAAAAACAGTCCACACATTCATTCATTCAACAAATATTTATCAAGAATTTACAATATGCAATGTAAAGTTCTGGATGAGGGGATTAAGATGAGCAAACATGGGCCCTGCTGAGATCTCACAGAGTTTATCATTGAATAGGGGAGATAAGCCACAAAAAACTACAATACACAGCATAAAGGGATAAACACTGCACAAATGAAAGAGAATGTATCTTCAGAGAAGGGAGAGGTTCCTCCAGGCTGAAAACCTCATGTGATTAGTTTCCCTCAGTGACTGACCAAATGATATGACAGTCTCATGAAACCAAATTCAGCAGGACTTAAAATATTTCAACTTAATATAAGGAAAAAATGAAATTCAATTGTCTCAACAGTGAGCACAGTGTCATTGGATGAGGGCAGCCTGTGGGCACCAGAAGACCCTGACAATTGCAGTGCTCCATCTGTAAAGCTGTCTTTCTTTTCCTCAGGTTGTGGAAATAAGATAAAACAGTCTTCAAAAAGAGCAAAGTGGAGAATTTCCAGTTTTGCCCTTTAATAAATGGTGTGTTGGCACTGAATAGAATGAAAATAATGATAGGTCTTTTGCCACCAAAGCATAATGACCCTTGTGGCCTTTCTCCTCACTCTGTACCCTGTACTTTAGATGGTAAACAGCAATTTGAGTGGCGATATCGAGAAAGATTTTAACCCTCTGTTGCTCAGCAAGCATGAAGCAGACACAGAGGCCACATTGTACGCACTGAGCCAGGACTAATAGCAAAGGGGTGTTCCTGGGTTTTCCCCCTTCCTCCAGCTCATTGAAACAGAAAGGACGGTATTGATATAGGGTCCGGACTGAGAAGGCAGAGGATCCATGGATGGTCAGAAAACTTATAAACCTAAAACCTACTCTCACATTGATGTTGACACTGCGTAGGAACTTAGAATCTAAATTCTGTAGATGAAATTATTACCATCCTAAACCTTTAGAAAAGTAATGGAACAGTTAGATTTCAAAGTTTTTTTTTTACAGTTAAAGAAAAAACACTTTTTTTTCCCCACATAGCAGTGTAAGAACTCTTTGACTGTTCTTTTTTTTTTTTTTTCAGTCATTTAGCAAATATTTATTGAATACCATTGACTGGGGTATTAAACCAAGCTTCTTCAAAACTACAATGTCCTATGAGAATGCAGAGAATTATCAAAAGCACTGAATAAATAGTTGGTATTCTGTACAGTCATTATCAACTCAAGTATGCTGAGGAATAACTTTTTTGGACATTTTTATTGAGATAGAATTGACATAGAATATCATATTGGTTTCAGGTGTACAACGTAATGATTTGATATTTTGATTGTTCTTTAAAGAATGCTAAATTAGAAGACCTGACTGAATTTTAAATGCCGCAGATGTGATAGAGTAGCACCTTAATAGGGTTGCCAGATTTAGCAAATAAAATTATAGGGTGCCCAGTTAAATTTGAATCTGAGGTAACAAAACAATTCTTTAGTATAACTATGACCCACACAATACCTGGCAACTCTAACCTTAGAGGCATTGCTTGATTATATAATATTCCAGTGGGCTAGTTAATTTTTAGGAGGCCTGTTTGCTTTTAGTCTCCGGCTTTTCATCTTTCCCCATTCCTGCATGTCTCCACAGCATACAAGATATATTTGAATGACTAGAAAGAGCTTCAGTGAAGAAGACTATTCATTTCATAAATGAATTATTTTAAAGCCCTGCATCCCTCTGCAAAAAAAAGTGAACAAAAAGCCCCCTTTTGGTTCCCTTTTTGTGCTGTCCCAGTTGCTCTTCACTGGTTGATCTGGGTTGAACCATCCAGATATGTGGCTCGACTTTAAGTGCGTTAACTCTACTCTTCTTGGTATGAAGTCTCAACCAGAATGAGGTGGGGATGGGGCGGGGGAGGGAGGAGGCTAGGAGCCGAGTCAAAAAAGTAGAAATATTTTAAATGAGAATTTGGAGAGCGCCCAAAATGCATATGTAGTGAGCCAGAATGTAGACCTCATTTGGAATTTTTCTTTAATTAAAGCATCTCACCTCCCCGACTAAAACTCAGATGGTTTACCTGTTCTGATCATTTCAATGAACATTCAATTCACACTTCTATCGGAAGGTTAAAAAACGTCTGAAAAGTTGATGGTTCCGCATTTAGTTCTTAACAAATTACAAGGAAAAATACACTCTCTTCACATTTGAATACCTTGATGTCGGCTTCCAGGATTACTTACTTACTCCTTATCTCAAAAAAAAGATTGGTTCCCTCCACCTCAGGCTATTTCTGAAGACAGATTCTAAGTATGACAAATAGTACAAAGGAATCTTAGTAACATGGGCTGTTCCCTAAGTTTATAACAATTTTGAGAGGGGCATCAAATTATGCAAACAAAAACTTGTAAGAAAGAAATATTACAGATTTTCAGTTTTTAATTTACTGTATCATAAGAAAACCTTCTTATGAAACCCTGAGACCGCTTATCAAAGTTTTAACTATATTATGACAGATAACCTTCATGATGAAATAACCTTAAACATCATATTCAAATTTTTTAATTATTGCTTTTCAAACATTTCTTATAAATCTTTAATCTTTTAATTTTAAAATGTGATTTACATACTCCTGTCTTTTGTTTATATGTTTTGTTAAAACATACAGTATGTTTGTATACTATACTTACTTGAAACCTCATGAGTTATTGAGTTATGTAGGTAATATTACTTTATTTTACTGACGAAAAATCTTGAGATTTAGAGAGGTTAAGTGTTTTGCAGAAGGACACACAGCGATAAGTACCTGAGTTGCCTCTAGAAACGAGTTAGAGCTCTATTTAGGCAATTTTACATATACTGTCTGCCCTCTCAGGAATCTTTTAATGGAAAAATGTTGATGTGCTTCTGTTTATGATATTATTAAATCTTTTGTTCAGCCCCCAAAACACTCCACAGGCTTAAAAAGGTATCATGTCCTCAAGATGCAAAAGCACAACTTCAGATCAAGCTTCAAGGTTGATTAAAATATATTTTTCTGTATGTGACTTTATACCATATACATTATACAGTATGTCTTTTGTCCAAGGGAGCTTCACTTATAATAACTAAATTTAAATAGATGCCTACATGCAGATAAAAAGATATTTTAAGGGTAATTTTAAAATTTTCCACACTATGAAATATATATAGGGCTTCCCTGGTGGCGCAGTGGTTGAGAATCTGCCTGCCAATGCAGGGGACACGGGTTCAAGCCCTGGTCTGGGAAGATCCCACATGCCGCGGAGCAGCTAGGCCCGTGAGCCACAACTACTGAGCCTGCGCGTCTGGAGCCTGTGCTCCCAACAAGAGAGGCCGCGATAGTGAGAGGCCCGCGCACCGCGATGAAGAGTGGCCCCCGCTTGCCGCAACTAGAGAAAGCCCTCGCACAGAAACGAAGACCCAACACAGCCAAAAAAATCAATTAATTAATTAATTAGTTAATTAAAAAAAAAAAAGAAATATATATATTTGACAATAATACTGGCATTTAAATAAGTATGTACTGTAAAACTACAGTAACTAAGACTCTAATAACATAAAATACATGATAAATTAGCTACAGGCTAGCCTTAAGTATATAGTTTCACTATCATTTAAAAAAATTTGCCAAGCAAATTAAATCAGGTCCACAATCCTTAACACAGGTACTCTGAGAACTTTTCAAGCAGGTACACACACACATGCACACACACACATATATACATAGATTATATATTAATATGCTGATTATAAAACATTCTTTTTAATAAAGAATGTCTTGACAGAGCCTTGCAATGAAAACTTTATTAGCTTAGTTTAACTTAATGTACATTCTTAAACATAAAAACCTCATATTTTAACATACTGGAAGTTCTAACCAGAACAATTGAGCAGCAAAAGGAAATAAAAGGCATCTAAGTTAGAAAGAAAGAAGTAAAGATATCTCTGTTTGCAGATGAAGTGATCATATATGTAGAAAATCCTGAAAGAATCCACAAAAAATTACAGCTAATAAATGAATTCAGCAAACTTACAGGATATAAGATCAACATACCAAAATTAGTTGTATTTCTATACACTAGCAATAAACAATCCAAAAAGGAAATTAAGAAAACAATTCCATTTATAATAGCATCAAAATGAATAAAATACTTAGGAATAAATTTAACCAAGGAGGTGAAAGACTTGTACATAGAAAACTATAAAACATTTCTGAAAGACATTGAAGAAGCTCTAAATAAGTGAAAAGACAGCCTATGTTCATAGTTTGGAACACAATATTGTTAAGATGGCAGTTCTCTCCAAAATGATCTACAGATTCCATGCAATCCCTAGCAAAATCTCAATGGCCTTTTTCCGGATATGTTAAAAGCAATTTTCAAATTCATATGAATTTGCAAGGGGTTCTAAATAGCCAAAACAATCTTGAAAAAGAACAATGTTGAAGGACTCACACTTCCAGATTTTAAAACTTACTACAAAGCTACATTAATCAAAAGACATAAGGGTAGACATATAGATCAATGGCAGAGAATACAGGGTCCAGAAATAAACCCTCACATTTATGATCAACTGATTTTTCCCCAAGAACATTCAATGGAGAAAGAATAGTCCTTTGAACAAATGGTGCTGGGGCAACTAGATATCCACATGTAAAACAATGAAATTGGACCCTTACCTCACATATATTAAAAAATCACCTAAAAATGGATCAAAGAGCTATACATATAAGATAAAACTATAGAACTTTTAGAAGAAAACAAATAAGCCACATCTTCATGATTTTGGATTTGGCAATGCCTTCTTAAATATGACACCAAAAGCACAAGAAACAAAAGAAAAAGTATATAAATTGGACTTCATCAAAGCTAAAATCTTTCGTGCATCAAAGAGCATTATTAAGAGAGTGAAAAGACAAGCCACCGAATGGGAGGAAATATTTGCAATCACATTTCTGATAAGGGTCCAGTATTCAGAAATTTTAAAGACCTCTTACAACTCAACAACGAAAAGGTTCATTTCTTGTAAAACTCTCAAAATACTAGAAATAGAAACCTTTCTCAATTTGAAAACGTTCTCATCTATGAAAACTCTGCAGATAACATCACACTTAATGGTAAAGAACTGAATGCTTTACTCTTAAGATCAGGAACAAGAGAAGGAGGTTTGCTCTTTCCACTTCTATTCAACATTGTACTGGATGTTCTAGTAAGTGTAATACAGCAAGAAATAAAAGGCATTTGGATTGGGAGGAAAGAAGTAAGACTGTCTTTATTCATGCACAACATGATCATCTATATAGAAGATCTTAAATCTACAAAAAAAGCTACTAGATATAAAAAAATGAGTTAACAAGGTTTCAGGATACAATATAAAAATAGAAACATTGATGTTTTTTCTATATACTAGAAACTAGCAACTGGAAATTGTATTTAAATAAAACAATACCATTGACAAGAGCATAAAAAGACATGAAATACATAGGTGTAAATCTAAAAATAGCTGTAAAAGACTAGTATACTGAAAACTACAAAACACTACTGAGAGAAGTTAAAGAAATTATAAATAGAGGGCTTCCCTGGTGGCGCGGTGGTTAAGAATCCGCCTACCAATGCAGGGGACATGGGTTCGAGCCCTGGTCCGGGAAGATCCCGCATGCCACGGAGCAACTAAGCCGTGCGCCACAACTACTGAGCCTGCACTCTAGAGCCTGCATGCCACAACTACTGAAGCCCGTGCGCCTAGGGCCCGTGCTCTGCAACAAGAGAAGCCACCACAATGAGAAGCCTGTGTACGGCAATGAAGAGTAGCCCCCGCTCGCTGCAACTAAAAGAAAGCCCGCGTGCAGCAACGGGGACCCAACGCAGCCTAAATAAATAAATAAATAAATAAATTTTAAAAAATTATAAATAGAGAGATATATGGTGTTCATTGATCAGAAGACTCATTTTCGTCATTTTGCCAATTTTCTCCAAATTGTTGTATAGATCCATATATTCTCAAATTCATCTGGAAATACAAAGGATCTAGACTAGCTAAAACAACTTTGAAAAAAAAGTACAAAGTTGGAGGAGTAAGAGTATCTGTTTTCAAAACTCATTATAAATCTACAGTAATCAAAACGTTATGGTACTAGTGTCTTTACACTAGTTTATCTTTATAAACATGTAGATCAGTGGAACAGAATAGAGAGTTCAGAAATAAGCCCCCACATATATAGACTGCTGATGTTCAACAATGGATCAAATGCAATTCAATGGAGAAAGAATAGTCTTTTCCACCAATTTTGCTGGAACAAACATCTATACACAAAAACATTAATGCAGGTCCACACCTTTGTTATAAAAGAAAATTTACCCACAGTGGGTCATAGACCTAAATGTAGAACCTCAATATATAAAACCTCTAGAAGAAAATATAGGAGAAAATTTTTGCATCCTTGGATTAGGCAAAGATTTCTTAGATATGACACCAGAAGTACAATCCATAAAAGCCAAAAGTTGATAAAATGGGCTTCATCAAAATTTTTAAATTCTGCTCTTTGAAAGATACTGTTAAAAGAATGTAAAGACAAGCCACTGACTGGGTGAAAATTTTGTATGTAGGTGATAAAGACTTGCATGCAGAATAACAAACAACCCAATTTAAATGTGGGTAAGATTTGAGTAGACACTTCACCAAAGAAAATATGTGAATGGCAAATAGACACATGAAAATATACTCATCATTAGTCATTGAAGAAATGAAAATTGAAAGCAAAATAAGGTACCACCACACATTGATGGGCATACCTCACTTTACTGTGCTTCGTTTTATTGCACTTTGTAG
This sequence comes from Eubalaena glacialis, assembly GCF_028564815.1. Classification (NCBI taxonomy): domain Eukaryota; kingdom Metazoa; phylum Chordata; class Mammalia; order Artiodactyla; family Balaenidae; genus Eubalaena; species Eubalaena glacialis. The sequence goes on along the minus strand of NC_083736.1, from coordinate 106,160,764 downwards.
ATATTGCTCTTTTTACAAACTGAAGGTTTGCGGTAACCCTGCCTCTAGCAAGTCTACCAGCGCCATTTTTCCAATAGTATTTGCTCACTTCATGTCTCTGTGTCTCATTTTGGTAAGTCTTAAAATATTTCAAACTTGCTTATTATTATATTTGCTATGGTGATCTGTGATCAGTGATCTTTGATGTTATTATTGTAATTTTTGGGGGGCACCACAAACCGTGCCCATATAAGATGGTGAACTTAATCGATAAAGGTTTTGTGTGTTCTGACTGCTCCACCGGCCAGATGTTCCCCCATCTCTCTCCCTCTTCTTGGGCCTCCTCATTCCCTCAAACACAACAGTATTGAAACTAGGCCAATGAACAGCCCTACAGTGGCCTCTAAGCGTTCAAGTGAAAGAGTCAATCAAAACAACAAGGTCCTACTGTATAGCACAGAGAACTATATTCAGTATCCTATGATAAACCATAATGGAAAAGAATATTAAAAAAAGAATGTATATATATGTATAACAGAATCACTTTGCTATACAGCAGAAACACATTGTAAATCAACTGTACTTCAATAAAAAAAGAGCAAACTTTCATTTAATCCTTTTTTTTAAAGAAATTTCCACAGCCACCCCAATCTTCAGCAGCTACCATCCTGATCAGTCAGCAGCCATCAACGTGAGGCAAGACCCTCCCCCAGCAAAAATATTAGGACTCACTGAAGGCTCAGATGATGGTTAGCATATTTTTGCAATAAAGTATTTTAATTGAGTTTTGTATATATACATATTTTAAGACATAATGCTGTTGCAGACTTAGTAAACTATAGTATAGTGTAAACATAACTTTTATATGCACTGGGAAACCAAAAAATTCATGTGACTTATTATGATATTCACTTTATTGTTGTAGTCTGGAACTGAACCCTCAATATCTCTGAGGTATGCCTGTATTAGAATGGCTAACATGAAAATGACTGACCATGCTAAGTGTTGGCGAGGATGTGGAGGAACCAGAACACTCATATACTGCTTGTAGGAATGTAAAATGTACAGCCACTTTGGAAACCAGTTTGGCAGCTTCTTAAAATGTTAAACATACACTTAACATATGATATACCTATTCAACTCCTAAGCAATTATTTAAGAAAAATTAAAGCATATGTCCATGCAAATTCTTTTACACAAATGTTCATAGTATTTTTATTTGTAGAACAGCCCCAAACAGGAAACACCCCAAATATCCTTCAACAAGTGAAGGGATAAACAAAGTGATATATCTATACAGTGGAATACTACTCAGTACTAAAAAGAAATTAACTTTTGATACATGCAAAAACTTGAATGAAACTCAAAATAATTATGCTGAGTGAAATGAGCTAGCTAAAAAAAGAGTTCAGACTGTATGATTCCATGTTTATATAAAATATTAGAATATGCAAATGAGTCTGCAGTGAACAAAAGCAGATCAGTGGTTGCCTGGGAATGCGGAAGGTAGGGATTGAGTGTGAAGAAAGGATTACAAAGGGGCGCCAAGGGAACTTTTCGGGGGTGGTATATTTGTCCACTATGTTGATTGTGGTGATGAGTTCATGTGTATACGCATGTGTCAGAACTTACCAATTGTACAATTTAATTATATTCAGTTTATGGAATGTCAAATTATATCCTAATAAAGCTGTTAAAAATTAAATATTAGCTTATAATATTTTTTTCCTGAAAAGCTTTCATAGTGAATGTCATATAAGTGTCTTGCTGGCATTTCTATGTTAACTTAGAGCCAAATGACAGGCCTCCTCTGAATGAACACATTGTACTTTCCTGAATTATCATCTCATCTTAAAAATGAGAGCAGAATGGCCTAGCAACTGTTCTGAAAAACTGGAATAATTGAGGCCAAGAAAACAGTGTTATCAGATAGAAGTGATTTTACTTAGCTGGCAAAAGAAGTTAAATATTGTCTGAAATGAAAGATGGAGAGATATACCGTGTTCATTGTTCGGAAGACACAGTGTTGCCAATGACGTCAATTCTTCCAAATAATATAAGGTGGCTAGCACAGAGAGGGGCATCTACCAGGTGGTCAGTGAATCGTTACTCTTGTTATCACTTTAAAATAAGAAAGTTCTGTAAAACAGAAATCATTATAGACTTTTGGTGGTAACCAATTAAAACTTGAGACAGTCTCTTGAAGTCACAAGTACACTACAATGGAAAACTGGAGACCTAGTTGTATTCCCACTGTGCCAGCATTTACTTTTGTAATATCAGGCACATCGTTTCACCTCTCTAGGCTTGAGTTCCTCTCTTATGAAATCAGGTGGTTAATATATATACATTCTTTTTAAAAAATACTCTTTTCCATTATGGTTTATCATAGGATATTGAATATAGTTCTCTGTGCTATGCAGTAGGACCTTGTTGTCTATCCATTCCATATATAATAGATTATATCTGCTAACCCCAACCTCCCACTCCATCTCTCCCCCAAACCTCTCCCCCTTGGCAACCACCAGTCTGTTCTCTGTGTCCATGATTCTGTTTCTGTTTCGTAGATAGGTTCATTTGTGTCATATTTTAGGTTCCACATACAAGTGATATCATATGCTATTTGTCTTTCTCTGTCTGGCTTACTTAGTATGATAATCTCTAGATTCACCCATGTTGCTGCAAATGGCATTATTTCATTCTTTTTTATGGCTGAGTAATATTCCATTATATATACCACATCTTCTTTATCCATTCATCTATCGATGGACATTTACGTTGCTTCCATGTCTTGGCTGTTGTGAATAGTGCTGCTATGAACATAGGGGTGCATGTATCTTTTTGAATTATAGTTTTGTGTGGATACATGCCCAGGAGTGGGATTGTTGGATCATATGGTAATTCTATTTTTAGTTTTCTGAGGAACCTCCATACTGTTTTCCACAGTGGCTGCACCAACTTACATTTCCAATCAGGTGGTTAATAGATGCTTACTCCTGTCCCGCTTCTAATACTTATTATCTAAGACATAGTGAGTTTAACACCAAATTTATTATCATCAACAATTTTAAGACACCGCCTCACTGCTGCACCTTGAGCATTGACGAGCAGAGTAAAATGCTTTATAAATGCAGGCGAGAGTGAGCTTTTTGCCTGGCTCATTTCAGATAATTGCGTTACTTATCAATTGGCATTAAAGATCCATCCACAGTGTGCTAGGAATATAAAAATAAAATCAAATAAAATCCCAAGAATTTTGTACTTTCCCAAATCAGATGATTAGGAACAAGCAAACAACAAGGTTTTTTTATGGTCTTATGATTTAGACTTTCAAGGCATTCACAGGGCAGACTACAAATAATTACAAAGGCCTTAAAGTAGCATTTTTTTAAAAAAGTACCAGCAGTTTTGTTCTTACGCTATATATTTGGGCCCTGTTTGGAGGACACATAAAGCTTTATACTCAACCAAGTAGATAGCCAAGTTGTCAGGTTACACGCCTTACCAACAATGTTATTTTTATTTCCCTGCTATGTTTTCTTTAGCACATTCAGATGTTATAGTCACTTTCTTTGAATATATTTTTTTCAAAAGAACTAAAAGTGATGTATGCATTGTTCTATATAGAATACGAACCTTAGAATTGGTGATGTGCTACACAATTGTCTTTTTTTTCCTTCTTTAGAATCAGCCTCTTTTCCTACTCACTGATACCAGTTCATTTGTTCCATTCACCTACTCATATCCAGTAGTAAAGTTTGGTTTATATTTATTAGTTTGCTAAGTGACTGCTAAGTGATTTCGTATTCATAGACATCTATAGATAGGGAGATTGTTCTTCTATCTGTATTCTGAGAGTTCAAAGCCTTTTGAACAGTTCAAGTTTCAAGAAATATGAAATGTCTTGCTTCATTTGCATGTTTTTCATGATTTGAATATTTCACTAAAGTTGAAAGCCTTGGTCTCTGCAGAGTTTTTCAATTGGTAACAAACTTCATTTTATATAGTATATATTTTTTCTTCTTTACAGTTTCTACAGTGGCACATTTAAACTATGAGCCAAGGTTGTTTCTGCATTCCAATTTGATAATGAGCCTTCACCGTGTATCATTTCATTCCATTAAAAGAGAAAAAAAAATACTTACTTGCAAAGCAAATGGCTCATAAAGTAATCTGAGTGATGGAGAAAGAACAGCTCCCAGCATGAAATGAAAATATCTTTCACCAAGAATGAGGTAGAATTCTAGAAGTCCTCCAGCTGTAGCTGCTTTCGACAGTTGACGATCTTAGATAAAATTCTCCTTGGGTCCCTTGTACTGTCTTTGACTACTAATGTTTTAGAGCCTGAAACATGATTAATTACCTTCAACCTCATAAAATTCTTTACAAATTTACCTTATAAACTTTTAGATATTTTTTTCAAATAAAAAATTTTCTAAATATACCATTTGTTTTGGGATGTCAAGATTGTCCAGGGGATCCTAACAAATAATAAAGCAGTTTAGCATGAAATAAGGAGCCAGACTTTGGTTCTAATAGCAGCTTCATTGCACAATTACTATGTAGTATTGGAAAAGTCCATTCACCTTTCTCATCAGAGTTATTGTGAGGGTTAAGTGCAAATATATGCGAAAGACCCTTTAAACTCTAAAGCACTATACAAATATGGAGTGTTTTCTCTGAAAAGCCACCCAAATTAACGTTCCCAACAACTTATCTCCATTCAAATTGGTTTTTCAAATTACATCTATATTTCCACCTTTCCAATCTCCTCACTTCTCCATCTCTTCAAGCATGTTTTAACATGATGAGTTCTAACCTGTTGCATCCTAGGAAAGGGAGCCAAAAGTCTTTATAGCTTGTTCCCTGAAGACAGCTGCCCAAATGTTGCTTTGGCTAAAATAATCAGAAAAAAGTTGAATATCATTAAGAAAAATAGAAAAAAAACCAGTAAGTAGTCATCCTACTTTTTCATAAATCCTTGGGGTGTCTGCACCTGGGCCGTTTTTTTTTTTTTTTTTGTAGTCCTGGTTTGTGTACAAGACAGGAATAATAGTGTTGGAGTAGATGCAGAGAAAAGCAACTCAAATGATGAAGAGGATTACAGAAAGCAAGGCAGGTGGGGGGATAGGGATAAGGCTACATATATAGTCGGGTTCTCCATATCCATGGGTTCTGCATCCTCAGATTCAACCAACCACGGATCAAAAATATGCAAAAAAAATGCCAGAAAGTTCCAAAAAGCAAAACTTGAATTTGCCAGACACATGCAACTACTTACAGAGAATGTACATTGTATTTACAGCTATATACATAGCACTGACATTATATTAGGTATTATAAATAATCTAGAGATGATTTAAAGTATACGGGAGGATGTGCCTAGGTTATGTGCAAATACTATGCCATTTTATATAAGGAACTTCAGCATCCATGGATTTTGGTATCCTCGGGGGTTGTGGAACCAATCCCCCTTGGATACCAAGGGACAACTGTATATAAAATGACAACTCTTCTTAATGAAACTGGGTAAGGGTAAGCATCATCAGAGAGCCATGTGGCTGGTAGTCTTTGTTACTGATGTCTTGCCAGAGCATGCGAGCTAAACAGATTCTCCTCCAAATGGCCTCGGCCTTGGGGCTGAAGTTTTGCTCTTCCATTTTCTCTATGTTCTTTCAGTTGAAACTTCCTTAGTCCAATACATCCTCACTTAGAAGGAGCTTCTCGTTACAGTATGGGGAATGTCAGGATGTCCTTATATTCTGCCAAAGGCCAGGTGAACAGTCTTATTTAATGAGTTTGAAAGCTGGTTCATAAAGGTTCTGGTTTGAATCCCCCTCCAGGCCAATTGACTTACTCTTTAGGTTCCATGTGTCTCAACCAAATTGTGTACATCAGAATCACCTAGGGGAACTGTGGTGCTATAAATCATTCAGCACTTGATTTACCTATTGTGTAAATTCATAATGTCATATGTGTGTTTCTTCAATATAGAACATAACTAAACAATGAAAATGCATTGGTAAATAGAAAACTGCTTTTAGTTTTATGTTGTATGTGTTTCTCAAATAGAAAGGCATGCAATGTTGAACATGCTCAGAAGCCAAGGTTGGCTTTAGTTAGTTGCCAAGAGCAGAGGCAAATAATCACTTACATAAGCATCTCCATTAGGCCAGGCCAAGTCCTGTTCTTTACAGTTCAGTTTCTATGGCTCTCTACTTACACCATCTACCTTAGTTAGACCATTTTCACAGTAACCTTATCAGCCTGTCATGAAGGAGGCTTGGGATAGACAGAATTTGAAGTAAAATGTGGGCCCAGACAAGTTATATAATTTATAGACTATTAGCTTGCAATACCCTTGTAATGCAATGTACCAATCCTACTTCTTCAGGTTTCTAACAAAGCACCTAGCTGAGCTAGAGGACTCTGCTACACTAAACTATCTCTTACTTAAAGAATAGCACCTCGGTGTCATTTTACTGTTTAATAAAAACTTATTTTCACCACTTTTAGTTACAATTCAAAGAAGGAAGTTTCAATCTCTTCCTCGTTTGGTCTTTTTATTTAGGGTATTTTAATTTTTATTTTAAAAAAATTTTTATTGGAGTATAGTTGATTTACAATGGTGTGTTAGTTTCATGTGTACAGCAAAGTGAATCAGTTATACGTGTACCTCATTTGGTCTTAAAACTGGTCATATTGTTTCTGTCCTTTGTCCCTTTACATTCTATACTCTACGCTGCAGCCAGAGTGACCCTTTTAATGAGTTATTCTTTTGCTCAAAATTCTCCAGCAGCTAATACTCACAGTAAAAGACCAGGTCCTTACATTATCCAATAAGGCCCCACAGGAAGGCTCTGCATCTCCCTCCCTTATTCCTCTCCTACTAGTTCCACTGGGCTTCAGCCACATTGACCTCCTTGCTTTTCCTAGACAAAGCTGGGCTTTTACATAGATGTTCTCTTTGCTGGAATACTTTTACACCAGATAGAAGCATGACCCTTTTCCTCCCCTATTTAAGGTCTCTGCTCAAATGTCACTGTCAGTGAGGCATTCTCTGGGTACTCTAAGTTTCTCCCGTCCACGTTTCCTATCTTCCTTCCTTGCTTCATTTTTCTCCATAGCACTAATCAAGTGATATACTGTATGCTTTCCTTATTGATTTGTACACCCTGTGTATCCCTGTTCCCCAACTGAAATGTAAATTCCTTGGGGATAGGAGCTTTTCTCTGTACCTTGAATGGTGCCTCTTGAACAGTGTGTGGCACATATTAGGAGCTCAATAATTTTTGTTCGAATTAAGGAATTAAAACTTCTTTCTCAGCAGCCATCTGCCTAACTCTCAAACTTTTACCTTCCTGTGGAATCCTTCTGGCACCTCCTTATCAAATATTTCTTCTCAAAGACCTATCTGCCTGAATGTGTTTTCCTAAGTGGCAATCTCTTACTTCCGTTACTGTACAACTTTCAGGCACCTCTTGCAGCACATTCCAGTAGCACCCAGTTAAATATTGCATGGAACATACTTATACTAAGAATTATTTGTTGTATTTCTGAAATTCTGATTTACTGAGGCATTATGTATTTTATCTGGCAACCCTACCTATGATGGACATAGATATTGTTGAAAGGGCATTTTCAGCTTGATTATTTTCTAGAAAAACTGTATGTAAAAGGAATAGATTATCAGATTCTACAAATAAGATACAACTGGACTATTTCACTGTATTCAAAAATGCCAGAAATAGGGAGTACTCCCTTGAAATTTAAGGAAGTGATTTTGAATTTTAAAAAATTGAAATGCTTAATGCAGTAATAAACATATGGAATTTATTACCTCCAGGAAAAGATCCAGCCAGAACATTTTTGAAAAAAATGTTTTAAAAGTTCTAGAAATATTCATGTATAAAAGTATAAATCAAATAAAGATGATAAAACACCTTCTGTATTTTGGGCACTCATGATCCAGACTTGAGGACACTATCCCAGTACTTAGAGTCTACTAGTAATACAGATATAATCCAAAATGACAATATAGTGTTAGGAGAAAAACAGAAGTAAATAATAAAGTGCAGCTGTAGTAAGAAAGAAAGTGGTTGATTATCTCTAGTGGGGGGAAGATGAGAGTAAGGGAAAAGCTCTCTAATAGATGACCCTTGAATTTGACTTTTAAAATCCATTTTATTGGGGTATGGTTTACATACGATAAAAATTTAGCCATATATCCATTTAAAATCAATTTGATGAGTTTTAATTTATTTTATTTTTATAGGTTTACTGAGGTAAAATTTACACAGATTAAACTTTAACCTTTTTAGGTGTACAGTTCTGTGCATTTTGACAAACTTACTCAGTCGTGTAACTACCACCACAATCAAGATATAGAGTATTTGAAAGTGCTAAGAGAGTAGATCTTAAAAGTTCTCACCACAAAGCAAAAGGTAACTATGTAAGGTGATGGATAAGTTAACTAACCTTATTGTGATAATCATCTCTCAATCTATACGTATTATCAAATCTTCATGTTGTACACTTGAAACTTACACAACATTATATGTCAATTATATCTCAATAAAGCTGGAAAAAAAAGTCTAAAACAAAAGATACAGTATTTCCTCTACCCAAAAGACTTCCTTCATGCCCTATTGTACTAGTTTTCTATTGCTGCCAAAACAAATTACCACAAACTTAGTGGTTTAAAACAACACCCACTTATCTCACAATTCTGTATCTCAGAAGTCCAGGCACAGTGTGTTGGGTTCTCTGCTCAAGGTCTCACAAGGCTGAAATCAAAGCGTTGCCCAGGTTGAGTTCCTTTTTGGAGATCTGAGTGAAAATCTGCTTCAAGCTCATTCACGTGGTTGGTATAATTCAGTTCTGTGTGGCTGTAGGACTGAAGTTCCCCGTTTTTTTGATATTTGGCCCCTCCATCCTCAAGCCAGCAACGGCCAAGTTGAATCCTTCTTGGGCCTCATACCTCTCTGCCTGCCTCTTCTGCTTCAAGAGCTCATGTGATTACATTGGGCCTACCTAGATAATCCAGGTTGATCTTGTCATTTTAAGGTTAACTGACTCATAACCTTAATTACATCTACAAAGTTCCTTTTGCCACGTAACATAACATATTCATGGGCATAAAACCATGGTTGAAGGTCACAGGGGTCAAAATTCTGCTTCCCTTACCTTTTGTATCAATCCCTTTGCTCCATTCTAGCTTCTGGCAACCTCTGATCTGATTTCTGCCCCTACAGTTTGTTTTTTCCAGAGTGTCATATAAATAGAATTATACAGTATATAGTCTGAGTCTAGCTATCCACAACATTGCATGGATAAATAGTTCCTTTCTATTGTGGGGTAGGTAGCATTTCATTGTATGGTTATATCATAGTTTGTTTCACCTGATGAGATGGTCCAGTCACATGTAATCTAAGAATATGAGTAGTGGTCACATTCAGTTTAAGGGAACAGGGAGAGGACAAAGGTTAGGAATCCCTTAGTGATCTAAAGTTACAGGTAGATTCACACATTCAGGGGATGACCTGGTTCTAGGAGATCATCTATATGCGCCATTTTTTCAAATAAGAAAAGAGAAGCTCCAAGGGTTTATCTAATTGGCTAAAATCACACCGCTGGTCAGTGCCTGAGTTGGAACTGAAACCTATATCTGTCTGACAAGAATTACATTGATGATTCCTAACTTTTGATATGATAAAAGTTATGGATCTTCTCTCCAGAAAAATTAATTATGCAAATACATACCAGCCCCAGTTTAAGAACCGCTGTGCCGTGGCCCTATTCTTCAGCATGAGCTACGGCTCTGTGGGTAATTTGGGTTGATGATTTCTCCCCAGATACAGGACTAGATCTTCCGATTCCTTATGGTTTTAAAGGCTGGGGTGGGGGTGGGGTGGCAGGGAATTTCATTTACTAATGAAGGCATCTCCTGAACCTATGGGACATTTTGATGGGTCAGCAGGGGTTCCCAAACTTTTTTTTTAAAGGGCCAGAAAATAAATATTTTAGGCTTGCAGGAATATAGTCTCTGTGACAACTACTCATCTCTGCAGTTGCAGACCATATGTAAGTGAATGAATGAGCACAGCTGTGTTCCAATAACACTTCATCTACAAAACCAGGCTGTGGGCCTTCAGGTCATAATTTGCTGACCCCAGATCAGAGTGGCCACAGTCTGTTGTAAAGATATAATGCTACAGAGTCTAATGTGTGCATTTGTATCCCTTTATACACTTATCCCTAATCCCCTAGGGCGAAATACAATTACTCCTTGTGATAAAAATGCAGAATATTACTGCAGGTAGGGACAATTGGAGTAGGAAGACCTGGTTTCAAATTCTGTCATTTACTGTCTGTGTGACCTTGATCCTGTTACTTTGAGCATCAGTAAAACAGTATAAGACCAGGAAAATGAGTGTAATAATGCCAGCCTTGCACGGTTGTTGTGAAGCACACAGTGGGTATCCGGTGATGCCTGATAAACTGAACCGCTCAATGAATTTCACCTCCCTGTCCCTATTTCCTTTCTTCTGACCATCCCATCATAATAAAGAACCCCATCATCAACTTTAGTGGCAGTTACTCTAAAAGTCAGGTGCGACTGGTTAGTCACATCAGGAGGTTTGATAAGGCATGAGCATCAAGAAACCTTCTGGGAGGGACTTCCCTGGCGGTTCAGTGGTTAAGACTCTGTGCTTCCACTGCAGGGGGCACGGGTTGGATCCCTGCTCGGGGAATTAAGATCCCATATGCCCCACGGTGCAGCCAAAAGAAGGGAAAAAAAGAGAAATCTCTTGGGAAATAAATCATCCAAAGTTAAAGGGTGACACATAACTTGATTCAAGGGTAGTTGGGCTCATGTTAGGAGCTTGGCTAGATTATGAGCCCAGCACAGTGTCTGTCACAGATATCATCTGGCCCAGCCTCCTTGAACCCGGGCCTGAATCTAACGTCAAAGGATCTCCAATAAAAGAACAAATGTAAAGGAAAAGAGCTTTACTGTAATATGTCAGCAGCCTCAGTGCCAGCTTTTGTGGCACCCTGGGAGACTGTAGCACTGGCTTCTGCAGAGTTGGAAGATAGCACCTTCCTTATTGGGCACTGACAGCCTGGACATGGATACTGCTGGCCACCAGTCTTGCCCTTGGCAGGCACCAGTAGAGGTTTTGCTTTCGATGGCCATTGGCCAAGACAGTATATATACCCAGAGCAAGTCCCAGAAGAAAAGAAGAGAAATGGGAGATAAATGGTGGCCATGAGTACCAGTTCCCAGAGAACTTGTGAGATATTGTCTTGGTTTGACAAAGGTGGTTTTTTTTTTCCTTTTTTTTGGCGGGGGTGGGGGGGGTGGGGAGGGCGGTGGGGAAGGGTGGGAGAGAGGACATATGGGAATGTACGGGTACGGAATGGGGAGGAAGCTCTTAGAGAGTACATGGGAATGGAGCCAGAAAAACACTGACTTGTGATTTCCCCCTTTCTTGCAAACCTAGTGCGATCATGGAAACTCAGGTGCATAGTAGTAATGTTTACTCTCCCTGAAGATTGTGTACTTCATAACCCTCTTTTTCTTTTTTTAAGTTATTTATTTATTTATTTTTGGTTGCATCGGGTCTTCGTTGCTGCACGTGGGCTTTTCTCTAGTTGCGGGGAGCGGGGACTACTCTTCGTTGCGGTGCGCGGGCTTCTCATTACGGTGGCTTCTCTTGTTGCAGAGTTCGGGCTCTAGGCGCGTGGGCTTCAGTAGTTGTGGCTCTCAGGCTCTAGAGCGCAGGCTCAGTAGTTGTGGCGCACGGGCTTAGTTGCTCCGCGGCGTGTGGGATCTTCTGGGACCTGGGCTCAAACCCGTGTCTCCTGCATTGGCAGGCGGATTCTTAACCACTGCGCCACCAGGAAAGCCCTTTTTCTTTCTTTACTTGAAGTACAGTTGATTTACAATGTTGTGTTAATTTCTGCTATATAGCAAAGTGATTCATAACCCTCTGACCTTTGCATGTGGGTTTTTTCCTCTAGTACTATCTCTCCTCTTGTGGTTTTCCTCCCTGAAGGCTCCTCTTCATGTCTTTTGTTCATCCCAAGGTTCACTTTTAGTCCAATTTTCTTCTAAGGTATAGTATCTTGGATTCAGGCACAGGCTATGCTTTACTAGGGAAGTCATTCTCAAACTTGCTCAAGTGTTAGAGTACTTGAAAGTCATGGTGCTCTTTGTGGGACTTTAACAAATGATAATTTTTTCATTTGGTTCCATGAGAATGAAGTAATAGCTGTATCACAGCACCTGTCATTGGCAGCACTTACTATGTACCAAGCATTCTGCTCATCTCTCTACATGCATGACCTTGTTTGCCTCTGACTATAACCCTGTGCGCTGTGTGCCGTGTGAAGATGTAGGCTCAGAGGTATTCAGACGCTTCCCCCGGCTCACACAACCAGGAAGTGACAACCAGGATTTGCACTCTGGACTTCAAAGTTTGTGATTGTAACTAATGCATCTACTGTCTCTCCTTATGAACAATTTTCCTAATAGAAAACATGCCTATGTGACAAGTGGGCAATATTAAATACAGCCTCTAGAATATGGATTTGAGCACACAAAATAAGCTGATGAATACGTGTGTTCCCCCAAATATTCCATGAATATTCTTTTGCACACCATAGTAACATGGTCTTTTTTGTCCCTCGGGATTATTTATGGTAATTAGCTGCACTTCTTTCTCTCTCTGAGGTTCATTTAAAAGCATCAGTTGATGATACTCCCATCATAGAACTACTGTGAGAACTTATACACTATCACCAGTGACAGATTGCAAAGACTCTCTAAGGTACTTCAGAGACTTGGGGACATGTGAAGATAGGCCAGTCTGCCATCCAGACTGTCATTTTATTGATATCTGGAATGGATAGGCCACATGGAGAACAGAGCATGAATGTCTCTAATCTTGCTTCAAAATGGATATTCTGAAATGCTTATACGAGAAAGTTAAAAACCTTTTCTTTCATCTTGCCACTGTGTCAATTCTGGTTTACCTCACATATGTTTCTCTGGGATGACTTTTCTTCCCGCTTTAGTTCCTTACTAGATGTCTTAGAGCTTCAGCCTTCACCCAGCTCCAGGTTTAGCAGATCAGGTACTCGGAATTAGTACAGATCTTAAACATCCACTAGGGAGGAATGCTGACACATTTTGGGACTAAGTGGTTTGTTTAACAGAAAAGGAGATTGCATAGAAAGTAGGCAGTAAAATTTTAAAATTTGGGGTCAACTATGACTATAAACCCCAATACTTTTGTGGGGAATCACTGAATACTTAAATGCCCTTAACACCACCCTAATACTGATTGCCCACCCCACTGTAAGCAATGAGTAAGAGGTAGCTATTACTTTTGTGATGGTGAGGATGATGTTAATGATGATGTTAATGATGATGTTAATGATGGATAGATGGCCAATTGGAGTGTTCTCAAAGATTATTCAGATTTTTTAAGGTACATTAAAAAATCAAAAGGGGAAAGTCAAACTGGAAAAATGTTTGTATCTGTTTACTCTGGATACATAAAATGAGTGATATCTGTGATTTCTATTTGTCCCTCAATATTCATTCTTCCCTTCTTTCTATTAGTAACAGAACTACCTGAGTTTGACTCAGCCAAAGACTACGTATCCCAATCTGCTTTGCAGCTAGGTTTGGCCATGCCACCATCTGGCCAATGACGTGTAAGTGGCAAGTGCAGCCTCCAGGTCACATACTTGAAAGGAAACTGCTTGCCCTTCACTTTCTTGTTCCTTTTCTCATGAGAATTGAGTGAGTGTCAATCATGTGAGCAAAGAAAACAAAGATAGAAGAGCGCCAAGGACCTGGATGACCTTGTGGAGCAAAGCCATCTACCTCCAGACTGTTACACGGGAGACCACTGATTTCTATTTTGTTTCAGCCACTCTGTTTTTGAGTCTCTTCATTACTTATAGCAAGTTAGCCTAATACGTGAAATAAAATGCCTGGTACAATGCCCGCCAACTATAAAAGAAAATGACACATTTTTAAAAGAAGCACAAATGAGAGAGTGGCATGGACATATATACACTACCAAATGTAAAATAGATAGCTAGTGGGAAGCAGCCGCATAGCACAGGGAGATCAGCTCAGCACTTTGTGACCACCTAGAGGGGTGGGATGGGGAGGATGGGAGAGAGATGCAAGAGGGAGGGGATATCGGGATATATGTATATGTATAGCTGATTCACTTTGTTATACAGCAGCAACCAACACAACATTGTAAATCAACTATACTCTGATAAAGATGTTAAAAAAAAAGAAAACGATGCAATTAAAACAAAATACAGTTGACCCTCGAACAACTTTCTAGAGAGTTTTTATCATAAATTGGTGTTGAATTTTGTCGAAAGCTTTTTCTTCATCTATTGAGATTATCATACACTACCAAATGTAAAATAGATAGTGGGAAGCAGCTGCATAGCACAGGGAGATCAGCTCGGTGCTTTGTGACCACCTAGAGGAGTGGGATAGGGAGGGTGGGAGGGAGGGAGACGCAAGAGGGAAGCGATATGGGGATATATGTATATGTATAGCTGATTCACTTTGTTATACAGCAGAAGCTAACACACCATTGTAAAGCAATTATACTCCAATAAAGATGGTAAATAAATAAATAAATAAAAAGAAGCACAAATAATAAAAATACATCATTAAAGATGATATATCTAAAAATGTGGGGGGGGAAAGCATCAGTTGATACCAAATGATGCATTGTTTGCTATCAGCACCTAATACAAGAAAGGAAAGAGAATTGCTGTTCTTCAGGATGTACTTTTGATTACTTCCAGAAACTGTTCTTTGAAAAACAAATGTATTTTAATCATTCTGTTTTCAGTTTCCTTCACAAAACTTGAGATCTTCACAGTTTTAAAGAGCAGAATGTTGGAGATGTTCACTAGAAAGGTGTCTGAGACTTTTCTTTTAACACACTTTCTTTGGCCAAAAATGTCAGGACTACTCAAGTAACAGAACATTCGCCATTATTGTCATTGGTTTCTCATCCCCATTCCTCAGAGGATGAAGATATTCTCCTTTTGGATGTCAGTACTCCCTCAGAATTGACCTTTACGCCCCACCATGAAGGATGCATGAACAGCCACACTGTGAAAAACCTCGGGTTCCAAACCATACCCAGGAAAACAAATGATAATTGCCTAGATAAGGCTCGAGCCAAGCCTACATTTGTCTTCTTAGTTTCAGCCTCCTTCACCTTTATGCCAACCAGGACAACTATTAAGCCCATGGTAACTACGGAAAAATAGGTCTTTGTGACTGGACTTTAGGCATAAGCCTAAGATTCTAGACCAATGATAAAATAGCAAAATAGCAATTGCCCTGACAGCCCAGTTGGACCACTCTCCTTCAAATCCCCTGAATAAAACCTTAGCTTGGACACTTGACCTAGGTCAGGTTACACGAGCTGTTTATGAATCGATCACGCAGTTTCTGTATCTTACTTTTTCTCTAGTCTGTTCTTGTTGTCACTTCAGTCCTTTCTCTTCTTGTCGTCATATGGTTTATACTTGACTCAGAGTCATCTTAAATTCTAGGTTGTCTGCACATTTGTATTTTATCTCTCATGAGCCAGCATCCATGCTGCCTGCATTTTCTTCAACATACATAACATTGCTTTTCTTAAAATAAAATGGAGCTACATAGATAATACAGATGGTTCTTGGGAGGCGTGAATCGTCATATCTTCAGTACATAACGTAATTGGTGCATAATATCAAAGAAACACGCCTCCAAGGTCTCAGACCATTATATGTATACCAAAACCCAGAGAGGAGAGGGGGACTCTTATAGGAAATGTCTTTTTTTTTAAAAAATATTTTATTTATTTATTTATTTAGGCTGCACCTGGTCTTAGTTGCAGCACGTGGGCTCTTCATTGCAGCATGTTTAGTTGCGGCATACGGGATCTTTAGTTGTGGCATGTGAACTCTTAGTTGTGGCATGTGGGACCTAGTTCCCCGACTAGGGGCCGAACCCAGGCCCCCTGCATTGGGAGCGTGGAGTCTTACCCACTGGACCACCACGGAAGTCCGCAGGAAATGTCTGTTTTTTAACTCAGCCTTAAAAAAAATCTCAAGCAGTGAACTGAAGATCTTATTTTTCAGTGCAAAGATTCAGGAGCGGTGGGTTCATAAAGTATCAGTTCAAATCTCTTTTGGGGAACCTAAGTTGCCAAAAAATATGTGAAAACCCACAAGCTAATTGAAACGCAAAGTTCTCCCAAGGTAAAAGTTAAATACCAATGATATCTTTTTTTTTTTTTTTTTTTTTAAACATCTTTATTGAAGTATAATTGCTTTACAATGGTGTGCTAGCTTCTGCTTTACAACAAAGTGAATCAGTTACACATATACATATGTTGCCATATCTCTTCCCTCTTGCATCTCCCTCCCTCCCACCCTCCCTATCCCACCCCTCTAGGTGGTCACAAAGCACCGAGCTGATCTCCCTGTGCTATGCGGCTGCTTCCCACTAGTTATCTATTTTACATTTGGTAGTGTATATATGTCCATGACACTCTCTCACCCTGTCACATCTCACCCCTCCCCCTCCCCATATCCTCAAGTCCATTCTCTAGTAGGTCTGTGTCTTTATTCCCATCTTGCCACTAGGTTCTTCATGACCTCTTTTTTTTTTTTCCCTTAGATTCCATATATATGTGTTAGCATACTGTATTTGTTTTTCTCTTTCTGACTTACTTCACTCTGTATGACAGACTCTAACTCCATCCACCTCATTACAAACACCTCCATTTCATTTCTTTTTATGGCTGAGTAATATTCCATTGTATATATGTGCCACATCTTCTTTATCCATTCATCTGTTGATGGACCCTTGGGTTGCTTCCATGTCCTGGCTATTGTAAATACAGCTGCAATGAATATTGTGGTGCATGACTCTTTTTGAATTATGGTTTCCTCAGGGTATATGCCCAGTAGTGGGATTGCTGGGTCATATGGTAGTTCTATTTTTAGTTTTTTAAGGAACCTCCATGCTGTTCTCCATAGTGGCTGTATCAATTTACATTCCCACCAACAGTGCAAGAGGGTTCCCTTTTCTCCACACCCTCTCCAGCATTTACTGTTTCTAGATTTTTTGATGATGGCCATTCTGACCAGTGTGAGATGATACCTCATTGTAGTTTTGATTTGCATTTCTCTAATGATTAATGATGTTGAGCATTCTTTCATGTGTCTGTTGGCAATCTGTATCTCTTCTTTGGAGAAATGTCTATTTAGGTCTTCTGCCCATTTTTGGATTGGGTTGTTTGTTTTTTTGTTATTGAGCTGCATGAGCTGCTTGTAAATCTTGGAGATTAATCCTTTGTCCGTTGCTTCATTTGCAAATATTTTCTCCCATTCTGAGGGTTGTCTTTTGGTCTTGTTTATGGTTTCCTTTGCTGTGCAAAAGCTTTTAAGTTTCATTAGGTCCCATTTGTTTATTTGTGTTTTTATTTCCATTTCTCTAGGACCTGGGTCAAAAAGGATCTTGCTGTGACTTATGTCATACAGTGTTCTGCCTATGTTTTCCTCTAAGAGTTTGATAGTGTCTGGCCTTACACTTAGGTCTTTAATCCATTTTGAGTTTATTTTTGTGTATGGTGTTAGGGAGTGTTCTAATTTCATACTTTTACATGTACCTGTCCAATTTTCCCAGCACCACTTATTGAAGAGGCTGTCTTTTCTCCACTGTATATGCTTGCCTCCTTTATCAAAGATAAGGTGACCATATGTGCGTGGGCTTATCTCTGGGCTTTCTATCCTGTTCCATTGATCTATATTTCTGTTTTTGTGCCAGTACCAAACTGTCTTGATTACTGTAGCTTTGTAATATAGTCTGAAGTCAGGGAGCCTGATTCCTCCAGCTCCATTTTTCGTTCTCAAGATTGCTTTGGCTATTCGGGGTCTTTTGTGTTTCCATACAAATTGTGAAATTTTTTGTTCTAGTTCTGTGAAAAATGCCAGTGGTAGTTTGATAGGGATTGCATTGAATCTGTAGATTGCTTTGGGTAGCAGAGTCATTTTCACAATGTTTATTCTTCCAATCCAAGAACATGGTATATCTCTCCATCTATTTGTATCATCTTTAATTTCTTTCATCAGTGTCCTATAATTTTCTGCATACAGGTCTTTTGTCTCCTTAGGTAGGTTTATTCCTAGGTATTTTATTCTTTTTGTTGCAATGGTAAACGGGAGTGTTTTCTTAATTTCACTTTCAGATTTTTCATCATTAGTATACAGGAATGCAAGAGATTTCTGTGCATTAATTTTGTATCCTGCTACTTTACCAAATTCATTGATTAGCTCTAGTAGTTTTCTGGTAGCATCTTTTGGATTCTCTATGTATAGTATCATGTCATCTGCAAACAGTGACAGCTTTACTTCTTCTTTTCCGATTTGGATTCCTTTTATTTCTTTTTCGTCTCTGATTGCTGTGGCTAACACTTCCAAAACTATGTTGAATAATAGTGGTGAGAGTGGGCAACCTTGTCTTGTTCCTGATCTTAGTGGAAATGGTTTCAGTTTTTCACCATTGAGGACAATGTTGGCTGTGGGTTTGTCATATACGGCCTTTATTATGTTGAGGAAAGTTCCCTCTATGCCTACTTTCTGCAGGACTTTTATCATAAATGGGTGTTGAATTTTGTCGAAAGCTTTCTCTGCATCTATTGAGATGATCATATGGTTTTTCTCCTTCAATTTGTTAATATGATGTATCACGTTGATTGATTTGCGTATATTGAAGAATCCTTGCATTCCTGGAATAAACCCCACTTGATCATGGTGTATGATCCTTTTAATGTGCTGTTGGATTCTGTTTGCTAGTATTTTGTTGAGGATTTTTGCATCTATGTTCATCAGTGATATTGGCCTGTAGTTTTCTTTCTTTGTGACATCTTTGCCTGGTTTTGGTATCAGGGTGATGGTGGCCTCGTAGAATGAGTTGGGGAGTGTTCCTCCCTCTGCAATATTTTGGAAGAGTTTGAGAAGGATAGGTGTTAGCTCTTCTCTAAATGTTTGATAGAATTCGCCTGTGAAGCCATCTGGTCCTGGGCTTTTGTGTGTTGGAAGATTTTTAATCACAGTTTCAATTTCAGTGCTTGTGATTGGTCTGTTCATATTTTCTATTTCTTCCTGGTTCAGTCTCGGCAGGTTGTGCATTTCTAAGAATCTGTCCATTTCTTCCAGGTTGTCCATTTTATTAGCATAGAGTTGCTTGTAGTAATCTCTTATGATCGTTTGTATTTCTGCAGTGTCAGTGGTTACTTCTCCTTTTTCATTTCTAATTCTATTAATTTGAGTCTTCTCCTTTTTTCTCTTGATGAGTCTGGCTAATGGTTTATCAATTTTGTTTATCTTCTCAAAGAACCAGCTTTTAGTTTCATTGATTTTTGCTATTGTTTCCTTCATTTCTTTTTCATTTATTTCTGATCTGATCTTTATGATTTCTTTCCTTCTGCTAGCTTTGGGGTTTTTTTGTTCTTCTTTCTCTAATTGCTTTAGGTGCAAGGTTAGGTTGTTTATTCGAGATGTTTCCTGTTTCTTGATGTAGGCTTGTATTGCTATAAACTTCCCTCTTAGAACTGCTTTTGCTGCATCCCATAGGTTTTGGATCGTCGTGTCTCCATTGTCATTTGTTTCTAGGTATTTTTTGATTTCCCCTTTGATTTCTTCAGTGATCACTTCGTTATTAAGTAGTGTATTGTGTAGCCTCCATGTGTTTGTATTTTTTACAGATCTTTTCCTGTAATTGATATCTAGTCTCATAGCGTTGTGGTCGGAAAAGATACTTGATACGATTTCAATTTTTTTAAATTTACCAAGGCTTGATTTGTGACCCAAGATATGATCTATCCTGGAGAATGTTCCATGAGCACTTGAGAAAAATGTGTATTCTGTTGTTTTTGGGTGGAATGTCCTATAAATATCAATTAAGTCCATCTTGTTTAATGTATCATTTAAAGCTTGTGTTTCCTTATTTATTTTCATTTTGGATGATCTGTCCATTGGTGAAAGTGGGGTGTTAAAGTCCCCTACTATGATTGTGTTACTGTCAATTTCCCCTTTTATGGCTGTTAGTATTTGCCTTATGTACTGAGGTGCTCCTATGTTGGGTGCATAAATATTTACAATTGTTATACCTTCCTCTTGGATCGATCCCTTGATCATTATATAGTGTCCATCTTTGTCTCTTGTAATTGTCTTTATTTTAAAGTCTATTTTGTCTGATATGAGAATTGCTACTCCAGCTTTCTTTTGATTTCCATTTGCATGGAATATCTTTTTCCATCCCCTCACTTTCAGTCTGTATGTGTCTCTAGGTCTGAAGTGGGTCTCTTGTAGACAGCATATATATGGGTCTTGTTTTTGTATCCATTCAGCCAGTCTGTGTCTTTTGGTGGGAGCATTTAATCCATTTACATTTAAGGTAATTATCGATATGTATGTTCCTATTCCCATTTTCTTAAATGTTTTGGGTTTGTTATTGTAGGTGTTTTCCTTCTCTTGTGTTTCTTGCCTAGAGAAGTTCCTTTAGCATTTGTTGTAAAGCTGGTTTGGTGGTGCTGAACTCTCTCAGCTTTTGCTTGTCTGTAAAGGTTTTAATTTCTCCATCAAATCTGAAGAGATCCTTGCTGGGTAGAGTAATCTTGGTTGTAGGTTTTTCTCCTTCATCACTTTAAGTATATCCTGCCACTCCCTTCTGGCTTGCAGCGTTTCTGCTGAAAGATCAGCTGTTAACCTTATGGGGATGCCCTTGTGTGTTATCTGTTGTTTTTCCCTTGCTGCTTTTAATATGTTTTCTTTATATTTAATTTTTGATAGTTTGATTAATATGTGTCTTGGCGTGTTTCTCCTTGGATTTATCCTGTATGGGACTCTCTGTGCTTCCAGGACTTGATTAACTATTTCCTTTCCCATATTAGGGAAGTTTTCAACTATAATCTCTTCAAATATTTTCTCAGTCCCTTTCTTTTTCTCTTCTTCTTCTGGGACCCCTATAATTCGAATGTTGGTGCGTTTAATGTTGTCCCAGAGGTCTCTGAGACTGTCCTCAGTTCTTTTCATTCTTTTTTCTTTATTCTGGTCTGCAGTAGTTATTTCCACCATTTTATCTTCCAGGTCACTTATCCGTTCTTCTGCCTCAGTTATTCTGCTATTGATCCCATCTAGAGTATTTTTAATTTCATTTATTGTGCTTGTCATCGTTTCTTGGTTCCTCTTTAGTTCTTCTACGTCCTTGTTAAATGTTTCTTGCATTTTGTCTATTCTATTTCCAAGACTTTGGATCATCCTTACTATCATTATTCTGAATTCTTTTTCAGGTAGACTATCTATTTCCTCTTCATTTGTTAGGTCTGGTGTGTTTTGACCCTGCTCCTTCATCTGCTGTGTGTTTTTCTGTCTTCTCATTTTGCTTATCTTACTGTGTTTGGGGTCTCCTTTTCACAGGCTGCAGGTTCGTAGTTCCCGTTGTTTTTGGTATCTGTCCCCAGTGGCTAAGGTTGGTTCAGTGGGTTGTGTAGGTTTCCTGGTGGAGGGAACTAGTGCCTGTGTTCTGGTGGATGAGGCTGGATGTTGTCTTTCTGGTGGGTTCGTCCACGTCTGGTGGTGTGTTTTGGGGTGTCTGTGGCCTTATTATGATTTTAGGCAGCCTCTCTGTTAATGGATGGGGCTGTGTTCCTCTCTTGCTAGTTGTTTGGCATAGGGTGTCCAGCACTGTAGCTTGCTGGTCGTTGAGTGAAGCTGGGTCTTGATGTTGAGATGGAGATCTGTGAGAGATTTTCGCCGTTTGGTATTACGTGGAGCTGGGAGGTCTCTTGTGGACCAGTGTCCTGAAGTTGGCTCTCCCACCTCAGAGGCACAGCCCTGATGCCTGGCTGGAGCACCAAGAGCCTTTCATCCACACGGCTCAGAATAAAAGGGAGAAAAAATGGAAAGAAAGAAAAAAAGAGGATAAAATAAAATAAAATAAAGCAATTATAATAAAAAATAAGAAAAAAATTATTAAGAGTAAATTTATTAAGAAAAAAAAATTTTTTTTAATTTTTAAAAATAGATTTATTAATTTTTTATACTAAAAATAAGAAAAAAATTATTTAGAAAAAATTTATTAAGAAAAAAAATTTTTTAATTTTTTAAAATAAAAAATATGAAAAAACTTATTAAAAATTTTTTTAAAAATAGAAAATAAGGAAAAAATTATTAAGAAAACATTTATTAGGGAAAAAAAAAAAAAACGGACGGACCTAACCCTAGGACTAACGGTGAGAGCAAAGCTATACAGACAAAATCTCACCCAGAAGTATACACATCTACACTCACAAAAAAAAGGAAAAGGGGAAAAGTTAATATATCCTGCTCCCAAAGTCCACCTCCTAAATTTGGGATGATTCGTTGTCTATTCAGGTATTCAACAGATGCAGGCACATCAAGTTGTTTGTGGAGCTTTAATCCGCTGCTTCTGAGGCTGCTGGGAGAGATTTCCCTTTCTCTTCTTTGTTCGTACAGCTCCCGGGGTTCAGCTTTGGATTTGGACCCGCCTCTGCATGTAGGTCCCCTGAGGGCGTCTGTTCCCCGCCCAGACAGAACGGGGTTAAAGGAGCAGCTGATTCGGGGGCTCTGGCTCAGTCAGGCCGGGGGGAGGGAGCGGTACGGAGGAGGCGGGGCGAGCCTGCGGCGGCAGAAGCCGGCGTGACGTTGCAGCAGCCTGAGGCGCGCCGTGCGCTCTCCCGGGGAAGTTGTCCCCGGATTACGGGAGCCTGGCCGTGGCGGGCTGCACAGGCTCCCGGGAGGGGCGGTGTGGAGAATGACCTGTGCTTGCCCACAGGCTGTTTGGTGGCGGCAGCAGCAGCCTTAGCGTCTCATGCCCGTCTCTGGGGTCCGCGCTGATAGCCGCGGCTCGCGCCCGTCTCTGGAGTTCGTTTAAGTGGCGCTCTGAATCCCCTCTCCTTGCACGCCGCGAAACAAAGAGGCAAGAAAAAGTCTCCTGCCTCTTCGGCAGCTGCAGACTTTTTCTCGTGCACCCTCCCGGCTAGTTGTGGTGCGCTAGCCCCTTCAGGCTGTGTTCACGCAGCCAACCCCAGTCCTCTCCCTGGGATCCGACCGAAGCCCGCGCCTCAGCTCCCAGCCCCCGCCCGCCCCGGCGGGTGAGCAGACAAGCCTCTCGGGCTGGTGAGTGCTGCTCGGCGCCGAGCCTCTGTGCGGGAATCTCTCCGTTTTTCCCTCTGCGTCCCTGTTGCTGTGGGATCCGCGCTGATAGCCGCGGCTCGCGCCCGTCTCTGGAGCTCGTTTAGGCGGCGCTCTGAATCCCCTCTCCTTGCGCGCCGCGAAACAAAGAGGCAAGAAAAATTCTCTTGCCTCTTTGGCAGCTGCAGTCTTTTTCCCGGACTCCCTCCCGGCTAGCACCGAAGCCCGAGCCCCAGCTCCCAGGCCCCGCCCGCCCCGGCGGCTGAGCAGACAAGCCTCTCGGGCTGGTGAGTGCTGGTCGGCACCGCTCCTCTGTGCGGGAATCTCCGCTTTGCCCTCCGCACCAATGTGGCTGCGCTCTCCTCCGTGGCTCCGAAGCTTCCCCCCTCTGCTACCCGCAGTCTCTGCCCACGAAGGGGCTTCCTAGTGTGTGGAAACCTTTCCTCCTTCACAGCTCCCTCCCACTGGTGCAGGTCCCGTCCCTATTCTTTTGTCTCTGTTATTTCTTTTTTCTTTTGCCCTACCCAAGTACGTGGGGATTTTCTTGCCTTTTGGGAGGTCTGACGTCTTCTGCCAGCGTTCAGTGGGTGTTCTGTAGGAGCAGTTCCACGTGTAGATGTATTTCTCATGTATCTGTGGGGAGGAAGGTGATCTCCGCGTCTTACTCTTCCGCCATCTTGCCCCCCCCCTACCAATGATATCTTATCTTGATGGTTCCAATGTTCTTAAAGTTGCTGCCTGGTGAGAATAACTTTGTTCCACAATAACTTGCTACACAGAAGCATCTTTTGTTAAATTGTGAGTCCCTGACCAAAAAGTTTTCTTTAAATAAAATTTCTAAAAGATCATGCAGAAGAAAGAGCAGCTAGACACTTGTGTTTAGCAATTTTCTTTTTAGATTTTTAAAACCATGATCAGATGGCTAGGCTTTGTGCCAAATTATGAAGACTGAGCTTATGTGAATGGCACTGTAACCATAGAAACCCACTCCCTAATATACATGTTTGGCCCTGACCTTTCACCTTTTTTTGGCCACACCTATGTTTTCAGCTATCTATAGTTATCTTCATTTGAGTTTCTCAAATTTGGGTCTCCTCAAACCCTTTATTTAAAAATAAACTCATTATTTCCCCAGCTTTCTGTTTCTCTTGTTGTTGTTCATCTATGCTTCCAACCTAGAAATCTTGGTGTCACCTTGAATACCCACCTCTCCTCCATTAACAGACATTTATCGAGCATCTACTGTGAGCCAGGTCCCATGCAAAGTGCTGGGGTATGGTGTCAGCTCTCAAGGAGTTCTATTTTCAGATTGCAACTGAGTTGAATTGTTACCTGATTTACACGAAGGCATACAGAAAACAATGAATGTTGGCTGCTATTATTTTAATATTGCCAGTGTTGTTTTTTAAATGTGTTGGATTCATCCTCTTCTCTCCTTTTCCCATCAATTCTTTTTAATTGTCTTTGATTTTTTTCCATTAATTCTTTTAGTTCTCTCCTCTTCTCTCCTTCTTACTATCTAAATCCTAACTCTTAAAGCCTGATGCTTAAAATATTGCAGCAGTTTTTCCTTGTCTTCACAGAGTATGCATGGTTACATGTGATCATTTTAGTCTTGTTATTTAGTCTACCCGCTGAATTTGCTGTGTTTAGGCCTAACATTACAGTCTTTTATGAACATTCTCAGCCCCATCCGTCTTGTGTCAGATTCTGCAGAAGCAGGGATTTGGTTGTAAATAATATGTTGAGGGAATGCTCTTTAGGAAACACCTATCAGTGAGTGAGAGAAGCATGATAAAAGGGAAAAGAACCAGGAAAAGATGTGGTCTCAGATTAAAGTCAAACCTTGATCTGATCCATGGGATTAGGATTCTGGAGCATAAACCACACTGCAGAGTTGTTCCCATTTTTGTCAAGAAGTCAGCCTTTCACACCTCTATCAGTGGTTCAGAAGTTATGGGCCACCCCCAACCTGGGGCACAACTGCCCGGGCGAGGCGGCTCTGACAGCTGAGGGCAATTCCCCCGAGAAAGGGGGACAACTGGGAGACTTTAGCAGCTGCCTGGTGGGGGCACTGGTGAGATCTGGGCAGGACACTAACAGAGCTGGCTATATCACTTGTTTTCTTTTTTTTTAATTAAAAATTTTTTTATTTTATATTGGAGTATAGTTGATTAACAATGTTGTGTTAGTTGCAGGTGTACAGCAAAGTGATTCAGTTATATGTATACAAGTATCTATTATTTTTCATATTCTTTTCCCATTTAGGTTATTACAGAATATTGAGCAGAGTTCCCTGTGCTGTACAGTACGTCCTTGTTGGTTATCTATTTTATGATTTTTTTTAAACATCTTTATTGGAGTATAATTGTTTTACAATGGTGTGTTAGTTTCTGCTTTATAACAAAGTGAATCAGTTATACATATACATATGTTCCCATATCTCTTACCTCTTGGTTATCTATTTTAAATATAGCAGTGTGTACATGTCAATCCCCAAACTCCCTAACTATCCCTCACCCCCACCCTTCCCCCCTGGTAACCATAAATTCTGTTCTCTAAGTCTGTGAGTCTGTTTCTCTTTTGTAAAGAAGTTCATTTGTATCATTTTTTAAGATTCCGCATATAAGCAATATCATATGTATAGCAGTTGTTTTCAAATTTTAGTATACACCAGGATTACCTGGTGGGCTTGTTAAAACAGATTGCTGGGCCCCAAGCCCAGAGTTTCTGATTCATTTGTTTTGCCTGAGGTGAACCCAGGAATTTGCATTCATAACAAGCTCCCAGGTAATGCTGAGGTTGCTGGTTTCAGGATCATACTTTGAGAACCAGTGCTTTATATAGAGTAACATCTCATCATAGATATTCAGTCAACCTTGATGAATTTAATTGAATCCTGCACAGGACTGCCAGATAAAATATAGGATGCCCAGTTAATTTTGAATTTCATGTAAGCAACAGATCATTTTTAGTATAAATGCAACTATTCTATCATATACTACATACACAAATATATGTTTATATGTAATATAAATATAAATGCAAAGCATAAATATGTCCCAAATATTGCATGGGACACACTTATACAAAAAATTGTTGTTTCTCTGAAATTCCCATTTAAATTTAAATGTATCGGCTAAAGCTGGCAACTCTAATCCTGCATCATCATGAATATAAATGTAGAGAAAGTGTTGTGTCACGAGATCAGTGTATTCATGACGAAAATAAAAGTAGAGAATAAAAAAATTGAAATTGGTGGGAAATGACCAGTATTTGATTGGATAACTCCTTCTGTGATAGAAACAACTGTGAATGACAAATAGCAAATAATGACAGATATAAAAAGTTCTGTGCCTTTGCAATCCATGATAATCAGGGAGAAGACATGGAAATCTATTGAGGAAATGGAAAACTTTTGAATGTGGTACTGAGGGCCCAGCATCAGTGTCCTATGCCTGTTAGGGTACTATTAGTTTAGGAGAAGGCTAGTTTAGAAGTGCAAAACCTCAAAAGCTAAGCCCGATAAACATGCTGTGAATGAAGATATTTTGCATTAATTTAATATGATGACCCTTTTTATTTAATACTGCAGCCTCTTTCTCTCACCTCTCTCCCTGCTCTATCTTTTCTTTTTCTACAGCAGTTATTTCCTTCCAATATATAATTTACCTACGTACTATGCTTATTGCCTGTTTCCCCCCTGCTAAAATGTAAGCTCCATGAGGGCAAGGATCTTTATTTGGTTCACTGATACACCTATCCTGAGAACCTAGAACAGTCTCTGACGCGCACTAAGTACTCAATATGTATTTCTGAATGAATGAAGAGATGAATGAATGCTTCACAAGCAATGGCTTATTCCCTATGCTCTAGGATCCCCGAGTTCAGGGTCATTTGAATCTAGGCAGGAAAGTGACATCAGGTGGTGAAAGGTTAATGATTGCTACAGGATTCTCTGCGACACCAGTTACTGTGCGAGATAGGGGCTGGTGTTGGGAGCGGGTATTTACCTGAACAGATTTTCAGTATATTCGAAACTGGTCTGTTTGGAGGAAGAGATGCTTGATAGAACAGATCAACAAGGAGGAGACGGGTGTGCTTGATTTTAGAGCTGGAAAGGACAGCCCCACACTGATTGATTGATGGCAGAAGCTGCACAGCGGTGTTGCTCCTTGGTGACCAGCCTTTTGAAGCTCTTATCCCTCAATCTCTGGTTATCTGGCCCTTCCAGACTGGAGTGTACCCTTCTTAGTGGGCAGCTCCTATCAGCCCAGGGCAGTTCTCCAGAGAAGAGGGGCAACTGTGAGCCCTCAGCAGCCGACACTCATAGCAGCTGCTCGTAAATGTTTCCAGGGACCGTAACCTTAAACCTCTCCCTTTGGACTTCTGTACAAATCGACTTATATATAACTCTTTTGAATTTATCCTCTCCTTAATTGTAGGAGTATTTGTATTTAGGCAATGGGAGAAGAGAGGCCCTGGTGGAAGAGTTTGAGTTGGGAGAGAGAGGCCAGGATAGCTAAGAGAGGGCTGAATGGGAGTGAAGGCACAAGGTTGGGGGGTGGGCTGGGAGGGCGGCAGGGAGGGGGATTCAAGGTAGAGACATTAGAAAAGTAAGTGGGAAAGATGGTCCTGTGTCTGGCCTGGGAAGATTCTCATTCTCTGGCTTGCAAAGGGAATACATTTGTGACACAATGGCTCCACTTTGCTTCATTCTTGGCAACTCTCAGGAGCAAAGAACCCCACACTGCAGGTGCATTAAAACGGCCCCTACCTAATTCTCCACCTATGACAGTCACCTTCAAACGTTTTTACTTGCATAGCCTCTAAAAGAATTTTGGAAAAACTATATGCCCCATAACATATCTTAAAGTTGACACCTACCAACTTTTTATGGAGGGATTTATGAAAGTTTACATACTGCCAATGATGCGATTTCTGGCATATTGCAAATATTGATATTCAAAAAGAAACTGCTGCATCCCTCTTTTAGGTGGAACCAAATCCCATCGCAGTTTAATATCCACAATTATCCATTCAAAAGATACATGAACAAACTCCTTTTGCATAGTCAGAAATTGTATACCTTTTTCTCTTGAACTCTTATTTGCATTCTACTCACTCCACAGAATTGTATCCTTATGTAATATATTTTTAGTCGTGAAAGTCTTTGATCATCGCATCCTAATCTCTGTTATAGAAACATACATAAACTTACATTGTAAAAAAATGCTTATTTCCTGTGACTGTAAGGCTCTGAGTCTTTGAGACTGTTTTCATTATAATCATTAGTACATAATTGATTAAAATAACACAAATACATGATAAAACTTTATAATTAATAAACATAAAATAGACTATTATTGGGGATACATCTCGATATGCTGGAAGGGGATTTTTATTTTACTTTATTTTATTGCCTCACCGTGCAGCATGCAGGATCTTATTTCCCGACCAGGGATCAAACCCACGCCCCCTGCAGTGGAAGGGTAGAGTCTTAACCACTGGACCGCCAGGGATGTCCCCGAAGGGGATTTTTTTAAAAAGTAGTTCTTTTCTCTGTGGATGAATGTTACTTATTGTTAGAATGAGACCAAGTTCAGCATTTTCAATACATTTAAGTGTTGAGAAATCTTGTTTACATAAGTAAGTGGATGGGAATGAACAGAGTTTAGTTAAAACAATATCTGAATACTATCTCAAAAAATTATATGTAATGGGGCTTCCCTGGTGGCGCAGAGGTTAAGAATCCGCCTGCCAATGCAGGGGACATGGGTTCGAGCCCTGGTCCGGGAAGATCCCACATGCTGCGGAGCAACTAAGCCCGTGTGCCACAACTACTGAGCCTGCGCTCTAGAGTCCGCGAGCCACAACTACTGAGCCCGCGTGCCACAACTACTGGAGCCCACGCGCCTAGAGCCCATGCTCCACAACAAGAGAAGCCACTGCAATGAGAAGCCCGCACACCCCCCCGCTCGCCGCAACTAGAGAAAACCCGCGCACAGCAATGAAGACCCAAGGCAACCAAAAATAAATAAATAATTAATTAATTAAAAAAAAATTATATGTAATGACCTATCAAATGACAACATAGTTGGGCTCTCCTCTGATTTTGCTGAAAGCAACGCATTAAAAACTACAGTCAGCCCTCCATACCCTGAGGGTTCCGCATCTGTGGCTAGAGAGGGCCAGCTATACTTGGTTTACAAAAGGATTTGTTATCGCATCGTTAAAGTAATATATTTTCTCAATATCAACACCAATATTTTCAATGGTCTCTTTGTTTGGTGTCCAGGAGGTTTTTATACCTTGGGACCAGGCACCAAGGTAAGCCTTGACCTGAGTTAGAGACATGCTGTTCTCTTGTAAAGTGGGAAAAGGGAAGGTGGGAAAGTAGGACCATCAGGTATGTTCTCATGCAGATCAAGTTCAGGAAAGAGTACACATGGAAGTTGAAAATCTGGAAATTGGTTAAAAACAAACAGAGACACAAACAAAACCTGCCTATGTAGTTCTTTAAAGTCTTCATGTATCCTAGGAGTATGTGTACCCAGGTGGAACAACATTGACCCATAGAACAGAATAATGTGAAAAGCAGGGGATTGGAGTAAGGAGGAAGGCAGTATCCCTACTGACTCCATCAAGACACTATAATATGACTTTTAAAAGAGTCAGTGTTGAGTCATTGCGATAGGGGACCCCAAAACTCATATACTCAATCTAGAACTCAACATGGCATGCATTGCTCATGTCCTTGGGACTAGGATTCATTTACTTATATTCAGACTCAAGTATAGAAGACGGTACAGAGGTGGGAGGGGGAGATGGTTGCAGAAATGCCATTGGCCCTTTGGACCAAGGAACTCAGTATAGAAAAGGGAGGGTGAGAACCACAAATAAAGTTACCCATTTACCTGGTTGCACAGATTCTCCTTAACTGCACGGGTTAAATAAATCTCTTTGAAATGCTTTAGGTAGTATATGGCACACAGCTTAGATTCAGGGAACGACCGACCTATCAGAGGCAGCTCATGTAATTTCTCTTTAAGTGATCTAACGATCCACTTCTAGCCTGGCTTAGTGATTTGGACTTGAGTAGATAAAGTTCTACCCCAGCATGTTTTCAACTGTGTTCCAAGGGACCCTCAGGGCAGAGTGCTCCAGAGTTCTGCAAACAATGGCATATTTTGCCAAATATTTAAACTTCCTGAGGAATTGTTTCATCACTTCTATTTTAAACATTAAGGTTTAGAGAAAGATTTCGTTGGGAAAAAGTGTTCTGTTGCTGAAAACACACACACACACACACACACACACACACATGCACCCAAGCCATTCACTGAACATGCAATTACTTTCATTCCTTATTTGTGTCCTAGCACATGTTATTTCTTCTGCCTGGGATAACCAAAGCTCATCTTCTCACCCAACCCTTCCAGACAAAAGATGTTTTCTTTCTCTTTTAGATAGTCTTTTGTATTTACTATTCTTACAGCACTTCCCATACTGTACCATAACTCTATTATTACATGAACTGGCAATTCAACTTTCTAAATATCTCTTGAATATGTCCTCTCTTCTCCATTCCCTCTACCAATGCTTTAGTTCAGTTTATCATCATCTCTCATCTCGATCATGGCAACAGCATCCGGTCGTGACTCTTTCCTATCTATTTTTCCATATTGCCACAAAGGTGACCCATCTAAGACCATATTCTGATCATATCATGCCCCTACTTACAACATTTTGCATATCTTATTGCCCTAAATGATAAAGCCCATGATTCTGAGTCTAGCCAACTTGTTCTTTTTTCCTCCTCAGGCTTCTTTCACTATTCTCCTTACCCTACCTGTGAATCCTAAGTTGTAGCCATGAAGAATTACTGATGATTCAACCAGAAAGCCATGTTTTCTCAAGGTTTTGTGCCTGTATAAACACTGCCCTCTCTACCTGAGATAGCTGTTCTCTAGTATTTAGTGAGCTTAATTCCTACAGATCCTTTACATCCCCACTTAGACGTTACTTCTTCTGGGAAGCTTTTCTGACACTAAAGGTATTTTCTCTTGTGATCACATGGTTCTCCTCCACCCTTATTTACCACATTTCAAAGTAATTGTCTGTGTTTGTGTTTGTCTCTACCATAAGACTCTTAAGTCTTTTTTGAGGGGGTATACAGTTTTCATGTTTTATTGTACTTACATTTAAATTTCACCACTAAATACATGCATAAGTATATGCTGGCCTTATGTCCAGATTTTTGAGATGTAAAGATAACTGGATGGATGGCTTTAAGGATGTAATATATTAGACACTGCAGAATATATTAAACAATTAGAGAATCCAGGGGGTGGTAAATTTCTGCCTATATACATTTACACATTTAGTGGCACTAGTAAACGCTATCGGGACAAGAAGACATGTAAAACTTTGGGTTGCAATTAGAGGAAAAATCCATTCAGGACTGAACTGAGAGGTCCTTGGTTGCTGAGAGAATCTCCTCTTGACTTCACACTTTAGACAAACTAAGAAGTCTTTGTCAGTATACACAAACCACTGATTTGTACAAAATCCCTGTTTGTCAGGAGAGACATTAGCAACAGGACAGATTAAGGAATTCGCTCATGCCAGTTCGGATTGTGGCGGCCAGCCACAAAGTGAGCACGGCTGGCTGGAGGCTGGAAATCCAGCTGGATGTTGTAGCTCAAGTCTAGGGCCTGTAGATTCAAATAGCAGGCCGGAAACTCAGTCTAGAGACAGAGTTGGTTAGTGCATTCCTCAAAAATCATTGTTTTCCAAACAAGTTCCTAGGATGCTTTCCTCAAGCAGAGCATAAGTCTTGTCAATCTTAAGGGCAGGGACTGTATCTTTATTATCTCTGTAGCTCCATTTCCTAGTACAACGCCTTGCACAAAGTAGTTTTCAATAAATAGTTTTTGAACAGCAAATGAGGGATGAATGTTTGGGAGGAGAATGTATGTCTGGCCTAGGGTAGGCTTCGGGTATCTATTTTACTTTGGGGTCCTGGGTCATTCCCAACGAAGAGGCCATGGGGCTTTAGAGCATGATGTAGGGAGCCAGGGGGTTTCTAGGCTATGTCCAGAAAGGGTTAGCGTCCATATAATCTACACAAATTTATGTAGTTATTTGCATTAAAACTAGGTTAAATAGAGCTTCAGAGTCTAATAGCCACTGCAGTACACACTGCAGCATAATCAATAG
Organism: Eubalaena glacialis; assembly: GCF_028564815.1. Classification (NCBI taxonomy): domain Eukaryota; kingdom Metazoa; phylum Chordata; class Mammalia; order Artiodactyla; family Balaenidae; genus Eubalaena; species Eubalaena glacialis. Next base: position 106,128,292 of record NC_083736.1, on the reverse strand, counting down.
CAGTAAATGAAGACATTAGGAAAATGAGATTGCTGAAAGACTAAAGGAGAAAGGAATCTGGGTGCTATAGAGACCAAACAGTAGTCACAGCTGTTGACTCTAGGGGACAACAGAACAAGAGGGGGATAAAAAGAGCAATAAAAGGCCATTGAAAGCACACCTGTTATAGTAGGAGACAGGCCTTGGACAGTATCCGGTTACATGCCTAGGACAATTTGCCTCTTATTTATTTTAAACTCTGAGCGATCTAGGGATAAAATTGGACTAAGATGCGGCATTGTTCTAACATTTCCTATTGGCAATATCCTTTCTGTATTACTGAACAAAGAAATATATATATATAGTTAAACACAAAGCAAAGGCAATTTATCTTTTAAAATACATGTGTAAAATGTAAACAATATAAGAAAAAGAAAATTATTGAGCCACTAACCATCCAACTCAAACGTAATCTCACTGTTAACCTTTTCTGATGTCCTATCTTGCCACTAAATATAATTTGGGGAAATCTTATTATCCAGATGTTATTATTAAAATAATTCTTTCATCTTTAGCCTCACAGATGGTTTAGATCCACAGGAATCTAGTTTGATAATGTAAGTACCATATTTTAAAGATTTCTGAAAGTAAGCGGATAGTTTAATAAAGCAGATAATGTATACAGACAACCACAAATATTTAGATAAAAATGGAAACATTCAGTCAAAAATCTGGATTTATGTCTACATGATGACAGAATAAAATTTCCATTTTTCATGCAACATTTTTGCTGTAACCATATGGACGCTGCAAAAACATCTTTTTAAAGTTATTAATTTCTTTGTATAGAAGAGATTATTGCTGTACCAACAAGAGCAACAAGCCAAGTTTGATAATATTAATTCATACTAAGGCAGGCCCTAACAGGAAGAAGAACTTCCTATAGTGCTTCTATATTTTTCTGTTTGATGTGTTTGCTATTAGGTGAACCAAAGATTTCCTAACTGCCAACATTCATAGTTTACATAGTATCGGTTCTAGTGGCATTCATTCCTTCATTTGTTCATTTGAAAATTAAACTGGGAGTAGAAGGAGAGGCTGTTGAAGGATATTCCAAAAAGAACAGCATGTGCAGAGGGTAAGGAACTTGGTAAGGAACTTGGCATGTTGGAGGATGTAAAAAAGGCCAGAATAGTTCAAGGATAGTGAGTAAAGGCTCTTGGGCTTTACCCTAAGAGTCATAGGAAATCACTGAATGGTTTTCATGTTCAAGAATGACACAATCTTATTTGTTTAAAAGGTCACTAGGTGGATAGTGTGCAAAATGGATCAGAGAGCTGGGCAAGGCTAGAGGTAGGGGCAGTGATACCTGTTGGCCTGCCCTACAGTCCTGGCAATGGAGATGGAGAGAAGTGGACAGATTTGAGGGAGACGTCAGAGGCAAAATCAATAGGATATAGTTATTAACTGATGGCAGAAGAAAGACTGTGAGTTTGAAGTTGACTCCTGGTTTTCTAACTTGAGTAACTGGGTGATAGTGGTGCCTTTCTGAAATGCAAAGCTCTGAAGGAAGAACAGGAGTTCGGGGAAGGAGGTATAAATCTTCAATAAACTTTTTGTCCTGATGAATTTTTGGTGCCTATCAGATACCTGCAGTAGGCAGGTTTCAGGTTCAGTATGAAAATCTAGGATGGTGTCACTGGTATATAACTGAAACCCTGGGAAAGCATGAAATCAACTAAGGAGAAAAGGCCGTACCCCAAGGAACTCCAACATTTAAAGTTTGGTCAAAAATGGAAGAACCAACAAAGATGCCAGAGGAATAACCAGATAAAAGGAAGAAAACTAGAAGAGGGTGACATCATAGAAATCAAGGAAACACTGTTTCAAGGAGGGTGTGATCTTCTAAGACAAAGACTGAAAGAATGCCACATGTAAGATTCTCTCTAGTCAGGGTCCCATCATGCCTTCACACTTCTACCTGAATTATATGGTGTAAATACACTGGCAAGGTGGCTCCACTAAATCTATAGGACTGGGGCATTTGGAGAAAAATGATTCTCCTCTTGAATCTAATAAAGCTTATGGAGAAATACCCTGGGTGTTTTTCCACAGGCATGTGACAAACTACCTTCCTTTCTTAGACAGGAGAATCAGACTTCCTATTTATGATTTATTAGGACCCACATGTGCCAAACACACTGGAACTCAACAAAAAATAATTAGATTATTTCCTAAGGGAGAAAGAAATACACTTCTCAGGGGGAAATGTCCACAGGGACACAGATTATTATGTCAGTGTTTGTCAAACAGGCACAGGAGACAGATCAAAGAGCAGAAAACACTGAAAAATGGTTCTTGAGCTAAAACTCCCTAAAGTTTGTGGATTTCTGGGAGTATGAAGCCCTTTGAGTGAAGAGTTTAAGCTGTACACAAAGTTGGAGTTCACTTAGGATCAGATATCAAAGATGATCTTGCTTACTTCAAATGATTTAACTGGATACTGGCTGAAGAGAGCTTAAGCTAAAAAGGAATTAGTAATGTTGTGACTAAGATTCTGACAGATGTGAATAACAGGAAGAAGAACTCTGGGGCAATCCAGAAAGGAAAAAAATGGAAAAGAGGCTGAATAGATACAAACTGCTGATTACTTTGACTGAAGTTCATCCCAACTATGAATTCAAATAATAGATATATCATTTCAGAAAAACAAATCTCTTATAATGAAGAAAAATTACACAGTGTTCAATTTCTAAGCCCATGATATTAATAAAAGCTTTTAGAGAGAGAACAAGGGTGGGGGGAGGGGGAGAGAGGGAGAGAGGGGGAGGGAGAGAGAGAGGGGGAGGGGGAGAGAGAGAGAGAAATTGATTCTGAGAAATTGACTGTGTGTCTGCCTGATTTGGACGAAATCACAAAGAAAACACTGGCAAGAGATCAGGCCTCCTGGAATCCATTAACTACAAAGAAGGAGAAAAATATCTAAATGTTGGTTGCAGATCAGCATGATATATTCAAAGATTTGAGCAGAACTGTTTAAGGGTGAGCAGACCTAGCAATAAAATTTCATAATCAGCACTCATAAAAATAAGAACAGAAATTTGCTAGGTTAGAGAGCAACTACTACTACTACATATGTTGGATCCCATACATGGTTCTTAACCAGAAACAACGATTTTGGTGGGCCATTTATTCCTGATTTCTTTTCTCGCCTCCACTAGTTGCTATAGTCACAATTACAGTTTTTGAAGGTGTGCTCAGAATAAAGACTAATCTTCCGACCAACTAAACCACAGACTCAGAATAGAAATGAGGGCTAATCTAGGCTGGGAGATGATCACTGCGACAGTCATGTCCCACACCCACACCTCCTTTGATTGATAAATCAAATAGACAAGAGCTGTGTGGTAGAATGTACTTGACTTGAAAGTGTAGTTTGCTTTAATGAGAAGTATCAGAAAGAAATTAGAGATCAGATAGGCAAGATGCCAAGGACAGGGAAGTCAGCTAACACAGGATAGAACAGGTTGGTACTGGAGGCTTAAACAGACTAGAACAATCATTTCTGACCTTCTAGAAAATGGAGACTACTCATTACTAATAAGACAATAACTTGTTGAAAAGTTGAAAAAGCAATAATTTTTCATTCTAGAAAAATTTTAGAAAATAAATGTAAACAAAAAGAAGAAAAAAATGCACGCAATACCACCTCCAGAGATAGCCACAATTAGCTCCTTGGTGTACATCCCATAAAATTTTTTTTCTATGCATATACAGATATGTGTATGTGTGTGTGTGTGTGTGTGTGTATGCTGTTACTGAATTTTAATCAGAATTTTCACTTAATGATATTTTTATGAACAACTTTCTATTACAATAAATATTTATCCACAATACTATTTTTTCTACATAATATTACATCATAAGGGTCTATCACAATTGATTTTACTAATTTATTGTTGAACAAGTTTGATGTTTCTAGTTTTTTGCTACTATGAAGAATACGACAGTGAATATCACTGAACACATTCTTTCTTTAAGGATCCCTGTCTAATATCAAACATATAAAAATGGGACAACTGTATATCCACGTGCAAAAGACAGATCTTGTACCCCAACCACACACTAGATACTAAAATTAACTCTAAATGGATCAAAGACCTAAATATAAGAGCTAGAACTACACAGCTTTTAGAAGAAAACAGAGAGGTAAAACTTCATAACCTTGGATTTGGCAATGATTTCTTAGATATGACCCCAGAAGCACAATCAACAAAAGAAAAAGAAAATGGACTTCATCAAAATTAAAAATTTTTCTGCATCAAAGAACAGTATCAAGATAGTGAAAAGGCAATCCACAGAATGGGAGGATAGTGTTGCAAATCACATATCTGATTAGAGTCTAGTATCCAGATTATTTAAAACCTCCTATAATTCAACAACTAAAAAGAAAACAACCCAATGAAAATTTGGGCATAAGACCTGAACAGACGTTTCTCCAAAGAAAGTATACAAATGTCCAATGAGCACATGAAAAGATGCTCAACATCACTAACCATTAGGGAAATGCAAATCAAAACATGATGAGGGGCTTCCCTGGTGGCGCAGCGGTTGAGAATCTGCCTGCCGATGCAGGGGACACGGGTTCGAGCCCTGGTCTGGGAGGATCCCACGTGCCGCGGAGCAACTGGGCCCGTGAGCCACAACTACTGAGCCTGCGCGTCTGGAGCCTGTGCTCCGCAACAAGAGAGGCCACGATAGTGAGAGGCCCGCGCACCGCGATGAAGAGTGGCCCCCGCTTGCCGCAACTAGAGAAAGCCCTCGCACAGAAACGAAGATCCAACACAGCCAAAAATAAATAAATAAAAAATAAATAAATAAAATTAAAAAAAAAACAAAATACTAAAGCCACATTGAAGGGGGCAGGTGAAATTAATTGTAATGGTATATTTAAAAAAAAAAAAAACATGATGAGATACCAATTCACACCCATTAGGATGGCTACTATATATTAATTTTGTATCCTAGGTATTTTATTCTTTTTGATGTGAAGGATGGCTACTATTAAAAAAAAACAGAAAATAATAAGTGTTGGCTAGGATGTGGAGAAACGGACTCTGGTACATTGCTGGTGGGAATGTAAAATGGTGCAGACACTGTGGAAAACAGCTTGACAGTTCCTTAAGAAGTTAAACATAGAATTACCATAGAATTACCAAATCAGCAATTCTATTCCTGGATAAATACCCACAAAGAATTGAGGGCAGGTGTTCAAACAAAAACATAAATACCCATGTTCGTAGTGACACTATTCAAATTCACTAGTCAAAACATGGATGCAACACAAACGTCCATCAGTGGATGAATGGATAAACAAAATGTGTATATCCATATAATGGGCTATTATTCAGCCATGAAAAGGAATGAAGTACTGATGCATGCTGCAACATGGATGAACCTTGAAAACATGCTAAATAAAAGAAACTGGGCACTAAAGGACACATATTGTATAACTCCATTTAAATGAAATATCCAGAATAAGCAAATCCTTAGAAACAGAATGCAGATTGGGGGTTTCTAGGAGCTGCAGGGAGCGGGTATTATGGAGTTATTGCTTAATGTGTAAGGGGTTTCCTTTTGGAGTGATAAAATTCTGGAACTAGACAGTGGTGATCGTTACACTATATTGTGAGTGTACTTAATGTCACTGAATTATACATTTTAAAATGGTTTAAATTGTAAATTTTGTATGTTCATTTTACCACAATAAAAATTAAATAAAAATGTATTTGTAAAATACATTTGATACATCATTATTAATTAAAGTCCATAGTCTACATGAAAATTCACTCTTTGTGTTGTACAGTTCTATGAGTTTTTGAGAAATGTGTATCATGTATCCACCATTACAATATCGTATAGAATAGTTTCACTGCCCTGAAACGCCCCTGTGCTTTACCTATTCATCTCCCCCTGCCCCTGAACACCTGGCAACCACTGATCTTTTTACTGTCTCTACAGTTTTGACTTTTTCCGGAATGTCATACAATTGGAAGCACAGAATATGCAGTCTTTCCACACTGTCTTCTTTCCCTTAGCAATGTGTATTTAAGGTTCCTCCAGGTCTTTTCATGGTTTGATGGCTCTTTTTTTTCTTTTTTTTTGTGAATTCATTTTTTATATTTCCCTTCAACCAATATTTACTGAGCTTCTTTATCAATGTCACTGTGGTTTTGACTTGCATTTCCCTTATGAATAGTGATGTTGAGCATATTACCACATGCTTACTGGCCATTTATATATCTCCTTTGGAGAAATTTCCATTCAGGTCCTTTGTCCTTTTAAAAATTGGGTCATTGGTCTTTTTACTTTTTACAGCATTGAGTTGTGATAGTTCTTTATATATTCTAGATACAAGTTTCTTATCAGATATATGGTTTGCAAATATTTTCTCCCACTCTGTGGGTTGTCTTTTCACTTTCACGATGGTTTTAGCGGTGCATTTTTGTGGTGCCTGTCCCTAGAACACTGAGCTACTTTGATACATGAGGTTCAAGAATAACGCTGAGACTGCTTTTCTTTGTAAACAAATATATCAGCGTTTACATATCCCGAAATGGTGTTTTTCACACGCAATTCATTGTCTTGGTAGGATTTATTTATTTATTCATTCATTCATTCCAGATATACTACTACCATTGTTTACATAGTTTATTGAAAACACAAGAGCTCAGTTACATTCTAGAATAGTGTTTCTCAAACTTTAGCGTGCTTCAGAATCACCTGGAGCACTTGTTATAACGCAGACTTGCGGGCCCCACCCTCACAGTTTCTGAGTTAGTAGGTTTGAAGTGGAGCCCGGCAATTTGAATTTCTAACAAGTCTGCAGGTGAGGCTGACGCTGCTGGTGTGTGAGCCACATTCTGAGAACCACTGTCAGAGCAGCATTTCCCCTAATGTCTATCGGATATTAACAGCTGTTACGTGGTGGAAGGATTTTATTGTTATATAACTTTGAGAAAAGTTGGGTTAAGGAGATTTCTTTACTGCAAGCCTTCTCTGAATTTCTAATCTGTGAGTGTGCGTTTTCAACCACCGAGGGTGGAAACGTTGCAAACATTGTAAGTTATTTCTAAACTTTTTGACTATGGGATGCTTTTTGAAAACCACTTTATTGAAGTATAATCAAAATATTTATATATTTATTTTATAACTGCACATGTTGACAGTGTACAATTTTATATGTTTTGACATATGTACACATCCGTGAAACCATCACCACCACCACATCACCTGCTGAGGTAATGAATCCTGATTAGTCTAAGTCAATCATAATAATCTCTTTCCCTTGCCAGTGTTTGAAGTATGAACATATAACTCAATTTTCAGCAATGAGATATGAGGGGATGTTTTGGTGGGGTTTTCTGGAAATAGTTTCCTCACTTTTAAAAAGATATGCACAGGAAGATATGGTCTCTGCTTCTACTGGTCATGGTTATGTCTAGATGTTATGGCTGCAACTACAGCAATCATCTTATGATTGTGAGTAGAATAAGTCTGAGGACAAAACTGACACTTTGAGGATGGCAGAGCAGAAAGATGGAATGAAGCTTGTCCTTGAATTCTTCTTTGAAGACACTGAAGACAAGACAAAACAGAACCCTGGAGCCACATGACCTTGACACTTCTTGTTATGTTATGTGAATTAAGACATTGTCTTTACAGAGAAAGACAAATATGATATCGCTTATATGTGGAATCTAAAAAAGGGTACAAATGAACTTATCTACAAAACAGAAATTGAGTTACAGATGTAGAAAACAAACTTATGGTTACCAGGGGGTAAAGGGGGAGGGATAAATTGGGAGATTGGGATTGACATATACACACTACTATATGTAAAATAGATAACTAATAAGGACCTACTCTATAGAGTAAGGAACTCTACTCAATACTCTGTAATGGCCTATATGGGAAAAGAATCTAAAAAAGAGTAGATATATGTATATGTATAACTGGTTCACTTTGCTGTACACCTAAAACTGACACAGCTTGGTGCCTTATGAGTTGCAGAGTGCAATTTTATGTACCTCTCCTCATTTATGTGCCATCACATCTCTGGTCTTTGATTGCTAGAACTGTGCTCCATCTTTCAATACTTGGTTTTGGCCCTTCTTTGACTTTTGCAATTTAGCTTTACGTTCAACTTTCAGCTTCCATTGACCCCCTAAATTAAGCTGCTCTCACAGTTTAATAGAAGCCCCTCCCTCACCCTGCCCAAGCCACTAATCCCAGTCCAGTAATTCTCAGCACCTTCTCTCATAACTGGCTCCTCTTCCTTTATTTCCCGTTTGAAAGTATGATACCCCCTTCCATGCAGATGCCCAACCTAGAAATTATCCCAGCTTCTTCCTTTTTTTCTCATCCTAACATCCAGTCAGTCATTGGAGACCTACTTTTTTTAAAAAATTTTTATTGGAGTATAGTTGATTTACAATGCTGTGTTATTTTCTGCTGCACTGCAATGATATTAGACCTTTTGCCTGGAATCCACGATTCTTGAGGAACGCTACCGCTCACCCAGAGACAGAAGGTGAGGCGTTAGGCACTGAAGGAATCTAGTAGTGTGAGGCCAAAACTGAGTCATACAGAACAAGCTGGCTGTACTCACCAGTCAGTTGGCAGAAGAGAGATTATTGCTTAGCCTGTACTCACACATCTATCAATCAAATACCACCTTCTCCATCATCAAACTTTTATTTGGTGATATTCATATGGGTTCCTAATTATTGTTCTTCCTGCAAATGGAGCTTTTAATGGGCTTCCAAGGCTTTGAATTAAAAGAAAAATCCAAGATAGTGTGATTTCTCCACTCACTGTACAATGGTATCACGAGAGACCCTCTCTATCCTCTGTAACTCTTTCAATGGCTCCACCACAACTACTACGTTGCATGGTAGGAAAGTCCCCTTCTGCATCCCGATGTAATTAAGAGTAGGAAATCCTCATATCCAAGTGAGTGCTGTGATATGTTCTAAGACATCTTCTAACTTAATCAGTGCATCCTTGGTCCCACTCAACTGTCAAACTGGACCACACTCACTACCATGCAGGTGGACATTAAGAAAATACACCACGGGCTTATGGGCCTGATGACTGATAGCAACCCTATCAAAGGGCTCATGCTGTTCACCTCTCACTGCCTACTCTTCCCCTTGTTTCTCAGCTTCTTGTCTTTGCAATCTCATTCTCCTTGGAATCCCATTCTGTTATTTCCTTTACCTTACTTCCAAGTTATTCGTTTGTTGTTTTAAAATCAGCATTGTTGTTCCTAGAATCCCAGATAAGTATGCCACATTACAGAATATGAGTGGTTGTCTACTGGGGGTTTTTAAGCCACAAACCATTTATCCAACAAAATGTATCGAGCACTTATTATGTACTCAGCTCTATTCTAGGTCCCATAGATACCATGAACAAATCAGGCAAAATTGCTGCCTCATGAACTTACATTATAGTTGGGGGGAGGGGACAGACATTTAACAACATAAATAAGTAAAATATATGTTAAATGGTGATAAAGAAAAAATACATCAGAAAAAGTTTGATTGAAAGTGTGACTATCCTATTTAGATAGGATAGTCAGAGAAAGTAGCATTGAAAGATTTGAATGAAGTGAGGGAGTGAGTCACGTGGATGTCTGTGGGCAGAATATTACAAGTAGAGAGAACAGCAAGTGAAGAGGATCTGAAGGAGGAAAAATGACTGGAGGGTTTCAGAAATAAGAGGCCAGTGTGGCTGACCAGAAGTGAGTAAGGGGATGAGTGACTGGAAACGGATTCAGAGAGGAAACAGAGATTTAGATCAGGTAGGGCCTTATGAGTCATTGCAACAGCTTTGGATTTTACTCTGAGAAATTTGGTGTTTGAGAAAAGTTATGTGATCTGACTTACATTTAACAGGATTGCTCTGGCTGCTTTGCTGAGAGTAGACGCTGCAGGAAGGTGAGCAAAAGTGGAAACAGGGAGACCAGTGAGGGGACTGTTGTAGTAATCCAGAAAAAATAATAACAGTTTGGACCAGGACAGTGGCAGTGGAAGTGGTAAGAAGTGGTTGCATTCTAGATATGTTTTGAAAGTATTGTTGACAGGACTTGTAGGTGAATAAGATGTGGGTCATGGGGAAAGGAGAAGAATAAGGTTGACAGATTTTTAGTTTGGACAATTAGAAAGATGGAGTTGCTCTTTACTAAGATAAGGAAAAAATGTGGGAACAACAGTTTTGAGGGGCAATGACAGGAATTTGATTTCGGGTCTGTTAACGGTGTGAAGCCTATCAGACATCCAAATAGAGATGGTGGGTAAACAGTTGTATGTGTGAGTCTAGAGTTCAGGAGAGAAGTCCGATTATATGTATTTGGAAGTCATCAGCATACAGATACTGTTTAAATAATGGATGAGATTACCAAAGACTGCCTCAGGGTTCAATAGATGAAGGAGTGACTACGACCCAGGATTGAGCCTGGCACTCTAGAAGTTGGGTTAATAAGAGGAATTGGTAAAGGAGATAATGAGAGGCCAATGAAACAGAAGCGTGTGGAGTCCTGGAAACCAACCAAGAGGGAGTGATCAACTATAACAGTTACTGCTAATTGCAGCCAAGTAAGGTTGGAACTGAGAATTGAACATTGGATTTACCAATGTACAGGCCATTGGTGATCCTGAAAGAACTGTTTTTGTGGAACAATCGTGTCAAAAGCCTGACTGCGATGGGCTCAACAGAGAACGGCAGTATGGACAGTTTTTATTTTTGAGGTGTTTTGCTATAAAGTAGAGAATAAAAATGAGGGGAGGAGTCGCTAGAGGGAGAGATGGAATAAAGACTTTTTTCCACATGAGAGAAATGACAGTATTTCTTAAATGCTTATGGCAACGATTCAATAGAAAGTAGAAAATGGGTGATGTAAGAGAGAGGGGGATGAATTGCAGGGGTGATGTCCTCCAGTAGGTGAGTGGGGATGGGATCTAGTGGACAAGTGGAAGGGTTGGCGTTAGATAAGAATATGGGCAGGGCTTCCCTGGTGGCGCAGTGGTTGAGAGTCTGTCTGCTAATGCGGGGGACACGGGTTCCAGCCCTGTTCTGGGAGGATCCCACATGCCGCGTAGCAACTAGGCCCGTGAGCCACAACTACTGAGCCTGCGCGTCTGGAGCCTGTGCTCCGCAACAAGAGAGGCCGCGACAGTGAGAGGCCCGCGCACCGCGATGAAGAGTGGCCCCCGCTTGCCTCAACTAGAGAAAGCCCTTGCACAGAAACGAAGACCCAACACAGCCAAAAATAAATAAACAAAAAAATAAAAAAAAAAAGAATATGGGCAAACAGGCACAGTTCCACAGCATGTAGTTGGGTCTATGAGGTGGTAGGAATTGTGGGAGTTCTTTTCTATTTTACATTTTCTTTCAGGTGAGGGTAACAATGGGAGGAGGAAATGTTCAAAGTTTGAGGAGAGTAGAAACATGAAATAGTAATTTATGAGAGTGGGAGAATGAATGGACTAGGAAAATGTAGTATGATTCTTGAACAGCATTAAGGGTCTATTTGAAGTGGGTGTCTTTTTCCTCCATCTACATTCAGCAGCAGGGATGCAGATGTGGAATGGGCAGAAAGTTAGATTTAACTGGAGTTGGGACTTTTCCAAGTGTGTAAGATGAAACAAGGGGTAGTTGAGCTTGAATGTGAGAGCGTGATTATAATGACTGGTCACTGTGATGGATAATTTGGGAAGTGGGACTATGAGGCAGTTGATGGAACGTGAAGGTTGAAAGGCTGCCTCTGACTTGGGGTAGACAACAAACTTGACAGAGCACGATACACTTACTGCCTGAGACCCATATTATTAATAAAAATTGTATCATTACAGACAAATGGATGAATTCCCACAGTGACTACTTTGCCTATAACGACATTTACTTGAAAATATAAGTTCTGGCATGTGTGTTGAAAAAAAAATCTAGTCACATTACTAAAGTAATGTACTACTCTCACCTCATTTATTCATTACTTTCCCTCTGAAGGGCTTTAGCTGCTGAACAAGAATCTGTCAAACACTAAACATGCCTCAGAGGTTGTAAGTCCTAGAAGAAGGAGGGTTTGAGTGAAAGCAGATGAAAGTCTAGAGATAGTAGGAAAGGGGATGAGGAGAAAGGTGGACTAGAAAGGAAGCAGCAGTCCTCGAAGATAAAAATGCCATTGGCAAATCAAACTAGGCAAGAAATAATACATTAAAAAAACTAAGAGGATGAACAAGAATAATAAGGGGGCGGTGCAGAAAGAAGCATGAAAGATACGGCAAGTATGGTAAAACGATACAACAATATTACTGAGATTCTTCAGTGATGCTTCTGATAAAGTTGAATTTTCTTATAAACAAGGAATTTGAAAAGGATATTTATTTAGTGCTTAGTACATGCCAAGCATTTTACACGCATTTATTTATATTACACTCTTGAGGTCTAAAAGATAGATACCATTATTATCCCCATTTAATAGATGAAGAAACAGAGGAATAGAGATGTTAAATCACTTACCTGAGCCCCACAGCTCATCTCTCTGATTTCAAAGCCAGCACCCCTTCCATCTTATCAAAACCATCGCCAGGTGATTGAGACACTTTATATAAAAGTGTCCTTTTAAAAAAATTCTTTGAATCCATATTTATTTTTAATTTGCACAATAATTTATAATTACCAAATAGAACAGTATGTTCGCAATTGTGTCCATAAAGATAAGTACACTAACTGAAAGGCACAAAACAACTGAAAAGGTTGACGGGAAATCCAAACACAAGTGAAAATGTTCCTCTGAGTTCACGCATTTTAGTGAGCATCAAACTCCACTAATTACTTCTATTTGTGTATATTATTCTTTATCTATGGTAATTAATTTCATCTGGATGGATCCTTTAATTTTATTTCATTTTCTATGTGGCCTTCTCCATAGATTTTAACATATCATTCATTGGCTGCTGCTCTGGGGTTGGATATCTACTAGTCAGCATGGAGGACCTCCCACTCTCTCTTCTCCCACATCATACCCTTCAATTTATTTTTCCAGATTGTAAAAGTTTACTGAATGGTCAAAAAGCCAGCCATTTGATTATACTTGCTACTACATTACGCCATGTGAATGATATTTTAAAATAAAAAATGAATGATATCTGAAACATTATTAGAAAAGTAAATAGTCAATTTAAGGCATTTTACATGAAAGCTAATTTCAAAAATCTATACAAAAGTAACATTGTTTTAAATGTAGCAAGTCTACCTTCCACAGATTTTAGCCAAAAGTTTGCTTTCCTCCTTATAGAAGGGGAATTAGGTCTTAAAGATGTAGGAGACAAATCAAGTGTAAAGACTTTTATTCTTTCATTTTTTATGACAAGTTATTTTGTGATATACAGATTAAATTGAATTAGTATTTCCCTGGTCAGAGTGCTACAAGTCAGGTCATCCTGATACAAGTCTTAACCATAGGAATCAGAGCATAAATGTATTTTGTCTGAGGCAAGTTCAAGAACAGAAGAAAAGATGATGAAAAGGCATCGAGATCTATCACTTCACCCCTATGTGGCATGTCAACATGTTTCAATCCCAGACAAAGGTCTGTGGATGCCCTTCTCTGGCATCTGTTGACTGGATTTCACAACAGAAAGTGGGGCATGACACGCAGCCTAATGATTTTCCCTGTTGCAGACCATGCAAGGAAAAGCACTAGGTCACTTAAACATTTAAGCCAAGCAATAAACTATTCACTAATAAGTTAGAAAGGTCAAAGCAAGCTTCTTCAAAGCAATTCACTGGAAAAATAAAGACCCCAATGTTCCTAACTTTAGGAATGAAAAAATAACCCCCCATATCATTTATAACTTATCAATTATAAATATCTACATATTCATTTAGAATTATAAATACACAGAACAAGAAGATCACTTTTACTGTATCATCTCATCATTCTTTGGATAAATGCTAAAGGATTTGTTGGCCCTTTTCCACATTAGGGTACTTAGTATTCAAAATAACCAAGAAAGTAATGTAGAAAAGGGCCCATACACAGAATGCCACCAGGATGGGGATATAAATCCTTCTTTGACCTCCTCAAACAGGGAATATAAAGACCTCACACAGGTGAGAAAATTTAAAAATTGGAAGCCTTATGCCTTAGTTCAAGCTGCCATAACAAAGTGCCATAGACTTGGTGGCTTAAACAACAGAAAATTTTTTCTCATTGTTCTGGAGGCTGGGAAGTCTACCATCAAGATACTGGCAAGGTAGGTTTTGTTCTGAGGCCTCTCCTCTTGGTCTGTAGGTGGCTACCCTCTCACTGTGTGCTCATATGACCTCTTTCTATAAGAGTGGTATGGTGGAGGGGAGAGCAAGTTCTCTGGTGTCTCTTCTTATAAGGGCACTAATCCCATCAGACCAGGGCCCTACCCTCATGACCTCATCTAACCCTAATTACCTCCTAAAAGCCCCATCTCTAAATACCATTACAGTGGGGGTTAGGGCTTCAACATATGAATTTTTAGGGGACACAAATATTCGGTCCAGAATACTTTACAAACATATATGACATGGCTTTCAATGCCAGTGCTCATGAAGCTATTTATTTTCTCCTGGGTACTAGGTGTGTAAATCAGATGCACTGTCATAGGAGAGGTGATGGGGCCTTGGTTACGGCTTCATTGATTACTCAGCTAAGCTTCCCATTAGTTTGGTGTATTAGTCAAGGTTCTCCAGAGAAAAAGAACCAATAGGATATATATAGATATACAGAATGAGATTTATTATGAGGAATTGGCTCACGTGATTATGGAGACTGAGAAGTCCCACAGTCTGCCGTCTGCAAGCCAGAGACCCAGGAAAGCCAGTGGTGTAATTCAGTCTGAGTCTGAAGGCTTGAGAACCAGGTGAGCTGACGGTGTAATTATTAGTCTGAGAGCAGAAGACCCATATTTCAGCTCATGCAATCAGGCAGAGATGGGGCAAATTCTTCTTTCCTATGTCTTTTGTTTTATTTAGGCCCTCAACAGTTTCGATGATGCCCACCCACGTTAGGGAGGGCAATCTGCTTTACTCATTCTATCAGTTCAAATGCTAATCTCACCTGGAAACACCCTCACAGACACACCCAGAAACGATGTTTAACCAGATATCTGGGTACCCGGCAACCCCATTAAGTTGACACATAAAATTAACCATCATGTTTGGTTATTAGAGATAAGGTGAGGAAAATATTTGTCTGTTGGTTGTTGACAGCTGGCATTGTATCTTATTGGTCAGTGTCCACGCTGTACAACTTGTTAAATATTTTGAGTATCGCTACTGGTTATACATATTTTCTTACTAAATAAAATATATTCTTCATTAAAGCATATAACTAAATCAAGGCATAAAGAAATAGAAAGATTTAAAAATAATTAGCCACTGTTCTCATTAACCTATAAATATTATTTTCTGACTTTTGATGTAACTCAAACTTTAAAAGAACGAAGTGACCTTGAATATTGAAAGTTAGAGTTCGAGTTCCTATGATTTGAGTAAAACTTAAATTTTCTTATTGAGATGAAATTCACATAACATTAACCATTTTAAAGTGAACAGTTCAGAGGTTCACAATATGGTACACCCATTATCATTGTCTAGTTCCAAAAGTTTTTCATCACCCCAAAAGGAAACCCCATACCCATGAAGCACTTGCTCCCAAATTCCCCTCCCCCAGCCCCTGGTTTCTGTCCCTATGGATTTGCCTATTCTAGATATTTCATATAAACGGAATCATACAATATGTGACCTTTTGTGTCTGGCTTCTTTTACTAAACTTAATGTTTTCAAGGTTCATCCAGGTTGTAGTATGTATCAGTACTTCATTCCTTTCTTAATGTCTGAATAATATTCCACTGTATGTATATATCATAATTTGTTTATTCATTTATTGATAAATACTTGAGCTGTTTTCACCTTTCGGCTATTGAGTTAGACTTCTAACAGTTCAATCCAGAGTCAGACCCCAGTGTTATCTCCCCACCTTCCACATTATAAGCTTAACTACCCTAGAAAAAGGATTTTGACTGCTTCATGTATCTTGTGGCACTTGGCTCTGTTTCCTGGACTGTTCAGTCTTTCCCTACTTGAAAGCTTAAGGAAGAATCTGTCTCATTCACCCAGCCTCCACAATAGAAAGATTGATCAGTTCCTGCAGCATCAACTGCTCCTTCACTTCCTTCACCTCCCTGCTGACCAGTTCTTTCCTAAACAGAGTGCCTTTCAATCTCTTCTCTTGCTTTCCTGCTCTTCTCCATCTGTAATTGGCCATCCATGCACTGGCTCCTCTGTGAGTGATCTGACACATGTAAGAGTATTTCTTTTCTGATCTAGACCATCCTCTAAAAATAGTTTGATATTATAAAACTCAGCTACACCTAAGCATAACTTTAAAAAACACATTGAAACAGAATTAAACACGAACCATGTTCCAGCTTTCCCTTCCTCTACTCCCCATCCCTGCTCCATCACAGTTGACTAGTCTTGCACATACAGCTAAATTGATTTTGGCTGGGTGGCAAAAGAGTGTATCTTAGTTAAATAAACCAATTCCTACAGATGTTATTCCTCTGACATAACAGAATGCCTCAATCCAGATAAGCTGTTCATTTCTCCTTAAGAAGAGCCATGAGGATTGAGTACATGGTGAGAAACACAGGTCAGTAAGATCAGATTGCCCCAAGGTGCTCCTCAAATCACACTATGTCAGCACCTGGCTTCTCTGGATCTCAGAAGGCCTGTACCGGTAGCCAGCATAAGAGCTATATCTTTCATACGTCTGCTCAAAGCAAACTTATTTTTGGATGTTCCTCAGCCTTGAGTTGCACTAAAGAAATACTGCCGTATTTCTTACAGAGTGCTGATTTACCCAATAGACAGTCTGAGCACAAGCTTACAAACCTGGGACACAAAATTTTTTCGGGGTGGGAGAATTTGGTCTTTATTACTCCATACAAAACATGAAGATAGTCATTATGGGAAAAATAGAAGGTCTTAAGAGTGCTGTATACTTAGTTGACAGTACATAATTCATTATTTTTCAAGTTATCATGTAGTAAAACTGACTTTTTAACGTACAGTTCTATGAATTGTAGTATATCTTTTAAATTTTAAATTGTATATAAAGTGGAGGCACTGTAATCTTTTCAGGGCTAAGTGCCTCTAAAGGGCTTAACCCAGCCCTGTACTCCAGAAATTTACAGGTTAAAATAAGTATGGAAGTTGGAGAACACTCAAGATACCTCTCTACCATCCTTCACTTTACGTTAAAAAAAAAAAAAGTTAGAAATTGAGCATTGAACTGTGAGCCTCCTTTTTCCTTCTTGTGTCACAAGGTAACCTATGGTAATAAGCCCATTACATGATCAATGAAAAAAGAAATAATTTCCACAATTTTGAAAGATAACTGGCTCTGAAATGTGGAAGATTTCCTATTTGCCTTTAATCTGAGAAAACTTCTTTTTAAAATGGTAGAGGTGAAAAAACATAGTTTTGGTGATGCAGTGATATCTTAACATATATCTTACTTGAAACCTTGTATCTTAAGTACTTATCACCTTATTTTTCAATTTCTATTTTAGTGTAGCAGTTTGCACATAGGGCTAAATTGATCTTATTTTTCAATGTTATTTTGACTTAGCACTTGAAATTAATGTTTACCAGCCTCCTGTGTTCCACATACCCTATAGCAAGTCTGTATTGAACACAGAATATTTATCCCAAGGTGGAATTTGAATTTGTGACTTCTACTTTGGAAAACTGCATTATATTCAATTTCATAAATATCTACAAAGTATCTATTATGTACAAGACATTGTTAGGCACTGAGACAGAGGTAAAGAGGAATAAGATGATATGTTCCTAAGCATATTGTATTTTATCATGTATCCCATTTATTATATTTGTTAGTTCATGTATTTTTTTCACCCCTTATGGCAGGAAATGTGCCTTATTTGACTTTGCATACAAGTGTTAAAATTATTTGTTGAACTATGGTTTCGGCTAACCCAGATTTAGAAAGAACTGTGTCGCTCTGATCTGTAATACTGGAGATAGACCCTCGTGGAACTTGACTGTGAGTCCAAGACTCTCAGTGGCTAGATCTGGCATCAAAAATCCCTACTACCATATTTCTACTGCAAGTTTTACCAATGAAATCTTCTGATCAGATCGTTAGATTTGTTTGCTTATTTTCTTTTCCTTTTTGATATAAGGTTTCTTTTCCTTTTGTACTTGAGTGAATGAATGGACCTATAGTTGACTAGAACAAGTATGTTAGATACATTTAAAAAAAACCCCAAACTATAGTACAAGGTAGGAATAGCAGGAGCACGGGTATTAAGGCAGAAAAACACAGGGAATAACCACCAAAGGGGAGTAGTCCAATTTGACCAGAGTAGAATATGGGATGCCAGAAGGGAGTAATGTAAGATAATGCAGGAAATATTTGTTCACTTAGGTACACACACAGTGGAGCTAATAATGGTGTTACTGTCAATACTTGGCTGAGCTCTTGAGCTTTATTGATACAGATAGAGTCTTTGTTCCATGGCCCTAGATAGCATCCAGAATCTGCCAACTTTCTCTCCAAGGTGCTCCAGAGTAAGTGCATGGATTAATTCAGTTCATCACACCTACTCCATAAACAATAGGGAGTACCACTTAAAATGGTCCTACTGATTAAGTGACACAAGCCACTTCAAGTGCAAGAGTATGCAGTTATATAGTACTAAGTGAGGATAATAAATTGAGGCTTGAGTCTGTTTAAATAACCAATAACTTCTGTGAGTCTTATTTTCCAAAAGAGTAACTATGTCTGCTCTTTCTGGGATTCTTCTGAACAAAAGAAATTTAAATCTCTCTCCAGCCTTGCCAAAATAAGGGTGTTTGGATATTCTGACACCAATAATAAGCATTATACCAACCTTATGTCTTGTTACTAAAGAGGAACCAAGCTTAAATGACTGCATGTAGGATGAAATTGAAACACAAGTGAGTTAAATTGTGGAATGGCAAAAGTCACTTAGGGAATCAAATTTTCCAGAAGTCTTTAAAATTTGATTGTCATATGTTCAACTGTTTGAGATATTTTATGTCTAGCACAGTCTGGAAGCAAAATTTCTATACAAGCTGATTGCATTTGAATATCTATTTTAATTCATTTATACATTCAATAAATATCAGCTGAGTACCCACTATATGGCAGTCCCTCTTCTAAGCTTCAGGGATAAGGAGTGAACAAAACCAAGTCCCTGCCCTCATGGAGCTTGCAATCTGGTGAAGGATAGATAATAAATTAATCAATAAATAGGTATTCTATCATCACACAATGATAATTATTGGCAGGAAAGTTAAAGCAGGATGAGGTGATATAGAGTAAATGGGAGTAGATTTTATATCAGGGGTAGCCACTCTTAGGTGGTGATGTTTGAATAAAGACATTAATATAGTGAGGGAGTAAACTATGTGAAAGTCTAGGGGATGAGCATTCCAGGCCACAAGGGCAGCAAATCTGAAAGTTCTAAGGTGAGAATGAGTTTGACATGTTCTAGAAACAGCAAGGAGAATGTGGCTGGAGTAGGATGTTCAAAGCAGTGAGACCTGAGGTCAGAGAGGTGGACAGAATAAAAAAACATGTAGGGCCTTATTGGCCCATGATTAGGATTTCAGATTTGATTCTAAAAGTGATTGGAAGCCATTGAAAATGTTGAACAGCAGGTTAGCATGATCTGATTTACAATTTAAAAGTCCTCTGCTTGCTTGTGTCTGTGTATAAGCTAAAATTGCCCTGATTCCTGATGAGTAGACATGGGCTCCTAAAAAGACCGAATCTTTTTACTTGGGGCAAAGTGAAATTTACCTTAAGTGCAGACCCCACGAAAACTCTGTAGTATTCCAGTTCTCTGGCTTTAGTGTTTCAGTTTTCATGTCTTCCTCTCTGGTGGACATGGTCCAAGGCCCCTCATCAGTGACTGGCTGAAAGTAGCCTACTCAGCTTTAAGGACACCAGCCCATTTTGGAACTCAGTTGTCCTTGTCCCTAAGCCTGTGGGTAGGATAGATGTGTTACTATATCACTGTTAACCTAGTGGCATTTCATTACTTGGGCTCTCCAAAATAATTACTGGCCCAATAGTGAGGCTCCTGGTGTGCTGAGACTTGTCCTATTGGCTTGCTCTGACACCTCTGTGTCAAAGCATATTTGCAAATAACCCCCCAGGGAATGTGGTAAAAGCCTCATTTTCTTCCAAAAGGATCAGCATATACCTGGATATGCTTATAACACAATTCAGAACTTAGAGTCCTCAAATCACCGTATTATTCTAGGAATAGCTTTCATTCTGTTTTTTTTTTTTTTTTCCTCACACAGAGAAAAACTGAGAAGTGAAGTTCTTTACTACCAAATGGCAGAACCAGATATAGAACTGAGTAAGAGCTATCTGTGAAATGTATGAAACTACATCATTATATGTTGCTCTGTTGCTAAAGATACACTAATTTGCCATTTAAAATTTCCCTCTCCTCAGTGGCCATCCTATAAACCTTGCTGGCATTTATTTTGATTCCATTTTTAAAAAGAAACTTCCCCCTACCACGTTTATTTGAAAATATATTTCAAGCCTGCAACTTATTGGGAAAAATATGGAGAGTGCTTTATTTTTGTTGTAGGCATAATAAAACTAAATAACCAAGACTAACATTAGTTTGAACTTTATCTTGGAATATGTCCATGAAGAACAAAGAAAGCCAGACTAATCTTCTTGACTTTCTCTCCTCCAGATTCTTATATCAAAGACCCTTTGACACACGTAAGTTATAGCTTTTGAATTACTTACTGTAGCATGACTCCATCTTGAAGTTTTGCATACTCAGAACGGAGATTTTGCCCCAATTCCTGTCTTCTGTCTGTTTTTTCAGCCACTATTTTACTTCATTCGGATTCCTTATCTTTCAAACCACATTATTTGGGAGGATGAGCTATGGCTTGAATCAGACTGTCAATTCTGATTTGGGAGGAAGTTTTATGAAACTCAACAGTGCTGGAGCTCATTGCTCGGTATTCCAAGAAATATCATTGCTCTGATTCTCAAAGTTTTCGAAACCTTACAAAGAATGTGGGACGGCTAATGTGTTTCAGCCATATTATTTCAGAGCAAATCTCCTAAGGGATTGGTAGACTCCTGCAAAGCTGACTTTGGCTGTACTAAGGTTTATTTAAGTAAAATAATGAAATAAAGGCAGCTAACTTCAGATTAGCCTCCACAAGCCTTTGTTGTAATGCAAAGTCTACAGTCACCCCAAATTCAAAATTTGGCAAACTTTCCAACATAGGGTGCCACATTGCTGCCTTTATTATTTTGGAAAGGGAATAAGCGTGGGCAAGGTGAACAAGGAGGACTCTTCCTCTGCTCAGAAATTTTCTCCCAGGCAATCAACAAATGGAGTTAATGTGGCCATCTTTTTAAATGAAAATATCCCATGGATAAGGTTAAATATATTGCCTTTGATTTTAGGTAGCCAGTGAGGGATTGGCACACTCTTTCTGTAAAGGTCCAGATAGCAAATATTTTAGTCTTTGTGGGCCACGTGGTCTCTGTCACAACTCCTCAACTCTTGCTTGTTGTAGTGTGAAAGCAGCCATAGCAACACATAGCTGAATGGGGATGGCTATGTTTCAATAAAACTTTACCTACAAAAACACAGCAGCCCAGGGACTTCCCTGGTGGCACAGTGCGTGAGAATCCGCCTGCCAGTGCGGGGCACACGGGTTCGATCCCCGGTCCAGGAAGATCCCACATGCTGCGGAGCAGCTAAGCCTGTGCACCACAACTACTGAGCCTGCGCTCTAGAGCCCGCGAGCCACAACTACTGAGCCCACACGCCACAACTATTGAAGCCTGTGCGCCTAGAGCCTGTGCTCCACAACAAGAGAAGCCACCGCAAGGAGAAGCCTGCACACCGCAATGAAGAGTAGCCCCCGCTTGCCACAACTAGAGAAAGCCCGTGCTCAGCAACGAAGACCCAATGCAGCCAAAAATAAATAAAATTAAATCTTTAAAAACAACAACAGCAAAACAAACAAAAAACCCCCACGGCAGCCCAAATTTGACCCATGGGCCATAGTTTGCCGACCCCTAGGTTATAACAATTATAGTAGCACATAGGTTTCTTTGCAGAATTATTTCAACACAAAGGACATCATGAAATTTTTGAACAACTGAGAGAATGCCTTGAGTGGCTACTTTATAATTTGGCCATCTACCCTAGTGTCTTCATTCTACTGAGTCACCTCATCTGCTGCTTTTGGACTTGAGCTGATGTTTTATTCTGGCTAAAAGTGTAGAAACCGCTGATATTTTACATTACTCTCCTCATAATTCCCTTAGAAATAGCAACATCTGGCATTTTTAAACAGCAATAGAATTTCTGGCTGTCTCGCTTATAGCAAATTTCATAAAGCAACTAGTGACTTTAAAGATGATTTTTATAGGAGAAGTTTAAAGTAGAATAAGTAGAATGTATTTCAATGTATCTATCTTACTCTAGTTATAATTTTGCATTTGGCCAAACATCACTTTACATTGTTTTGCTCTGTTGAAAGCCTTTCAGAACTCATCTAAATAGTTTTGTGCACGTATTAAGGCATGCATGTGTTTATTACTTTATATCATAATAACCATGTATAACTTATTCTGCATTTCCATTGTAACCTAGAGAGGGAATACCCTTCAATGAACACTTTCACATATGTTTTCTCATTTAATATAATTTAATTATTTTTACAGATGAATCATAGGGAAGATAAAGTTACTTGCCCAAGGTCACCCAACTAGTTAAGAGTGCAGCCAAGCTTCACAAACAGGTCTGTCCAACTGCAGAGGCTCTGCTTTTTCCACTACATCACAATGCCTACAGGAAGCTACTTGCAATTCTTGGCAGGCTTTGTCTTTTCTTTTTTTTTTTTTTAAACCTGAGCTGTTTTCAAGTAAATCATAGAAGAACTGAGTAGCATAGTATTCAATTCTTTTCATTTATTTTGGAAGTACATATTTTCAAAAGGAGATATGGTAGATGGTTTTGTTTAAACAACCATGGTTCTATGACTTGAATATTTCCAAATAAGGGTGACTTCCAAAAATTATTTGCTTTCTTGGCAGTCTCCATACATTTTTTGTGAATGCAACTACATTTCCCATCTTCCTTGTTTAGCAAAAAAATCATATGTTAATAACATTTTTGAAAGGTGTGGCTTGGTGATATTCTTTTCAGATTTGAAATAACTAGACTTCCTGGCATCATAACTTCAAATTGTGGTGAAGCCATCTGATAATAAGTTGAACATTCTGAAACTGACTTTTGTTTGGGTATAGCTTTGTGTCACTCTGAATGTTGATATGAGTTAGGGGTAAAAGTTAATGCCAAAATCTTAAGATACAGATATGCAAGCCTTTTTATAAGTATGAGATAAATTCCCTTCTGTCAGAATGTGTCTTTTTTTTTTCTTGGCCAGAGCAGAAAACATCAAAGTGAATCATTGCATTATAAAAAAGTTTGGTTGGGAGAATTGACCCTTAAAGTTCTTCCAGCATGTATGACTCTCAGACCTCAATCACTGTTGTGCAAAAATATAATGATTTTTTAATAACATCTGTATTTCAGACATTGAGCCCCAAGGGCTCAATGGTGGGGGACTGGTGGGAAAAAAACTAACCTCAGTCACTTCTTAGGGTCTTCTCCCCAAGACTGTCAACATCATACTGTCAACATCTTATGTGGTGCCTGGGTGTTGGGGGGAATTGGAGTAGCAGTGATGAGAGGACAATCACACAGTTATTAGTTATTAATCAGAGGTCTATACAGATTAGTGCTGAGATGTTCCCTCTCCTGGCTACGTAGTCCCTTCAAATCAGAGGTCCTTGGCTGCTGCCCCACTGCTCTTGGGGCTCAGGAATCTTTGCCTACTCTGCATACAGACCTGCCTGCCAAGAAACATCTCACAGCCATTGCATTCTAGGGTCTTAATGCTTCCCTGCTAGAACTGCTGTGAAATGAAGTAAAAGATCCTTGATTCTATTCAAGAGTCTTATATTTTGTTTCCACTCTTCTCCCCCAGCTTGGAAGAATCCATTTCTAGTGTGAGGAAAAGCCTTCTCCCTTTCTATATTTTGAAGGTCCTCTCTGCCTGTGGAATTACTTCCTCTATGAGCTTAGATTTTTTGAATGACTAAACTCGCAAGCCCCTTCTGTCTTTTTTGCTGAGGTGCTCTAACTCTTTCCCGCAAGGCCAGGAGAACAGAGCCCAGTACCCACTTGGATGGAGGGAAAAGAAAGTGGAGAATATACTGAGAAAAACATTACTTAAAACCTCAGAATACTATCTTGTCACCTTATCCATTACAACCAATAAATTGCTTTTCTGTGAAGTTGTCTCAGTACCTAATGAACTCTGATTTGGAGTCCAGAAAGAACTGTGATATGTTGACTTAAATAAAAAAAAAAATCAGCATAACCCTGTAAAAGCAAGTCCTTAAAAGCCCCACAATGAAAAGTGGGGTCATGGTGCTGAAGAAAAGAATGCTCTTGTGAGAGTTTCAACTTCTCATTCTCACCATAGAACAGCTTCATGGAAGCCGCCTTTGCTTGCCAACCTCAGCAGCTGGGTTGTTCTCTCTCTTCTGGCTCTCCTCAAGCTCCCCCTTCCTGTTGATCCCTGCTGACAAGCTCTGCAGCTCTAGGGAGCTACCAGCTCTCCTGAGCTAGCTGTTTGGTTGCGACCTGCAGCGCAACTAAGGGCCATGTCAACAAAGAGTCACAGAATCACTCATTTTCAGATGGATTTGGTTTTTTCTCATTATCATTGATACTGATTACAAAGCAGTTGACTGGACCACAACAAAGTAAATCATTTTCAGACATAAGACCAGCAAAATGGCCAGACGTGTTGTACTGAAAAGAATGTGGCTCAGAAACGGAGACGTGGGGAGGTTAAAGGGCTTGTCTATGTTCATACAGCAGCAAGTTCGTGAATGGAAGAACGCGATCAAAAGCCACTTCTGTGGACTATGTTAAGTGCAGAGTTGTGATAACATTCAAATACACTGTGAAAGACTCAACAGCTGTTTAACTCTAATAAAACAGTAGCAGTGATTGATAATACAGTGTCATATCATAATTGTCAGCACGGGCCTCACTGCCTTAGTTCCACCACATATAAACTGTGAAAGCTGGGCCTTGTCATTTTTCTTCTCTGTGTCTCAGTTTCCTCATCTATACAATAGGGATAATAATAGTACCTACCTCATGGGGTTGTTAGGAAGCTTGAATGAATTAATATATGTAAAGCACTTGGGATAGTGCTTAGCTCATAGTAGGTATTATATATTGGTTGTCATTATGAAGTTACCATTACTTTGGGGAAATATCCCAGTGATATTTTCAGAGAAGATAAATGTGTATGTGAAGATTAAAGGACATCAAAACAAAGCCCGGTGGGACTTCCCTGGTGGTGCAGTGGTTGAGAATCTGCCTGCCAATGCAGGGGACACGGGTTCGATCCCTGGTCCGGGAAGATCCAACTTGCCGTGGAGCAACTAAGCCCGTGCGCCACAACTACTTAGCCTGTGCTCTAGAGCCCGTGAGCCACAACTACTGAGCCCGTGTGCCACAACTACTGAAGCCCACACGCCTAGAGCCCATGCCCTGCAGTAAGAGAAGCCACCACTGTGAGAAGCCCACGCACCACAATGATGAGAAGCCCACGCACCACAACGAAGAGTAGCCCCCTCTCACTGCAACTAGAGAAAGCCCGCGCACAGCAATGAAGACCCAACACAGCCAAAAATAAGTAAATAAATAAATAAATAAATTAATTAAAACAAAAGAAAACAACAACAAAGCCTGGTGGTTGCCAGAGGGGAAGGAGTTTGGGGGAGGAAAGAAAAAGGTGAGGGAGATTAAGAGATACAAACTTCCAGTTGCAAAATAAATGTGTCACGGTTATGAAATGTACAGTGTGGGGAATATAGTCGATAATTATGGAATACCTTTGGATGGTGACATATTATAACTAGACTTATCCTGGTTATCAGTTTGAAATGTATAGAAATATTGAATCATTATGTTGAGTAACAGGAACTAACAGTGTTAATTATACTCCAAAAACAAACAAACAAATCCATAGAAAAAGAGATCAGATTTGTGGTTACCAGAGGCGGGGTGTGGAGGGAGGGGGAATCAGATGAAGACAAGCAAAAGGTACAAACTCCCAGTTATAAGTAAGTACGAGGGATGTAATGTACAGCATGATAAAGATAATTAATATGGCTCTCTGTTATACATGAAAGTTGCTAAGAGATTAAATCCTAAGAGTTCTCATCACAAGGAAAAAATTTTCTCTATTTTTTAAATTTTGTATCTGTGAGATGATGGATGTTTACTAAACTTATTTTGATAGTCATTTCATGATGTATGTAACTCACCTCATGGTCACAAGGTGGCTGCTCCACATCCATCATCACAAGTATGCTCCAGGCCAGAAAAAGAAAAAGGGAATAGCAAGGGGAACCTCCTACTGCCTATTTCAAGCAAGCAAAATGTTGCCAGAGCCTCCAATAAACTTTTCCTTACATCTCATTCATCCAGACTGTCACATGGATACACTTAACTTTAAGCAACACTGGGAAACATTGGTTTTCAGCTGGAAACACTGCTATATTGGACAGGATTGGATTTCTTTAACAAGGAAGATGGGGAAAATGCATATTTAACCACCAGCAGGATGTGTTATATCTATCCTAATATAGCAAAATATAGTAAAAAAAAAAAAAAACAACCAAAATAAAAACATTATAAAAGCTTGAAAAACGAAATACATCTAACTGTACTGACATATAGGGACTTCCGCTGGTGTAAAGATGCCTAACATGCTGAAGAATGCAAGATAACATTTTATGCATAAAAAGCTACTGTTGGGGGTGGTTTGGGAAAAAAAATGTTTCAACTAAAAACACTGAACTTTTAGCACTTCTGCCAAACTAGTTTTTTTTCTTTTCTTTTCTTTTCTTTTTTTGCCTTTTGTAAGGCAACAAAGTAAAACAAGCAGTTTCTGCTCCCAAGACTGGACATTCTCCTTTTGGCAGCTCTCTTTGTACTTCCGATTTATGTGGTTTGTTTAATTAAAAATATGAAGAATTTTCCTTCTCAAATTCTTTCCCACATTCTGATTCCCAATATCTGGGCCCCAGGGATTTCTCTATCTGCTTTTTCTAATCTCCCAGAGCAATCTAAAAGAGGCCACCTTAACTTCTTCGTCCTCTAATGCTAGCCTGCCATGTGAGAGTGAGGAAAAAGTCTATTGTTTCCGTTTCTGTTTTCTTCGCTGGCCACCTTGGGATCAGATATGAAAATTATCAATATACATGCAAAGTGCTTGGTAAGTCATTGAAGATATGGGCAATGAAGCATAAATTGTCCTAACGTTATAGCTGTACACATTCTTTTGGAAATCATCTCGGGGGTTCTGGGGCTGAAGTCAGTACTGAAATGGCTTGCCTTTAGATTCAATAATAGGAATGAAAATTTCACAACACGGAGTGGAAACACCAGCAAGGTGGATGCTTCTCTTTCCCTCTTGCAGAGCATGCCAGAGGACCTGCTCTTCTTCTACGACCACCTCAGAAAGGTCATTGGGGTCATTGGAGTGGAGCTTCTCTACTGCTACCACTGGTACATGGCCACACACTTCGTCCTCCAGGCCACCATCTAGACCCACCGCATCTGGAAGAAAAGGTCCTCCCACACCGGATAACCTTCACCAATTGGAACGCAGCCAAGCAGGGGTGCCAGGCTGTATGGCTGGTGGACTCACAGCCACCAACTGATGCAAGGTTGTTGTGTTTTGTGACATCAATGAGAACGAGACTGAGAAGGGCTTCTACTGCAAGGGGACTCTCAGGAAAGGTCCAAGCCTGGGGTTCTTATCTTACCGCCCTTCGTCATCTGCGTGAAGCTGGACCTGCGGTGGGGGGAGGTCAGGGGGAGGAGAGATTGAGGACAACCTGACAACCTGAGGCCCCTGCATCAGCAGGAGGGTGGGGACTTCCTTTACTTCAGGGGACAGACCCACGGCAGCCACTTCCAGGCAAGGATCCAGACACCACTCTGCGATGCATCTCACCTCCCTGCTGTCTGATCAGGAGGTTTTTGTAACTTCTAGGTGTGATGCACCACTCCGCAACTTTCACCTTCTGAAGTGCTCTGGCTCCCTGGAACCGAACTGGCGGGTACGACAGTGGAAATCTTGTGCGTGCAGTCCTGCAGGAGATGAGGCTTGTCCACCAGCATGGTGGTAGATGTCAGGGGCTGACCCTGGGCACAAGCTGCCTGGTCGTCTTGGACCTCACACCCTGGCTGCGTGACCTCAGCCAGTCTCCACTAGTTTTACTCATTTAAAATGGAAAATTGCCTGTTTATTTCAGGAGGGAGGCATGTTTTCAGCCTTGAATGAAATAAAAGTTAATCTATAAAGTTTTAAAAAAACTAATGTAGCTTAGTAAAACTGGCTTCTCAACCTTTAAAAATGTATTTCGTGAAACTTTTCACCCCTTGAAACCCAGCAATCTCCATTTTATGTTTCCTAAAAGAACAGTACTATGAATGTTTTCATAGGTTGTCAAACAAATAGGAGACCAGTTTATGGCAGCATTCAGAAACCAGGGCAAGCCAAGCAGTGAAATCACATCCTGTGTCATTTGGGATGCTGGTATACCTGACTCGTTAAACCAAGCTGCACAACTGTTCTCGTAAGCTCCTTACTGGCTTTTGAGTAACCATCTTCCTTCTTACTCCATGTTGCTTTCTGACATCTTTGAATAATTATCATTTTCAGACATTTGGACAAAGGAGAAAATGCCTTGGCTCCACTATCAGTTCCCTTCATAGCACTGAACATGTGATCACTCTGGAGTCTTGGTTCTCCTTTTCTCCCTGAGGACATAGGTATTGAAAAGAGAATTGGCTCAAGCTAACTGGTCTTACCCATCTGATATATGGTTGCTAATGTGATATGATTAGCAAGACAGGTTGGGTATGATGTTGTGGCTGTGTGGCCACAGAATTTTGATTTATTCCACAGGCTCTTTTGCTATTTTATTACTTTCCCCACTCAGGTCCATTTTTTTAACTTGTGAGAAAAAAATGTTACAGTTAGGTTATGGCTATATGGCATTACTACATTAGCCATTTTCTATTCAATTTTAATTTTTGACTGTCATAAAGTCTAAGCTTTAAAGCACTGATATGAATCATTCCGAGTTGTTTTGCTCCTTAAGACAATATAATAGCCAGGCCTGAAAGTTCCCAGTCTGGTTATGAATGTAATTCAACCAGCCAGGCAGTGATCCAGTCCATTGCTCAGCCATCGAACCCCAACAAAAAGGTAGTTTCGTCAGTTACAGCAATCTTGTCTAAAGGTTTATAATTTGACTAATGCTCTTTTAACAGACTAGTTTTCCAGAGTGCATCTGGAAAGTGTGTCTGGAAAATGGAGATGCTATGGAAAATAGAGAAATAAAAGTAGGGAAGAGGGGGATCATCTTTAGATGTGTTCACCATGTTTCCCTCCAGTTCTGTTTTTAGCATTTGACTACACAGTCTGTTCAAAGTCCAGATAAATTTTTGCTTCCCACAGATCATCATTCTTTCCATTCATCCCCAAACCATTCATCATCATCTCCAAAGTATGTTCTGACTTATGCCGCACTTTGAAAGGATACACCCAAGGTTGGACATGAAATATTATCAGACACTAGGACTACAAAAATTAAATGTTTAGCTTTGTTCATGGATGCTCCCCAAGTTTGGTATGTACATTCATGCTTCTGCCACATGCCATCCTATACCTTTTGTATAAAGTACCCCTTGATTCCCTCACACAACTGGTTAATTCTTCAAGGTCCTTTGCCAGTCAAATCAAGTGTCACTTCTTCTAGAATGTCTTCCTTTACCTCTCCCCATAGGTAATCAATGATTCAATAACAACTTCCATTTTTCAGTACTTCCTATAGCCAGAAAATATACTTTTTTGAAGTCTTTATCCTTCATAACTATCCCTAAGTCATTATTTAACTCTCACAACTATATTATGGGGTGGATATTACCGAATCAACGGAAGAGGAAACTGCAACTTAAAGAGGTGAAGTGACATTCTTTTTTTTTTTTTAATTTATTTATTTATTTTATTATTTATTTTTGGCTGTGTTGGGTCTTCGTTTCCGTGCGAGGGCTTTCTCTAGTTGCGGCAAGCGGGGGCCACTCTTCATCGCGGTGCGTGGGCCTCTCACTGTCGCGGACTCTCTTGTTGCGGAGCACAGGCTCCAGACGCGCAGGCTCAGCAGTTGTGGCTCACGGGCCCAGTTGCTCCATGGCATGTGGGATCTTCCCAGACCAGGGCTCGAACCCGTGTCCCCTGCATTGGCAGGCAGATTCTCAACCACTGCGCCAGCAGGGAAGCCCTGAAGTGACATTCTTAAGGCTACACAGCTAGTACATGGTAGAGGCAAGATTTGAACCCCAGTTCTGTGGTCTATATTCTAAGCCACTATAGCATTGTTTCCCAAAGACTGACACATAAACCACTGCTGAGAGATGATTTGAGATAGAAAATGATATAAAGATATTCTGCACTATTTATTCATTTTTTGTAAAACATACAGAGAATAAGAAAACAAATCAATTCTCAGCATTTTGCCAAATTTGCTTCATATTTTTATTTTGAAGGAATAAAACATTATATATATACAGTTGAAGACCTCTTTATTGCCCTCCCAGATCTCATTCTTCAACCCTCCTCAGAGGCAACCACCATCCTAAATTTAGTGGTTACCATTCCTTTGCAAGTTTTTTTAACAACTACTGGTAAGAACACATTTATCAATAAATATGTAGTGTTGTTTTGCTTGTGTTCAAACTTTATATAAATAACACACCATATATATTATTTTGCAGCTTGTTTTGTTCACTCAACATTGTTATTGATATTTATTTTTTTGATACACATGGTTTTTGTTCCTGCATTTTAAATACTGTAGACCAACCCATTATATCAATATGTCAGATTTATTTATACATGCTCCTCTTGACTGACATATAAATTACTTCCACTGTTGGATATTACAAATAATGCTGCACTTAGCGTTCATGTGCATGTCTCGTTGTGTACATGTACTGGATTTTCTCTAGGACACAAACCAAAAAGCAGAATTTCTAGGTCATAGTATAGGTATCTTCAACTTTAAAAAGTATTACAAAGTTGCTCTCCAAAATGTATCAATTTACACATCCATCAGCAGTTTATGAGTCCCCTTTTCTCAAAATCATCAACAGACTTCTTAGTTTTTGCCAACCTTGCAAGTGGGAAATTTTATTTCATAGGGTTTTTTTTATTTGCATTTCCTGACATTAGTAAGATTGAAGACCTTTTCATAGATTTATTGGCCATTTGGATTTCTTCATTTGTGACTTGCCCATTTTCCCTTTTAGAAATTATTTTTAAAACTTCTGTCTAGGAAAATTCATTTTTCTTGATGTGCAGTTTAATCAGTGTTGACAAATGCATGGAGTTGCATAATCAGCATCAAAAAAGAAGATATGGGACATGATCCCCCTCTGTAGTCAATCCCCCTCTGTATCCAAGATCCCCATTAACTTATTTTCCATACCAGTAGTTTTGTCTTATCCAGAATGTCATATAAATGGAACTATACTGTATGTAGATCTTTGGTGTTTGGCTTCTTTCACTAAGCATAATGTGTTTAAGATTCATTCATGTTGTTCCTTTCTGTTGCTGAGCGGCATTCCATTATATGAATGTACTACAGTGTGTTTCTCCATTTACCAGTTGAAGGATTGTTTCTAAATTTGGGCAATTATGAATAAAGCTGCTATGAAAATTTTCCATATAGGTTTTTGTGAGACATCCTCACCAGCACTTGGCATTATCAGAGATTTTTTTGAGGTTGGCCATTAGAATATAGAGGTACCTCATTGTGGTTTCAATTTGCATTTAACTAATTATTAATAATGTTGAACACCTTTTCATGTGCATATTTGTTATCCATACATCTTCTTTGGTGAAGCATCTGTTCAAATTTTGTCCATTTTACAAACTGGGTCATTTGTTTCCTTATTGTTGATAAAATAATACTGTTAATACAAGTCCATTATCAGAAATATGATTTGCAATATTTTCTTCCAGTCTGTGGTGAGCTCCCCTTCCCATCTCTGATCTTCCTATCAGTGAAGAAGTTTTAACCACCTGCATGTTAATTGGCAAGATGGCATTAAATCACCTTCTCAGGTAAATTTTCCTCACACTGGGCAGGATCCAACTTTTTTTTTTTTAATTTGTGGGATAAAAGATTCGGAATATTTTCCTTTGGTCGTTTATTCATTCATTCGTTCAATACATGTTTTTTTTTTAATTTTTATTTTTTAGCACCTTTAATTATTTATTTATTTATTTTTTGTGGGGGGGCTGTGTTGGGTCTTCGTTTCTGTGTGAGGGCTTCCTCTAGCTGCGGCAAGCGGGGGCCACTCTTCATCACGGTGCGCGGGCCTCTCACTATCGTGGCCTCTCTTGTTGTGGAGCACAGGCTCCAGACGCGCAGGCTCAGCAGTTGTGGCTCACGGGCCCAGTTGCTCCGCGGCATGTGGGATCTTCCCAGACCAGGGCTCGAACCCGTGTCTCCTGCATTGGCAGGCAGATTCTCAACCACTGCGCCACCAGGGAAGCCCAGGATCCAACTTTTTATGATTAAAACCAAGCGATGTCAACAAGTCAGAATTTTCTTTTTTGCTTAAAATTTGTTTTAATATTTTTAAGCTTTTTATTTTGGAATAATTATACTTTGACAGAGAGTTGCAAAAAAATGTACAGGAAGTCCAGTGTACGCTTTACCCAGTTTCTCCCAGTGGTTAACATCCTGAATAACTGTACTATAACGTCAAACCCAGAAACTGATAATGGTACAATCCACAGAGCTTATTCAGATTTCATCAGTTTTCCATGCACTCATTTGTGTGTGTGTGTGTGTGTGTGTGTGTGTGTACGTGCATGTGTGTGTAGTCCTATGCAACTATATCTCACATGTGGATTTGCATGACTACCACCGCAGTCAAGGTACAGAACTGTTCCCAGAGCCCTCTCGTGGGATCCCTTTATACCCATATCTACCACTCCCTTAACCTCTATCCCTAACTCCTAGAAATCACTAATCTGGCCTCCATTTCTAATTTTGTGATCTCGATATTATTATTTAAATATATTCACCTGGAGATTCATTCAGGTTGTGGCAGGTATCGATAGTTCATTCCTTTTTATTGCTGAGTGTCATCTTGTGGCATGGATGCACCACAGCTTAACCATTCACCTGTTGAAGGACATCTAGATTGTTTCCAGTTTTTAGTTATTATGAAGAAAGCTGCTCTGAATATTAATGCACAGGTTTTTGTGTGCACGTAAGTTTTCATTTCTCTGGAAAAAAGTGGCAGTTCAGTTGGGTTTCTTTTCTTATACATTAGTATTAAAACTTAGCAAATATTTTTCTGAAATGCTTCACATAAACAATTTTTCTCCTTTAGTCTATTAATATGGAGAATTACATCGATATATTTTCTGTTTTTAAACTATAGTAGAAAGGTAGGTTGCATCTATATTGTGTCATTGAGTAAGGAATTTGTGCTTTATAAAATGATATGGAACAATAAAATTTTTATAAAGAAAAGTAATACTTTTATGTAGACAAATCTGGCCAAAGAGCGTAGGATTGATTGAAGTGGGGAGAGACAGAAAATAGATGATGGGGCCAGGTGAAAAAAATAATAATAATTTTATAACGAAAGGATTGGGGGCATGAGAACTAGGAGATTCCTATTTTAATCCCATTTATGTCACTAGTTATATACACAACCTTCAGGAAGTCATTTACCTTTTCTTGACTTCAGTTACCTCATATGTAAGAGTGATTTGGCCTGGATCTGCAACATCATTATTGTTTTCAAATGTGCAACTCTATAATTCTAAACAATGAGGGAATGGTCAGGTTTTTCAGTGTGAAAGAAAAACAGAAGATGGATATGATCAGCGTCTTGAAGGTAAAAATCAATTTGGCTCAGCCGCTGATTGAATGTAGAGCACAAGAAGAGTTGTCAAAAAGACTTCCAAACTTCAAAGCTAAGTGACAGAGAAAAGGCAATGCTATTAGTTCAATGGAAATGGAACTCAGCAAGATAAGGTCATTTTGGTGGAAGGACTTGGTAAGTTTAATTTTGGATGTGTTTTGCCTGCAGACAAGGTAGGTGTGTTGTACAACACCAAGAGACATATGGTAGTCTGTGTAAATGGCCCCCTTCACTCCAGAAATTGTATAGTATACAGTCTGCATAGCCATACACAACAGTCTTAACTCTGGACATCCAGGTGGAAATGCCCAAAAGACAGCTGGATAGGAGTCTGGAATTTGGGAAGGAGGATGCCTGGGGAATGTTGGCTTGGAGTTAAGTGGTTAGAGGTGGATAATATATAGACACTGTACATTGAGAAAGAAATGCATCCTGTGAATAGAACCAAACACTCAGCTGTAATCAAATGTATGATTCAGTTGGATTCTTTCCATATACATATACTCGAGCATTACAGATGTTTGTTTTGTAGTAGTTAGGGTATTCTTTATCTCATTCTGTGCATAATGTTGCATAAAAATAATCTGTACTCAAATTTTTATAGCCTAATTACAGATTACTCACTCCTCTAACAATCAGATGGTTCTAAAATTAGCAAGAAGTAATATGTCTAGGATCAAGCATTTGGTTGAAAATGAAAAAAGAAATTTATTGCCCAACAGATGCATCCAAAAGTTTTATTCTTACCAAAAGAGATTAGGTTATAAAAATGGGCAAACATTCAGAGGTTCTTATCTTCTTCAGATAAAATGAAGAACTCCTCCTAAATTGTATTTATTTTTATGTATTCAGTCTGCACATTGCTGTCATGAATCTTTCTGGTTGATGGTTAGTCTGTTTTAAGAACGTTTTATCTCTAGGGAGGATGCCAGGCTGAGGCTGAATTATGAGACATAAAATTGAAGCTTACTATTGAGAGGACCACCCCTGTTACCTTTGAGTTAATGCAACTGATTTTTGTGAACTCTTGCTAGGGAATACATAGTGTGACTAAGTAACTCAACAAAACAGATATTCTTGACCTATATTTTCTAATGTGTGTTGACCTTCAAAGTCAAAATGATTATTAGATTTATTTACATACTCATTAATTTATGAAGTCTTCAGGTACTGAGCTGGTGTATGAACCAGGCAAGGAAATAAATTTGCTATGTTATAAACATAAAATTTCTGCTCCAATTGTATTACCCAGCTTAATCACATTTAAATCAATAAAATGACTTTTGCCAGTTTCCAAAAGTCAATCCCTCTCAAAGAACTAAAATTTACCGCTATTGAGAAGGATCAAAACAATGATCCATAGTCTGTGAAGACATTCCTGAAGACACGTCCCACAAATATTTCAAATAATAAGTGCAATAGAGTTGGCCAAGATGACTCCTTTAAAGGACTGTTATGTTTATAAATAAATTCAGTCACATTGTTTGATTATAATAGTTGTATGGTTTTGCGGAAAGAACATGGATTTTGTTATCAGGCATATCTGACTTCGATTATTGATTTCACCTCTTAAACAGATGTATGACTATGGGCCACTTTTTTTCAGGTTTTTTCCAATTTTTTGTTGTGATAAAATATATATAACAGAAAATTTACTATCTTCACCATCTTTAAGTGTACAGTTTCATAGTACTAAGTACATTTATATGGTCGTGCAACCATCACCACCATCCATCTCTAGAACACTTTTCATCTTGCAAAACTGAAACTCTACACTTATTAAACAACAACTCCCAATACTTCCCTTTCCCCAACCTCTGATAACCACCATTCTACACTCTGTTAGTATGAGTTAGGCTTTTTCCTCCCTTGGATTCTACATAAAAGTGAGATCATGCAACATTTGTCTTTCTCTCTCTGGCTTATTTCACTTAGCATACTGTCCTCCAGGTTCATCATGTTGTTGCAAATGGCAGGATTTCCTTCTTTTTAAAGGCTGAATAACATTCCACTATATATATAATACCACACTTTTGTTATCCATTCATTCATCGATGGACATTTAGGTTGTTTCTATGTCTTGGCTACTGTGAATAATGCTGCAATGAACATGAGAGTGCAGATTATCTCTTTGAGATAGTGATTTTATTTCCTTTGGATATATACTCAGAAATAGGATAGCTGGATCATATGATTGTTCTTTTAATTTTTGAGGAACTTCTATACTGTTTTCCATAATGGCTATCCCAATTTACTTTCCCACCAACAGTGCATGAGAATTTACATGGGCCACTTGCTTATCATCTCTAAGACTGTTTCATCATCTGATAAAATGGAGATAATATCTATATCATAAATGTATTGTGAGCATCAGATAAATGAAAAGTATTTAGTACTAAATATGCACCATTTGAAAACCAGATTATTCTGCAGCAGTCCTATCAGAGAGTTGGTGTGTTCCTGGAGACCTCCCACTGATGCAAAGGACAGCTTCTTTTAAGAAAGATAGAAGCACTGGCAAGGGGAGGCTTATCACACAGTAACTCAGAGCTCATGAATGGTTCTTAGGAATGATGAAGGCTAAGTGTCTTCCACTAGGTAAAAATCAATCCCTAGTAGTTCAGCAAGTCAAGAAACTTAGTTTTATTTTGTATTTAATTCCAAAATGGTGTTTTAAAGAAACATTTATATTGCTAATGAAGACAGGTGCTGTCTAAATCTTGTTCACTGAATTACCATGTGATGAGATCATTGCTTAGAATTCTGAATAATCCACCAGGTCAGTCAATTCCTCTTGCCTGCTTTATAATGAAAAATAGCCCATGAAGTGTTCCTTCTGGCAATGCCCTTCCTCATTTATAATGTCTTATACAATCAAAGAGGAAATACCTCATCTCGTATATAGATTTGATACTAATTATGTGGTCAGCCCAAGCCTTCCTATCCCTGGCCCTTTTGCCCAAGCAGTCTTCTTCCTGCATAGCGGTTCAGGACTCAGGTGCTGAGCAGACCTACTAGACCTCACTTCAGAAGGGTTATTAGTCCCCTTGGAATCATCCCTTTGAGCTCTCTTCTCTCTCATATTCAGATTGGACTGCATATTCTGCACTGCTCTGTCAGAGAGAGAGAAGTTATATAAAGATGAGAGAATAGGAGTTGGCATAGAAAGGAATCTGAATTATGGTCCTTGCCAGAAGTTTAAGTGAATGGTTTATAACACTTTGGGGGTCAAGGACCCTCTCTAAAATTCTGTGGAAGCTATAGCTCTTCTCCCAAGAAATCTGCTCATGTTCATATACACAGAAAATTTCACACTCCATTTCCAAGAGTTTATGTACCCCTTCAAGTACATCCATAAGCCCCAGGTCAGTAGTCTATAATAATGACCACCACATCATGAAATTCAGACTATCTGCAATTCATATGGCAAAGATATGAGAATCATTATGTTAAAATGTCTGATACTTTACAGTTAGTTGATTTTCTAGTGTTCCACGTGGGACTTTCCTCTGTCCCCACTTTCTCTGGATAGTCTCATCCATTCCCCAAGCTTCAGCTGCCCTCTCTGAGTGGTTAACCTTTTTTCTCCCCGTTTGGAAAACTCACGAAAGTTACAAAACCTCTATCCAGAAACACACACATACATGTATATCCTCTCAGTTTTGCACCCAACCTTCAATGCACTCATGTGCTACTTATAGCCCATCCATGGACCCAGGATTAGGAACCCCTGGATTAGAAGGAACCAGATCTCCATGTATGAAGTAGATTCAGACATTTAGCATTTCTACTTGGTTTTTAAATCTATTTTAGTAGTTAATAGAATCAAAGTTTAAGAGCTGTATAATCCAGTCTCAGATCTTCCTGCTTTTAGCTTCAGTATGGAAATCCTGATCAAGTCCCAAATGCCAAAAATGTTGATGGCTCACATAGAACTCTGCAGAGCCTAATCTCATTCCCCAGACTCTGCTACAGCCCTTCCTGGCACTGTGAATAAGCAGCCAGGTACAGGCCTTGGTCAACTGTGCTCATTTGGGGATTAAGTCAACTTGTTTTATTACTATAACAAACCATGAAGGAAACTCAGTCTCTTTCCATTAAAAATAGTATCTTAAAAAAAAAATAGTATCTTGTGCAAATAATAAATGCTGGAAAGGGTGTGGAGAAAAAGTAACCCTCTTGCACTGCTGGTGGGAATGTAAACTGGTACAGCCACTATGGAGAACAGTATGGAGGTTCCTTAAAAAACTAAAAACAGAGCTACCGTATGATCCAGGAATCCCACTCCTGGGCATATATCCAGAGAAAATCATAAGTCAAAAAGACACATGCACCCCAATGTTCATTGCAGCACTGTATACAGTAGCCAGGTCATGGAAGCAACCTAAATGTCCATCAACAGAGATATGGATAAAGAAGATGTGGTACATATATACAATGGAATATTACTCAGCCATAAAAAAGAATGAAATAATGCCATTTGCAGCAACATGGATGGACCTAGAGATAGTCTTACTGAGTGAAGTAAGTCAGACAAACCCAAATATTATATGATATCACTTATATGGGGAATCTAAAAAAAATAATATAAATGAACTTATTTACAAAACAAATAGACTCACAGACATACAAAACAAACTTATGGTTACCAAAGGGGATAGCGGTGGCAGGGGGGTGGATGGGGATAAATTAGAAATTTTGGATTAACATATACACACTACTATATATAAAATAGATAAACACCAAGGACCTACTGTACAGCACAGGGAAGTAAATTCAAGGTCTTGTAATAATCTATAATGGAAAAGAACCTGAAAAGGAATATGTATACACAACTGAATCACCTTGCTGTACCTGAAGCTGACACATTATAAATTAACTCTACTTCAAAAAAAAAGACAAAAAAAAGAATTAAGGAATTAAAAAAAGGTATCTTGTGGGTTAACGCAGTCCCTTTAGATAATTCTCAGTGTTTCAGAGTCTCAACCCTCCCCCCCCCACCAACCCCCAACACACCAGCCACCTCTATGTCCTTCCTCTCTAAGATGGCGACTGAGAGGGAGCAACCAGTAGACATGGGTATCCTTGTGTGGCTCCTCACTGGCCTCTACAGTAATGCCCTCAGCAATGTTCTCTCCCCCCACAACACTGGGCACCCTGTTGGCATTTAATGATGAAGTCTGGGGCTTGTGGAATATAGCATCTATGGTCGCAGCCCATGTAGGCTCAGGGTTTTTCACCACCCTGCTGTCTTGGTCCCACTTCTCCCCCTACCTGCCTTTCAGATCTTCTGAATCTCAGCCACATTCTCCATCCAGCCCTAAGATAAGGCTGTCTTCCTGCAATCTCTGCCATGTGGTCACTTTGCTCCTCATGGTAGTGGCCCCATGGCAGACCTGCTGGCTTTCAACATTCAGCTATTTTCCACGTCCTCCACTGGGAACATGTAGAACCTTCTGGATCAGTGTATGCCAGGTAGGAGCTGAGGGAGACATGACTCTCCCTCTGCCTAGATATGTCATGTATCCATTTCTTTTCTGTTATCATCACGCCTTGTTAGTGAGGGGGCACAGAAAGGTGGTGTCTCTGAGTTCCAAAGACCAAATTGGGCATAATTCCACCTATTTTCAATTTTCCCCCAAACTTGGTTAGAAAAATGTTTGTCAAACCTTCACTTACCCCCTCAGGTTCCACTCTTATGCTGGTGAGATGGAGTGGGGAGGGAGGAACACTGGTGTCTGGCCTCTTACTCTACCTTCTTTCTCTCTCCCTCCCACCTCTCAGAATGCTCCACTTTTGTTCCTGGAAAGTGTACCCTTCACTTGAATCATATACTGAGTTTTCCCAAACTAGTAAAGTTCTAGAAAGCCAGACCTGCCTCTTAAAAAAAACCCCAAAAAACAAAAAAACAAAACAGCTTCATTGAGGTATAATTTACATACCATGTGATGACTTTTTAGTAAAGGCATCAAGTTATATAACTATCACTATATTTCCAGTTTTAGAATATTTTCATTATCCCAATAAAATAATTCATGCTCATGTACAGTTAATCTGCTTTTATACCCCTAGCTCCAGGCAACTACTAATCTGCTTTCTGCCTCTATGGATTTGCCTATTCTGGATATTTCATACAAATGGAATCATATGATATGTGGCCTTCTGTGTCTGGCTGCTTTTACTTAGCACATTCTTTTGGAGGGTAATTCATGTTGTAGCATGTATTAGCGCATCATTCCTTTGTAAGGCTGAATAATATTCTGCTGTATGGATATACCACATTTTATTTATTCATTAATCTGTTGATAGAAATTTGGATTATTTTCACTGTTTGCCTATTGTGAATAGTGCTGCTTTGAACATTGATGTATGGTGAAAGGAGAAGGAGCTTAGGTTTAAAGCCTGACTCTACCATTTAGTAGCTATATAATGTTAAGCAAGGTGTTCATCCTCCCTAAGCCTCAGGATCCTCAACTGTAAAATGAACTCAGTATCCTCATTTGCTTCACAGGGTTGTTGAGTGATCAAATTATATAGCATCTGTAAAGTATCTAGCACATGGCAGGTACTCAGCATATAATAGCTCTTATTATTGCGTATAACAACATGTTTTTAAAATGGAGATGAGATGTTAGAAACTGGATGCCATTCACTGGCATTCATGAATGTGGATTTCATAGTTAGCAGGAAACTTATACTTAAGACGAGCAGTGTGCCTCATCCAGAAGATGACTAGTAGACTTGAGCTTGAGATATGGCAGAAAATGCTCACAGAAGGAGGTAGGAAGGATATTTACCATAGATAAATGAAGAAAAGCTATTTGATCCCCAGCAAATCACAACTTTCTCTTCAAGCCATGGTGGGGCATATAAGAGGTACTGTACAATTGCATGTTGGCCTTACATGGTGCCCTCTTCCCATTCCTTTACAGGCACACTGACTTTGCTGTCATTTAAACATCCTCAGCCTGCTCTCAACTCAGGGAGTGCTCACTTGCTGGTCTCTTCACCTGAAACTATCTTCCCTGGGATACTGTGTGACTTACAACCTCACTTCCGTCAGATCTTTCCTTAAATGTCACCTTTTCAGTGATGTTTTCCCTAATCACCCAATTTTTTTTTTTGAATTTTTGTATTTTATTTTATTTATTTTTTTATACAGCACGTTCTTATTAGTTATCCGTTTTATACATGTTAGTGTATATATGTCAATCCCAATCTCACAATTCATCCCACCACCACCACCACCACCCCCGCCACTTTCCCCCCTTGATGTCCATACGTTTGTTCTCTACATCTGTGTCTCAATTTCTGCCCTGCAAACCGGTTCATCTGTACCATTTTTCTAGGTTCCACATATATGTGTTAAGAGACGATACTTGTTTTTCTCTTTCTGACTTACTTCACTCTGTATGACAGTCTCTAGATCCATCCACGTCTCAACAAATGACCCAACACCGTTCCTTTTTATGGCTGAGTAATATTCCATTGTATATATGTACCACATCTTCTTTATCCATTCATCTGTCAATTGGCATTTAAGTTGTTTCCATGACCTGACTATTGTAAATAGTGCTGCAATAAACATTGGAGTGCATGTGTCTTTTTGAATTATGGTTTTCTCTGGGTATATGCCCAGGAGTGGGATTGCTGGGTCATATGGTAATTCTATTTTTAGTTTTTTAAGAAACCTCCATACTGTTCTCCATAGTGGCTGTATCAATTTACATTCCCACCAACAGTGCAAGAGGGTTCCCTTTTCTCCACACCCTCTCCAGCATTTGTTGTTTGTAGATATTCTAATGATGCCCATTCTAACTGGTGTGAGGTGATACCTCATTGTAGTTTTGATTTGCATTTCTCTAATAATTAGTGATGTTGAGCAGCTTTTCATGTGCATCTTGGCCATCTGTAGGTCTTCTTTGGAGAAATGTCTATTTAGGTCTTCTGCCCATTTTTGGATTGGGTTGATTTTTTAATATTGAGCTGCACCAGCTGTTTATATATTTTGGAGATTAATCCTTTGTCCATTGATTCGTTTGCAACTATTTTCTCCCATTTTGAGAGTTGTCTTTCATCTTGTTTATGGTTTCCTTTGCTGTGCAAAAGGTTTTAAGTTTGATCAGGTCCCATTTGTTTATTTTTGATTTTATTTCCATTACTCTAGGAGGTGGGTCAAAAAAGATCTTGCTGCGATTTATGTCAAAGAGTGATCTTCCTATGTTTTCTTGTAAGAGTTTTATAGTGTCTGGTCTTACATTTAGGTCTCTAATCCATTTTGAGTTTATTTCTGTGTATGGTGTTAGGGAGTGTTCTAATTTCATTCTTTTACATGTAGCTGTCCAGTTTTCCCAGCACCACTTATTGGAGAGACTGCCTTTCCTCCATTGTATGTCCTTGCCTCCTTTCTCATAGATTAGTTGACCACAGGTGCGTGGGTTTACCTCTGGGCTTTCTATTCTGTTCCATTGATCTATATTTCTGTTTTTGTGCCAGTACCATATTGTCTTGATTACTGTAGCTTTGTAGTACAGTCTGAAGCCAGGGAGTCTGATTCCTCCAGCTCCATTTTTTCCCCTCAAGACTGCTTTGCCTATTTGGGGTCTTTTGTGTCTCCATAGAAATTTTAAGATTTTTTGTTCTAGTTCTGTAAAAAATGCCATTGGTAATTTGATACAGATTGCATTGAATCTGTAGATTGCTTAGGGTAGTATACTCATTTTCAAAATATTGATTCTTCCAATCCAAGAACATGGTATATCTCTCCATTTGTTTGTATCATCTTTAATTTCTTTCATCAGTGTCTTATAGTTTTCTGCATACAGGTCTTTTGTCTCCCTAGGTAGGTTTATTCCTAGGTATTTTATTCTTTTTGTTGCAGTGGTAAATGGGATTGTTTCCTTAATTTCTCTTTCTGATTTTTCTTTGTTAGTGTATAGGCATGCAAGAGATTTCTGTGTATTAATTTTGTATCTTGCATCTTTACCAAATTCATCGATTAGCTCTAGTAGTTTTCTAATGGCATCTTTAGGATTATCTATGTATACTATCATGTCATCTGCAAACAGTGACAGTTTTACTTCTTCTTTTCTAGTTTGTATTCCTTTTATTTCTTTGTCTTCTCTGATTGCTGTGGCTAGGACTTCCAAAATTATGTTGAATAATAGTGGTGAGAGTGGACATCCTTGTCTTGTTACTGATCTTAGAGGAAAAGGTTTCTGTTTTTCACCATTGAGAATGATGTTTGCTGTGGGTTTGTCGTATATGGCCTTTATTATGTTGAGGTAGGTTCCCTCTATGCCCACTTTCTGGAGAGTTTTTATCCTAAATGGGTGTTGAATTTGTCAAAAGCTTTTTCTGCATCTATTGAGATGATCATATGGTTTTTCTTCTTCAATTTGTTAATATGGTGTACCACATTGATTGATTTGCATATATTGAAGAATCCTTGCATCCCTGGGATAAATCCCACTTAATCATGGTGTATGATCCTTTTAATGTGTTGTTGGATTCTGTTTGCTAGTATTTTGTTGAGGATTTCTGCATCTATATTCATCAGTGATATTGGTCTGTAATTTTCTTTTTTTTGTAGTATCTTTGTCTGGTTTTGGTATCAGGGTGATGGTGGCCTCATAGAATGAGTTTGGGAGTGTTCCTTCCTCTGCAGTTTTTTGGAAGAGTTTGAGAAGGAGGGGTGTTAGCTCTTCTCTAAATGTTTGATAGAATTCACCTGTAAAGCCATCTTGTCCTGGACTTTTGTTTGTTGGAAGATTTTTAATCACAGTTTCAATTTCATTACTTGTGATTGGTCTGTTCATATTTTCTATTTCTTCCTGGTTCAGTCTTGGAAGCTTATACCTTTCTAAGAATTTGTCCATTTCTTCTAGGTTGTCCATTTTATTGGCATAGAGTTGCTTGTAGTAGTCTCTTAGGATGCTTTGTATTTCTGTGGTGTCTGTTTGAACTTCTCCTTTTTCATCTCTAATTTTATTGATTTGAGTCCTCTCCCTCTTTTGTTTGATGAGTCTGCTAATGGTTTATCAATTTTGTTTATCTTCTCAAAGAACCAGCTTTTACTTCTATTGATCTTTGCTATTGTTTTCTTTGTTTCTATTTCATTTATTTCTGCTCTGACCTTCATGATTTCTTTCCTTCTGCTAACTTTGGGTTTTGTTTGTTCTTCTTTCTCTAGTTCCTTTAGGTGTAAGGTTAAGTTGTTAGAGATTTTTCTTGTTTCTTGAGGTAGGGTTGTATAGCTATAAACTTCCCTCTTAGAACTGCTTTTCCTGCATCCCATGGGTTTT
This sequence comes from Eubalaena glacialis, assembly GCF_028564815.1. Taxonomy (NCBI): domain Eukaryota; kingdom Metazoa; phylum Chordata; class Mammalia; order Artiodactyla; family Balaenidae; genus Eubalaena; species Eubalaena glacialis. Next base: position 106,083,735 of record NC_083736.1, on the reverse strand, counting down.
GGATCGTCGTGTTTTCATTGTCATTTGTCTCTAGGTATTTTTTGATTTCCTCCTTGATTTCTTCAGTGATCTCTTGGTTATTTAGTAACGTATTGTTTAGCCTCCCTGTGTTTGTGTTTTTTATGGTTTTTCCCTGTAATTGATTGCTAATCTCATAGCGTTGTGGTCAGAAAAGATGCTTGATATGATTTCAATTTTCTTAAATTTACTGAGGCTTGATGTGTGACCCAATATGTGATCTATCCTGGACAATGTTCCGTACGCACTTGAGAAGAAAGTGTAATCTGCTGTTTTTGGATGGAATGTCCTATAAATATCAATTAAATCTATCTGGTCTATTGTGTCATTTAACGCTTGTGTTTCCTTATTAATTTTCTGTTTGGATGACCTGTCCATTGGTGTAAGTGAGGTGTTAAAGTCCCCCACTATTATTGTGTTACTGTCAATATCCTCTTTTAGAGCTGTTAGCAGTTGCCTTATGTATTGAGATGCTCCTATGTTGGGGGCATATATAATTGTTATATCTTCTTCTTGGATTGATCCCTTGATCATTACATAGTGTCCTTCCTTGTCTCTTAACATTCTTTATTTTAAAGTCTATTTTATCTGATATGAGTATTGCTACTCCAGCTTTGTTTTATTTCCATTTTCATGGAATATCTTGTTCCATCCCCTCACTTTCAGTCTGTATGTGTCCCTAGGTCTGAAGTGGGTCTCTTGTAGACAGCATATATATGGGTCTTGTTTTTGTATCCATTCAGTGAGCCTGTGTCTTTTGGTTGGAGCATTTAATCCGTTCACGTTTAAGGTAATTATCGATATGTATGCTCTTTTTACCATTTTCTTAATTGTTTTGGGTTTGTTTTTGTAGGTCCTTTTCTTCTCTTGTGTTTCCCACTTAGAGAAGTTCCTTTAGCATTTGTTGTAGAGCTGGTTTGGTGGTGCTGAATTCTCTTAGCTTTTGCTTGTCTGTAAAGCTTTTGATTTCTCCATCAAATCTGAATGAGATCCTTGCTAGGTAGAGTAATCTTGGTTGTAGTTTCTTCCCTTTCATCACTTTAAGTATATCATGCCACTCCCTTCTGGCTTGTAGAGTTTCTGCTGAGAAATCAGCTGTTAACCTTATGGGAGTTCCCTTGTATGTTATTTGTCACTTTTCCCTTGCTGCTTTCAATAATTTTTCTTTGTCTTTAATTTTTGCCAATTTGATTACTATGTGTCTCGGTGTGTTTCTCCTTGGGTTTATCCTGTATGGGACTCTCTGTGCTTCCTGGACTTGGGTGGCTATTTCCTTTCCCATGTTAGGGAAGTTTTCAACTATAATCTCTTCAAATATTTTCTCGGGTCCTTTCTCTCTCTTCTCTTTCTGGGACCCCTATAATGCGAATGTTGTTATGTTTAATGTTTTCCCAGAGGTCTCTTAGGCTCTCTTCATTTCTTTTCATTTTTTCTTTATTCTGTTCCATGGCAGTGAATTCCACCATTCTGTCTTCCAGGTCACTCATCCGTTCTTCTGCCTCAGTTATTCTGCTATTGATTCCTTCTAGTGTATTTTTCATTTCAGTTATTGTATTGTTCATCTCTGTTTGTTTGTTCTTTAATTCTTCTAGGTCTTTGTTGAACATTTCTTGCATCTTCTCCATCTTTGCCTCCATTCTTTTTCCGAGGTCCTGGATCATCTTCACTATCATTATTCTGAATTCTTTTTCTGGAAGGTTGCCTATCTCCACTTCATTTAGTTGTTTTTCTGGGGTTTTATCTTATTCCTTCATCTGGTACATAGCCCTCTGCCTTTTCATCTTGTCTATCTTTCTGTGAATGTGGGTTTTTTTCCACAGGCCGCAGGACTGTAGTTCTTCTTGCTTCTTCTGTCTGCCCTCTCCCTAATCACCCAATTTAAAGTAGCCCCTTAGCACTCCTTACTCCGCTTTCTTGCTTGTGTTATTTTCTCCATATCACTTTTCACCATCTAATATACTGTCTAATGGCAACTCCAGGAGGGTAGGGTTTTTACCATTATTGTTCAGTTCTACATCCCCAGGGCTCAAAACAGTACCTGGGGGCTTCCCTGGTGGCGCAGTGGTTGAGAGTCTGCCTGCCAATGCAGGGGACACGGGTTTGAGCCCTGGTCTGGGAGGATCCCACGTGCCGCGGAGCAACTAAGCCCGTGAGTCACAACTACTGAGCCTGCGCATCTCGGGCCTGTGCCCCGCAACAAGAGAGGCCGCGACAGTGAAAGGCCCATGCACCGCGATGAAGAGTGGCCCCTGCTTGCCACAACTAGAGAAAGCCCTCGCGCAGAAACGAAGACCCAACACAGCCAAAAATAAATTTAAAAAAAGTTTAAAAAAAAAAAGCAGTACCTGGCATATTGTAGGTGCTCAAAAAAAATTGTTCTTTCAAAGAACAACTGATTTTACTCAGTGTCAGAACATTCACATGCCCAGGATCAATGGTCAAAGAAACTACAACAAAGGGGATGGGGAAGAGAAATGAATGTGAAGTGAGGAGTGAGGCAGACTCTCATAGAGTTCCTTCCTCTATGCATTATTCTAGAGGCCTGCCGATAAGGTCTACAGATCAGTGGAAATATGAAAAGGAACAATTGATTTCCAGTTACAAGAGGCAAAAATCAGGGAGTCTGGGTCACATTCGAGATCACGTTTACTTTGGCTTACACTCCAAGTAAATTGGCGGCTCAAAGTATACAAATGAGTTAAAGATACCAGGGTTGACTTTTCTGCCCACGGTCTCCCTTGCATGTCTCAGAGGCATGCCCTAAGTTCTGTAGACTAGGCATCCCACACAGAGGGAAACACCCACCAGGTTAGGAGAGGAGTGAACTTTGAGCTTGCTGGATTTTACACCTTCCTTGCCCCCATATTCAGCACCCAGAGATAACTCATACTGCTATAGAAGGCAGTAATTCCTCTATTCAGGAAGTCACATCACCCAGGCCCAATTTCGGCGCTGGGGCCTTAAAGTCTTTGCTGTGCCAGCACTGGGGCAATCTCTGATTTTCTGTGCCTGTACTACAGGATCTAAGAGTTTTCCATTTTTGTCCTCACTAGGGCCTCCTTTGGTCATGTCCAGCCATGGCAAATTACACCAGGTGCAGCTGATGTGTGATATCATATTGGCAAGAGCAACAGAAGAAAGGCAGCATGCATTCAAAATATATAAAGAGCATGCTTAAGAGGCAGGAGCCGACATTGGTGAAAGAAAGCATAAAGCTATAAATATGGTGGCTCAAGTGAGAAGTGTCGTTGTGGGAGATGGAAAGGTGGAAGAAGAGCCAGAGTTCTTGACTATTGTTTTTGGGGAAATATGATAATAAAAGAAATTGGTTCGTGGGAATAAAGACATCAGAAAATGAAAGGACCATGTGGAGTTTAGGGAGTTTTTCAATAAGAAATTATAGGACTCTTCGAGAAATTTCTGGTGGCAGTTCCCTGTTCACTGCATGGCTCCCTTCACACGTCTGCCGGTGGGGACCTTTGGCATGACCCTCAGGAATTATAGTGAGAAGGCAGGTTGTCACCAGAGAAAGAAAGGTTGGACATGATCAGTAAAGGATTCTGTGACTTCTGAGCTTTAGTGCTTTAAGTTTAAGAAAGTAGAAAACAGTAATTGGAGGCTAGCTTCCAATTTGCCAGTCCATGTAGAACATAGGCTCAGAACATGTCACACAAGAACTTTTCAGCCAATATTATGAGAGAAAAAAATAGCAAGTTAATGGCCATAAAGTTTATGGGGTCCTGTTAAACAGAGTGGAGTTATGAGGGTCAAAGACAAAAAAATCATAATTTGAGCACCGAAAGAGTTGAGCACCTGAACGGGTGACTTGCATCCCGGAAATAATGATAAATAAGGATAACAATGGATACTGTGGAGTACTGAGTTCATGAGGAATTTATAAATACTCCCTATGAGCTTATTATCGAATTTGCTCATGGAAAATTTATAAATATAAAATGTTTATAATAAAGGAAAAGACTGCCCTTTCTTTAGTCATAGTTCCAAGCAGTGAACAAGGAACCATGGGGACTTCCCTGGCAGTCCAGTGGTTAAGACTCTGCGCTTCCAGTGCAGGGGGCATGGGTTCAATCCCTGGTCAGGGAACTAAGATCCCACATGCCACACGGCGTGGCAAAAAAACAAAACAAAACAAGGAACAATGGAAATGATTTTAAGGCACTCGTCCCATGGAAAGCAGTGCCAAATTGGGAGGTGAAGCTGGTTATATTCACATAATTCTTGGTTTCTTCCATATTTTCCTATGATTTAGTGGTTCCAAAAGGGACATAAGGGGGCAGTGGGAGGAGGAGGGCTCCTCTAGACACCTAAGTAGGGAAGATCCAGTGCCTCAGATTAATTTCATATGTAGAACTTTCTCCAAATCGGTCAGAATGTACTGAAGTACAGAGAAAATTGTTAATCTGCAATCAAAAATAAATAGAGTAGTTTTTTAAAGCAACATTGTTTTCAACAATAACAATATGGTGTGTGGAAAGAACATGAGCCTAGGAATCCACACCAGTTCTATTCCTAAGTCTGCCCCTGCCGGGCACAGCAGACAACCAACATGTGCTGCTCCCTCCTAAGCCTAAATGGCCAATTAAATGGGCATGACAAGATCAAAATAAGGAAAAATCTACATTTCCACAGAATCCAAGGAAGGGAGCCCTCCAGATGACAAAGACTTTGCATGATTCCTGCACCCATATCCTACTTCTTGCCTAGTGATATTATGGATGAACTGTCCTTATTCCCACTTTATTAGGAATCTTATACTATTATCTATTTTTCTCCTTTATCTTCAATTTCCTGTGATCTTTTGGCTCATTCGCATTGCCATTTAAATAGAGTCTAGTTTCTCCCATCTTAATAAATACTGCTGGGACCCTACATACCCCTTCCATATTGCTGGAATGTTCATTCAGGGTGAAAGAAGGTACAGATGTAAAATAAATCTAATATAAATGAGGTTAAGTAAAAACGTTGTAGTCCTAAGTCTGAACATGGATATTGTTTGAAAGCAATGAAAACAGTATCAGAGTTGGAAGGTGAAGCTGGTTAGATTAGCACTATCCTTGGTGTCCTCCGTATTTTCCCATGTTTCTTTTGTGTCTCAGAGTATCATTCTTTTGCTCTGTGATTAAGAATTGCGTGGTTCATGGGAATATAAAATAATGAGACTCATTTTCCCATGCAACAAATATATTCACTAAGAAATTTATACATTTTGTTCTGAGGTAATTTTTTTTTCCTGAGGTAATTTTTGTACAACAAAAAGCCTGGAGTGGTTCCCAAAGTATCAATTTGTTAGTCTGTGCCAAATAAGATATCGGAATAAACATAACGAAAGTAATCCAAAAGAGCCAATTTGATGGCATGTCCTGGTTGTGGAGAATAACAGGTGACTGTAAATCCACACTTCTGTTTGAAAATCAAAAGTATGGGCTATGGGGGGCTTCCCTGGTGGCGCAGTGGTTGAGAATCTGCCTGCCAATGCAGGGGACATGGGTTCGAGCCCTGGTCTGGGAAGATCCCACATGCCGCGAAGCAACTAGGCCCGTGAGCCACAACTACTGAGCCTGCGTGTCTGGAGCCTGTGCTCCGCAACAAGAGAGGCCGCGATAGTGAGAGGCCTGCGCACCGTGATGAAGAGTGGCCCCCGCTTGCCACAACTAGAGAAAGCCCTCACACAGAAACGAAGACCCAACACAGCCAAAAATAAAATAATTAAAAAAAAAAAAAGTATGGGCTATCTCTAGATACTTGATTTTTAGAACTGTATCCAAGTTAGGTCTTTAATAATGGACACTAAGTCCTTATGTCATGCTATCTCCACCCTCAAGTGTCACTGAATTGCAGACAACGAAGATTTTTCATAATTAACCACATTTGAAATTCCTGGCACAAATTTCCTCTTGATGAAAGGTCAGGTACCAAACTTAGGTCGGAAATACACATTCCCGTTAGGAGATGTAAACTATTATATAGAGAATGGATAAACAACAAGGTCCTTCTGTATAGCACAGGGAACTATATTCAATATTCTGTGATAAACAATAATGGAAAAAATATTAAAAAAAGAATGTCTGTATGTGTATAACTGAGTCACTTTGCTGCACAGCAGAGATTACCACAACACTGTAAATCAGCTATACTTCAATTAAAAAAATAAAATTAAAAAAAAGAAATATACATTCCCAGATGTCATCCCCCAAAATACATGAACTCATAATGGAGAGATATCGGTACAGTTTTTTCCCAATTGCCTTTGCAAAGGATGTATGATATATTGATGAAAAGTTGAAACATAGCATCATCTACATTATAATGTTTAGTTTCATCTTTTTTTTTTTTTTTTTTTTTTAGTTTCATCTTGAAGTAGTTTATACACTGGCAAGTGAGGATAGCCATCTATCAGAGTATAGAATTTGGTACATGTGAAAGAGAATTATAAGAAATATTAAAGCTATGTGACTGAATCACATCACATATTCCATTAAATTCTGGAACAGTTTTAATTAATCAAGAATGAGCCAAAACCATGAAAAATGAACTCAAGAGACTTGAAAGTTAGAATTGTAAAGACCAAAACTAAATATTTTTTATTGTGCCTTGATATAGTTACTAAGAGTTTTACTGTGGATAATTTTTATGTCCATGTTGAACACTCATTGTGGCAGAAAGAAATTTACTTCTCAACACTTGTGCTTTCTAAAGGATAGAACAAGACAAAGAGATTGCACCATCTTGGTTTTGGGTTATAATGAAGGCTATTTAAAAACAGTCTTTGGATGATTACTATTTTTCATCTTCTTTTCCCACATGCCTCTCTGTTAATATGATACTAACTGCCTCAGTCAGGCTTGGTGAGATTGGCCAGGTCAGCAAGGCCTAGAAATAGGCCAACCGCAGGAGGATGATTCAGGTAGGTAGAGGGTTGACCTCAGGAAGATCACAGGAACCCAGTCATAAGCACTAAGGTTAATATACAGCCCTCCCATCTCCAGGAGCACTTTGGGTTGACGGTCATGGCCAGCCACCAGTTCTGTAGGAACTGAGTGCCAAGCAGAAACTCAGACATACAAGAAAGTATGTCTGTAAGAACTGGAGGGCAACTCGAGTGGCTTTACCTACAACAACCACGTCAGAGACCTATTATGAGAACAAAGTGTAGAAATAGAGCAGGACCCTCCAACAGATCGACTTTATAACTGGACAATATGTAGAGTTTCTTATATTCTCCTTGTCTGTGGCCTGGTTTTCACCAGAGCCTTGGAGCAAGGTTAATCCTATCAGTGGGATTTTGCAGCCCTGATTGTGATGTTGAAGCCTGCTAGGCAGAATTAGGTAGGGCATTGCTCACTAAATAAGCAAGTTCTTTTAGTACAGGAGTTGCAAACTATGGCCTGCTGCCTGTTTTGCTGTGGTCCACAAGCTAATAATAATTTTTATATTTTTAAGTTGAAAAAAATCAAACGTATATTTTTATGACACATGAAAATTTATGAAATTCAAATTCCAAGGTCCATAAATGAAGATTTATGGGAATGGAGCCACACTCATTTGTTTACATATCGTCTATGGTTGCTTTCATGCTACAATGACAGAGCTGAGAACTCAAGACAGATACCATATGGCCTGCAAAGCCTCAGACGTGTGCTATCTGGACCTTTATAGAAAAAGTTTGCCAACCTGGTTTAGTGTATAAACTCCACTGATATACAGAAATCTCATAGCCCAATATTTAGGGCCAGATCATGTTTAATTCCTTAAGAAGTTGCAGTCAATTCTGGTTGAAGTTAGCAGTCAATGAGTATGATGCTTTTGCTACTGTTTAAGCACTGGTAAATAGAGGAGTTGAATGAGACAAAGTATATGAAGTAGTCTTCTGTTAAACCCTGCCTTTCCTAGCTCTGCTCTGACAGAGGCTAGGAGTATTCTACCTCCTACATCTAGTGAGCCAAATCTTGCCTAAGAGAGCAGGATATTAGGCATCCCATGCTGCCAGTAGGAATAATAGAATAGACATTGCTACCCAAGGTCTCTATGCCTGATGTGTGCTCACTGAATTGCCTCCTCTTCCCTGACATAGTAGTGTTGGGCTAACCTCTGTGGTTTGGCTTTTGGCCCTGGTTCTCTGATTAGAGCTATAATTCGCAGCTTGAGGCTAGACCTTCCCCCTGAGTTCCCTGCTGACTGGCTAGGGCACTGATTCTTGAAGAAATCCTTTCTGCTGTATTGCCCCTGGGAGCTGGATCCTGCTCTGCATGGCTTCCTCTTTCAGCTGGTCTCCTTCTCTAATCCTAATAGATGATCTGATACCAGGTCTTGCCATCAAATGTTTAGTCCTGCTGCTTTCTCTTACCCCAACTCCATGACCTGATCATGCCTTTAATAAAGTGTGCCTCAACCTTTGAATCCTGATTTGATGTACTAAACTCAATCTTGAGGGTATAGTCCTACAACCAAGTTAGTCCATGTAATTTCAGTTAGGCTCTCTCCAAGATTCTGTCCTACCCCTTTCCTCTTGTTTCTTTTCCTGAGGTCTCAGCATACATCATGGTCCAGTCTATATTAACTATTCAATACAATAGGCAATGGATCAGAGGCAATTAGAGCTGGAAGGAATCTTACAAGTTACTTACAGATGAGAAGATCAATTAGGAGGTCCACAAAAGGGAATACCCATATTAATTCAGTCTAAGAACTAAGGAATAAGGAGCCCCATATCCTCCAAGAGTTGTCTTGGAAATAAAAACTAAATCAAATGTAGTAAACTGTCTTTAATGAGTCAATTCTGAATTTATTTATTTTTGGTCCATCATAAAAAAGCCAAATAAACAAAAGTGAGGAGAAATCAAAATGAGTGTAATAAGTCTGCCCCCAAGAAGGATGAAACCCATAATTTGAGGCCAATAGGCAAATAGGATTAGTTTTGCTAAGATACCTCATGGCCTACCACTTCAGTTCCCTTTTTAGTTTTTGACAATTGTCTCATGAATTAAATGACCACTTTAATGCTTAAATCTTTACAAGGAAACTCTCCAAATAAAATCTCAAATTGGGGCTTCCCTGGTGGCGCAGTGGTTGAGAGTCTGCCTGCCGGTGCAGGGGACGCGGGTTCGAGCCCTGGTCTGGGAAGATCCCACATGCCACGGAGCAACTAGGCCCGTGAGCCACAACTACTGAGCCTGCGCGTCTGGAGCCTGTGCTCCGCAACAAGAGAGGCCACGATAGTGAGAGGCCCGCGCACCGCGATGAAGAGTGGCCCCCGCTTGCCACAACTAGAGAAAGCCCTCGCACAGAAACGAAGACCCAACACAGCCAAAAAATAAATAAATAAATAAAAATAAATTAAAAAAAAAATCTCAAATTGTACTTGCTCACTTGCATTCCAATTTAACTACCAGAACAGCAGAAGAACTGACCAAATCAGAAAGGATTCCAGCTTCCAATTAGTCCCGCTCTATCTACAGAGGCTAAGTGAAAGGAGAACTGAGGCATTTATGGCAATTGCCCATGGAAATTAGGCAAAAATTCCCCGCTATCATGGGAAAGTGGTGGTGGAGGTAGAGTGGGAATAGAGATGTGCATAGAATCCACCTCCCCTGGCTAATTATTCAGAACTGTTTCCCTGTAGGGACACAGTCCATATCTTGTGTGTGATTGCTGAACCAGACCACAGCATAGCAGGTCCAATCAGTTAAGCAATCTTAAAGATCAGTTGATGCATTTTCCCTCTGGGTTCATGCTGCTGTGAATGGTCACAAGATCATGAAGATGGTTGAATTATTTGATTAATCATGCCTCAATGTTCAATGTAGCTACCACATGTAGATTATATATAATTACATTTATTGTAACAGCTCATGCTCTGCCCTAACACTTCTAATATTTGAAAAGTTTAATAGCTCTTGGCTGGCTATGGCCAAGCACATAATAGGCAGAATAAATATCTGTTGACTGCCATTTAATGACTAACTGTACAAAGTGTAATAGTATAATGTAGACATTCTCTTGAAAGTAGAAGTATGCCTTGGATTAGGCCAGTGGTTCTTAACAAGGGATGATTTTGCCACCCACTCCCGGGGGCATTGGACAATGTCTTGAGACATTTGGGGCTGGCCCAGCTGAGAACGGCAGTGCTTCTGGCATGTATTGGGTAGAGGCCAGGGATGCTGCTAAACAAGCCACAGTGCACAAGATATGCCCTTGAAAAAATTTATCTGGTCCAAAATGTTAAGAGTCCCCGGCTGAGAAATTCCAGATTAGGCAGATAAGAGATATGGAATAGAGCTTCCCTGGTGGTGCAGTGGTTAAGAATCCGCCTGCCAATGCAGGGGACACGGGTTCGATCCCTGGTCCGGGAAGATCCCACATGCCGCGGAGCAACTAAGCCTGTGCACCACAACTACTGAGCCTGCGCTCTAGAGCCTGTGAGCCACAACTACTGGGCCCATGTGCCACAACTACTGAAGCCCACACACCTAGAGCCCGTGTTCCGCAACCAGAGAAGCCACCGCAATGAGAAGCCCACAACGAAGAGTAGCCCCCTCTCGCCACAGCTAGAGAGAGCCTGCGCGCAGCAACGAAGACCCAACGCAGCCAAAAATGAATAAATAAAATAAATAAATTTATAAAAATAAATAAATAAAAGAGGAGGCTAGAACACAGGGTGACGTATCGGAAAACTTTAAAAAAACACAATGCCCTGAACTCAATAATTATTAAAAAAAAAAAAAAAGAGAGATGGAATAATTTAGCTTTTAAAAAGTAGATAAGGAGGATTTTTAGGGCAGAGAAACTGCTATGCACGATACTATAATGGTAGATACATGCCATCGTACCTTTGTCAAAACCCATAGAATTCTCAATACCCAGAGTAAATCCTAGTAATATAAACTATGGACTTTGGGTGATAAAGATGCGTCAGTGTAGGTTCATTGACTGCAACAAATGGTGCAGGATGTTGACAGTGGGGGAGGCTATGTGTGTGTAGGCAGGGGGTACATGGGAACTCTCTGTACTTTCTGCTCAGTTTTGCTGTGAACCTAAAAATGCTGTAAAAATAGTCCATTTTTCAACAAGTAGACGAGTAGCTGGGAAGAGAATTTTGGTTTTCAAAAATTAGTCAGGTTGTCATTATTCTAAAATATTTTGGAGGAAACTGAAGATTTATAAGATTTACTTTATGCTTCAAAGTGACAAATATTGTCATGTAACATATTTTTCTTGTTTCTTTCCATGTAGTTTGTAGTTTTATTTTAAGGAAATTATTTCCATTAGCCACCTTAATTAAAACCAATTTCAAATTGCACTTGTGGTACTCTCAAATGTATGTTTTTCCCCAGCACAGGGCCTGATCCCATGACTGGTTTCTGAAATTGAGTTTCTGAATCAGTTTAGGAAAACCTACTTGTAATTTTTCTTCTTTATTACTAGCAATGAAGAGCTGAAAAGGAGCTTCCAGTACACTGCTTTTTGCAATGCACACGAGAGCAATTATAAATTCACCTAAATCCAGTATCAGGATCTAAAATTTTTTGTGATGCAAGAAGAGGAAAAAAGAGCACTGGTGAAAGAAACTTCAGTCTGCAGCCTGCTAGACTTACTAGGAAAGATAGTACTATCTCCCATATCTAAAATCCCATTCACAAAGAACAGCATGATCTACAAAAGTTATTTCCAGTAGACTCATGGCTATAAAAAAAATCTCTCAATAAATCCTATTTTTCAGCAGACACTTCTTGAATTACTGAAATATGAACATTGAGGACTTTTAACATTTGCTGGTATTTTCATTATTTTTTCTTTTTTAAGACTTCAGTAATTAAATGTCAAGCACTGTAATAACAAAGTGCTAAGATTATAAATTTAAACTCATGAAAATGCAGGAAATATGCAGAACTCTCTAAGAGTAACAGGACACATCCCAAGCTGTATGTCTGACTATTAAAATTATAGGAAATAGTTCGTTCAAGAATCAACATTATTTACCACATAGCATTTGGAATTTTATGCTATTATCATGGCCTATATATCATTGTGACTTTTATGAAAAATTTTTAGCTTTTCTTTTTGCCAAGTTCAAACACCTAACCTAATATTTCATTTCCAGGTATTTTTTTCAATACCTAGAACCACAGTCTATTATCACAGATATAGTTTATGAATAAGTAAAGCTTCCTACTTCCTCTACTGAACTCCTCAAGGTCAGGAACCATGTCTTATTCATCTAATAGCATGATGTCTATCTAGCATACTTCCTGGCATCAGAGGTTATCAATGAATATTTATTGAATTTTATTGACTATACAAACATTAACTGCTTCTAATTGTTCATATGTGAAAATCAAACTTCAGGTAATTACACTGCATTAAGCCCTATCCTTTGTTCATTTAAACTTCATGTGTTTAGTTTAGATTTTCAGGAAATAGTAAATGGTTTTCTCATATATGAGTAAAACTTCCTAAACTATGCTCTGCAGATATCATTTTTATTTGAAAACAATTACGATAAAGAAGTGACCTAACATTTTTACCTCATGAATTATTAGATAGCTAATATAACAGTAACTCCATCAATGTAAAACATACAAGATTTATAATTTCATACTCTATTTACCAAATACTTCCCTAAATTGGTTCTATATGATTATTAAGATTTAGCCCATTGTCAGCCACCCGTCAAATGTTGATCCAATTTGTTCAGTTACTTCTGGTAATAAGATCACCAAGATCAGCTAGAATTGCCGACTAGAGAAGGATTTTTCCATAATGATAGTCAAAGGATTCATTCAGCCCCCAAAACCCAATAGTACTGATTGATCTACTGTTTTGAATATTATACAGAATTTGTTTTTGTTCTTCTTTTTGGGTAGGCATAATATGAGGGAGAGATTTAATTCCTAAAATGATAGAGGAAGAAGAGATTTTTCTTTATAGAGGTAGAATGTGATATATGGTTATCTTTGCTTTTCTTTTAGGAAATTGATACCACAGACTGATGTACAATTTAAAATCTTGATGACAACTGATAAAAAGCCACTCAAGATAGAATTGTAAGTTCTAACTTCATTCACAGTTCTAACTTGCTGTATGATGTTGAATCTTGTTTTTCTCCCCTTAGCTGTGGAAGGAAGAAAAACTTGAACTATTTTTTTTTTTTTTTTTTTTTTACTAATGCCTTCAAAAGTGAGAGTGATAACAACTCTGACTTTACTTAGTAGGGAATAGAATATTAGTGGTTCCTGTGTTTTCACCATTCCTCCCAGAGGTCTAAAAGAAACTTGATCTGAAAACTGAAAGTAGATACTTGAAGAAAGATTTATCAAAAACTTAAAATATCCAAACTACAACAACAATAACAACAGAAAAAAAAAAACAAAGAAGTTGAATATTATTCACTTGAGAGTAGTCACAACCTCTCCCTGAGTGGAAACATTTGTAGTTAGATCTCAAGAAGACAGTGCAAAGTTTATATCTTTTAATTCAGTGATCCTCAAACTTTAGTTGTGCATAGCAATCACCTAGGAAATTGTCATAGTGCAGATTCCAGATCCTCACCACTGGAGATTCTGATGCAAAAGCAGTGTTTGAAATGGGATCTAGCTCTGTCCTCAATAGGGGGTTTTCTGAGGGTTTTTTTTAATAATTATTTTTTATATTTTTTGGCCACACCTCACAGCATGCGGGATCTTAGTTCCCTGATCAGGGATCAAACCCGGGCCCGCTGCAGTGGAAGCACGGAATCTTAACCACTGGACCACCAGGGAAGTCCCTAAGTTTCTTTTTTTTAATTGAGATATAATTTACATACTATACAAATTCACCAATTTAAAATGTACAATTTAAAGGGTTTTTTAGTATATTCAGAGTTGTGCAACCATCAGTCCAATTTCATTCGAATACTTTCATCACCCTGAAAGAATACCCATTACCTATTAGTAGTCAGGTCCTGACAAACACTAATCTACTTTCTCTTTAACTTGCCTATTCTGTACATTTCATATGTGTCATTTGTGCCTGGCTTCTGTCACTTAGCATTATGTTTTCAAGGTTCATCCATGTTGTAGCATCTATCAGCACTTCATTCTTTTAATGCCAAGTAATATTCCATTGTGTGGATATACCACATTTTGTTTATCAGTTCATCAATTGATGGACATTTGGGCTGTTTCCATTTCTTGAGTATTATGAATAACGCTGCTATGAACATTCATGTTCAAGTTTCTGTATGATCATCATTTCTAAGTGTTTTCTTTTTTAAACTAGAAAGCTTTATTAAATTGGGGAAACATTTCTAGTCAAATACTCTTGTAACTAGCTACTGCTGGGCCATAAGAAAATGATGACCCATTAAAGCATTGGCTAGTGACTAGTGAGGGTTAAAGGCTTTCAGAGGAACTTTCTTTTTTTTTTTTTTTTAACATCTTTATTGGAGTATAATTGCTTTACAATGGTGTGTTAGTTTCTGCTTTATAACAAAGTGAATCAGCTATACGTATACATATATCCCCATATCTCCTCCCTCCTGTGTCTCCCTCCCAGCCTCCCTATCCCACCCCTCTAGGTGGTCACAAAGCACCCAGCTGATCTCCCTGTGCTATGCAGCTGCTTCCCACTAGCTATCTATTTTACATTTGGTAGTGTATATATGCCCATGCCACTCTCTCACTTCGTCCCAGCTTACCCTTCCCCCTCCCTGTGTCCTCAAGTCCATTCTCTATGTCTGCATCTTTATTCCTGTCCTGCCCCTACGTTCTTCAGAACCATTTCTTTTTTTTTAGATTCCGTATATACGTGTTAGCATACAGTATTTGTTTTTCTTTCTGACTTACTTCACTCTGTATGACAGACTCTAACTCCATCCACCTCAGTACAAATAACTCATTTCGTGTCTTTTTATGGCTGAGTAATATTCCATTGTATATATGTGCCACATCTTCTTTATCCATTCATCTGTTGATGGACACCTAGGTTGCTTCCATGTCCTGGTTATTGTAAATAGAGCTGCAATGAACATTTTGGTACATGACTCTTTCTGAATTATGGTTTTCTCAGGGTATATGCCCAGTAGTGGGATTGCTGGGTCATATGGTAGTTCTATTTTTAGTTTTTTAAGGAACCTCCATACTGTTCTCCATAGTGGCTGTATCAATTTACATTCCCACCAACAGTGCAGGAGGGTTCCTTTTTCACCACACCCTTTCCAGCATTTATTGTTTCTAGATTTTTTGGTGATGGCCATTCTTTTAGAGGAACTTTGATAGAATAGTTCACATTCTGTGGTAGCTGGGAAAGACAAAACAGAGACCAAAGAAAGAATGCAACTTTTTACCCTCATTAATATAAAAAATATAGAAATGAGTGATTGCAAGAAGCAAACCAGACCTCCATAAAATGTCTGATCTCATCTGCCTTCTGACATAGTCAATAGCATAGTTTATTATAGTGGTTTTAAAGCAATAGTAGGAAAATTCAAATGCAGTTAACTTAACCAGTTCATTGTGTTAGAAAAATATCAAAATGCTTAAGAGGAAACTGATCCCTTAGAATAAGAAATGAACCTGAAAATAAAGAAATAAGAGAAGAGAATTGCTGTTATTTTTTCCCTCTTGCCCATCCTGAAAATACAGTATGCAATTCACACAAGCTCTAAGCTACACTGTGCCTTTTTTCCAACTCTGCCCTCCAGCTCTTCCTTGTGTCAGCTGTGGAGTCTATGCACACTTCTCTGGGTCAAACCAGGCCTAGTTATTCAACCTTTTAAACATCCCCTTAAATGCATGAATGGACTAAATCTATGATGGGAGTCCAAATCTCATCAACATAGATTTTAATCCTGGAAGGATCTAATCACCAGGAATTTGGGCTTTATTATTTCTGCTATCATTAAAAAATGATAATAAGTTTAATTTATTAGGGCCTTGTTCAACCATGTTTCATAAGTAACCTCAAAAGTCAACCATTTTAAATTTACTTTCTCCCAGTTTCTTTAACCTATTGCAAGACAGCCAGCTAGATTAACTGCGAACAAACTCCAATTTGGTTGTTTAAAAAATTAATTTTTAAAACTCTATCATTTTGAGTAATATTGACCAATCTTTAGGTTTTTTCACAAACCAAGTTATAGAGTTCTTTTATAGGCAAAAGTAGGCTGTGGGGATCTAAGTTTTTTTCAACTTATGAGAAATTAGAAATAAGGAAGAAAATAGCCCTGTTGATTTATCAGTCTAATAATCATCAGCACTATACCAAAGGAGACTAAGACATGCTCCTTGCCCCAAAGAGCCAATATTCCTGCTAAGGAAAGCAAGACAGATGCATGAAGGAATTCAAAAATGCCATAATATATTATATTATCTCTGCCAAAGGAATTCAGACACAGAAGAGATAAACATGAAATAGTTAAAGATGACATCATAGACAAAGTAAGACTTAAGCTGGGTCTGTAGTTTGGGGAGGATCTGATCAAAATAAGAGAAGAGTATTTCTAGAATGGGCAACAGTGTGAACAAAGGCTGAGCTGAAATATTTAACATAATGTGGAGTGGAGGACACTTGCTTAGAAACAAATGAAATTTGGCAGACATCCAGAAGCTGCTTCGGCCGAAATTAGGAGTGTCTCACCATAGCTGGGTGTGTCTAACTGGATTTTATTCAGAGAGCTGTGTGACTGACCATTAAAGAAGTAGAGACCAGGAGTGGGGATATAGGGAATAGGGTGGGTAAGAAACTTGCAGATGTGGCCAAGTCAATTCAAACAATAATTACCAGGTGCCTACTGTGTACATTCCAGGCACTGGTTCAAATGCTTTAGGGGTTATAAGAATGAATAGGAGTTCCTGATCTCATGGAGTTTACATGCACATTACTATGATACCAGGAAGAAAGTAATGTTTCAAATATAAACAAAGAACAACAAGGGCACAGAATAAACTTAATTCTACCAGTGTAAGAGAAAAAGTGACATTTAAATTTGACATTAAAAATATTAGGCTTTTGGCATTGATTAGGGGAGTGTGTTTGTTCAAGGTAGAGGAACCAACAGAGGCAACAGATAAAGTAGGATGTGTTTTGGGAAAGGCAAGAAGTTCAGCAAGTCAGGAAAGCAGGGTGCATAGAAGAACAGTATAGGGATGTGTCAAAGCTGAAATGGTTGGTTAGGGCCATAGGGATGGGAAAAAAGAAAGGAATTTAGACTTAGCAGATGATTTGTAGCCACTGTAAGTTCTTGAGGGGAGACTGAATTGGTGTTCTCATATTTACTGTGCCTACTATATGAAAATCCATGAAAAGAGTGTGTATGAGTGGGTACTCTGGTAGCAGTATACAAAACAAATCTGAAAGCGGATGATATTGAGGTCAGGATGGTCAACTAGGAAGAAGACTATTATAGTAATCTAAAGGTAAAGAGATGAGAGAAGAATAATGGAAGGGGAAAAAAGAGATAGGAATCAATACATCAGACACATCTCAAAGAAAACTGTATAATACTTGCTGGCTAATTGTGCATGTGGATGGTATAAAGTAGATGCAGGAGCTATAGATACCTGATGTATGGAACCCCAGTGATTAGGAAACTTGGTTTTAACTGGCAAATACAGAAATTATATTGCAAGAATAAACTGAATTGTGGTGGTTGAATGCCATGGTTTTTATTTATAGTTCATTTGGTATCAGGTGACCAGTACTCCATTGGCTTACTCAGATTGAAACATGGATCTGGGAGATAATTGAAGCCACGAGATTAAGTGAGCTTATGGAGAATGGGGGAAGGAAGGAAATAAACATTTTTTGAATGCCTACTGTGTTCCAAACAATGAATGAGAAGAAAAAAGAAGAGTGAAGAAGAGAGTCTTGGGGAAAAGTCCAAAGTTAAGGGTCAGAAAAGGGGTCAGCAAACAAGAAGGACTAAAAATTCTCAAAAGTGTAGAAAGGTAATATAATATGCACACAATGCTGCCTCTGAAAACAAAGAAGAACAATTTTAAGAAGACGGGGAAGGATTAAATAGTTTGAGTATTCAGAAAGATGAAAAATGGAAATAAAAGCCTTGCGTTTTGTGAGGATCCTTGGTGACATTTAATTCACTTGTATTCCACAAATATTTCTTGTGCATCTACTATGTACTTAGCACCAGAGGCCTGGAAACAGCCTCATGGAGATTGTAGTCTGGAAGAAGGAAGATAAGTAAACTGTCAATTACAAGGCAATCTGTTATGTTCAACATAGGGGAGACATAGGGTACTAATGTAGCACATAAGGAGGGCCACCTATCCCAGACCTGAGGATTCTGGAAGGCTTTTTAAGAGGAAGTGATGTTTAAACTGGTACCTACAGGACAAGTTGGAATTAGCTAAATGAGAAGGAAGGGTGTGATCCAAGAAAGAAACACCCGATGTGGTAATCCAGAGAGAAAAGAAAGTATGACCACTCAAGCAACTGAAAGAAGTAGTGATCCAAGTGGGTGATTTTGTAGAGCTATTGTTGAAGAGGTTAGCAGGGGCCAGATAATGAAGGATGTTATAGAGCCATGTCAAAGACTTTAAATTCAATCCAAATTGGTACTGGGAAGGTGCTGAAGGGTTTAAGCAGGAGAATGATATAATCAAATTCGAGTTTTAGAAAGATCCCTCTGACTGAATGTGCACAGTGGCAAGATCAAGGTCAGGTTGACCAATTATGAGGCTGTTGTAACAGTTTAAGAGAGAGTTGATTCACTTTGTTATAAAGCAGAAACTAACACACCATTGTAAAGCAATTATACTCCAATAAAGATGTTAAAAAAAAAAGAGAGAGAGTTGATGGTGTCAGTAGAGATGGAGAGGAGTAGGTAGACTCAATAAATATGTAGGAGGTAGAATTGACAGTTCTTGGTAATTAGTTGGTAGTGGGAGGTTTTAGGAGAGAGAAGAGCCAAGGATGACATCAAAATTTTTGGCTTGGACAACTGAGTAAATGCTGATATAGGAAACACTTGTGGAGGAGTAGTTTTGAGGATAGAATATAATGAATTCAGTTTTGTTCATGTTGATTTTGAGGTACCCACTAGACATCCTGGTGGAGGTATACAGTAGGTGGTTGGCTAAATGTATCTCAAGTTCAGGAGAGATTTAATTCAGAGAGAGAGAGAGATTTTAGGGACAACAACAAGTAGTTGGCAGTTGAATCCATGAGAGAAAATGGAGTTTCCCTGGGTGAGGGTAGGGCAGGTTGGTGTTGAGTGTTGAGAAGAGAAGATGTCTGAGGACAAAACACTGAGCAATGTAAAGGTTTAAGGGCTGGGCAAGCAAAGAAGGTCCGATAAAAGAAACTGAGAAGGAAGTGTGTGGGAGGCTCAGCAAAGAAATAAGACTGCAATTTCAGAAGGCGGTAGCTTTTCTAATGGAGGAAACCTATTTTATTTGATGATGGAGGGAAAAGGAGCCAATGGAGAGGAATAAAGTAAAGATGTGGCTAAAGAGAAGATAAATGCTAGAGCACGGTCTTTCCAGAAACAGTAGCAGAGGAGTGAAGACTCATAGAGGAAAGAAACTTCTTCTTTTAATTTTTTTTTTTTTTTTTTGTGGCTGTGTTGGTTCTTCGTTGCTGCGGGCAGGCTTTCTCTAGTTGTGGCGAGCAGGAGCTACTCTTCACTGCGGTGGGCAGGCTTCTCACTGCGGTGGCTTCTCTTGTTGCAGAGCATGGGCTACAGTAGTTGTGGTGCGTGGGCTCAGTAGCTGTGGCTTGTGGGCTCTAGAGCGTAGGCTCAGTAGTTGTGGCGCACGGGCTTAAGTTGCTCCGCAGCATGTGGGATCTTCCTGGACCAGGGCTTGAACCTGTGTCCCCTGCATTGGCAGGTGGATTCTTAACCACTGCGCCACCAGGGAAGCCTCCCCTTCTTCTTTTAGTAAGAACAAGAATGACAGGAAGAAGAGTTGAGAAAGGAGATGGGCTATTGGTAGCAAAGGAGGCATATACCAGATTGCCATAATTTATCAGTGAAGTAGGATTGAGGTTTCTGCAGAGCACATGTGTCATGAGAGGGGAAATAAATTAGATGGAAGAAAGGATTGTGCCTTAAATGCCTTAAAGTTGCAAATTTCACCATTCCTGACAAATATTCACTTATAATGTAGCTATTTTTAAGTAGTTTGTGAATGTTTAAATGGTTGAATAACACATCAATAAATCTAAAAGATCTTAGACTTGCAGGATGACTAGGTGCAAGATATGTGAGGCCGGAAAGTGATATTTTCCAATATTTCTCTTAGCGGAGCAAGACTGGCTTACACAGCCTAAAAGAGTAAGTCTGAGAGGATATTCTCAGATAGAATTAAATATACTGACTCACTTTTAAGGTTCAGCATTAATAATAAGAATTCTAACTTTGATATAGTATTAACAATTATAATATTGTAGCTACCACTTAACGAGTGCCTACTGTATTCCAGGTCTGACACTTATCACTTTATATTGAGTGATTCTCAACCAGGGGCATGTATTCTCCACTCCCCGCTCCCCCACCACTGCCCTGGCTCCATCCTGGGGACATCTGGCAATGTCTGGAGACATTTTTGGTTGTCAAGACTTGGAGGGGTAGCTGTGGGTAGAGACCAGCAACACTGCTGCATATGCTACAATGCTCAGGACAGGCTCCCACAACAAAGCATTATGCTGCCCAAAATGTCAATAGTGCCAAGGTTGAGAAACTCTGCTTTATATTTATTATTTTGTGTAATTCTCACAACAATCCAACGAGAGAGGTATAATTTTCTCTAATATATATATTAGAGAATATATATATAAAACAGAGAATTGGGGAGGTTAAGTAAGTCACCCAAGGTCATGTCACAATGCCCTAAGAAGCAAGACTAGATTTTGAACCCATCTGCCTGATTCCAAAGTCAATTTTTAACCACTATAAACTTTGCCACTTTGTACTCAAGATGCACAGACTAACACAAAACTCTTATATCCCTTACAAATAATTTTTTCTAAAAATGCATTTGTTAGTACACTAAAATCTGCATTCCTCTTAAATTTACCAAGGGTCCATCTGTCAACTCTAACCTTTTCCACCTGAGAACAACAGAACAGCTTTGTCCTATAGAAAACAGACTTGAGCCAGGCACATCAGACGTGTAGACACCAACATGACATGTTTTGCCTCTTGTGGGAATCTTCTAATTAAAAAGAGTTTTCATATGCTGGCCAGTTGCAGATCCATTCTCAAATTCTACTCAACAGCCCCATGAGGAGATGGATTCTTTCTGAGCTTTGGATTACAACTGGAATTCTGCACTGATACCATCCATCATGCAAACTACTCAAGTACCTCCTGGGAATCACTAGGCAGGAACCAAACCCCAACCAAGGTACATAAGTCCAGGTTAAGAAGTCCTTTAGTGACTGTGGAGCTTTGGTGGTTGTCTTCGGTTTGTTTCGTTTTTGCTACCTTTGAGCCACTGTAACAGTGAATTTCTCCTTTGTAAGACTGTGCCAACTAAATAAAACAGAATAAATTCAATTCTCCCTAGAAAGGTGTAGATTTTTACAAATAGCTTGGCCTCCATGTTGAACATTCCCCCAATTTGTGTTTCTCAGAATACGTGTACGCAAATAATTGTATGGTTCATACCCTCTTCTCTTTTTAGCGTGTCCTACTCATCCTGGTTATCTCAGTATTGCTCAGTTTTGAAACTGAAATCCTATATCCTGGGAATCCCTTCAGTCCCAGGCAATTGTTATCTTGGTTGCCCTACATATATCCAAAGTTTAGTCATTTATGCTAGAGAATAAAACAAAATTACTAATACCATTAGTTGAGGTTCAATCAGAAGAGGGTTTGGTGTCATGATTCAGCTCGGTTAACACTGATATCATTTTTGGCTCTCACCTGCTTTTTCTCACATGATTTTTGAAAGAGGAAAATTAAACTAAACCCTGATATTATGTCAATAGGTTGCTGGTGAGATTGTTCACAGGATGCCATTTGTCAATAAGCAGAGACTGTAACACTATAACGCAGCTGTTGTCACTTATGGCTGCATATTAACATCACTTTGGGTGAGATGGGGAAATTGGTTCAAGATGGCAGAGTAGAAGGACGTAAGCTCATTCCCTCTTGCGAGAGCACCAAAATCACAACTAAATGCTGAACAATCATCGACAGGAAGACACTGGAACTCACCAAAAATGATACCCCACATCCAAAGACAAGGGAGAAGCCCCAATGAGAAGGCAGGAGGGGCACAATCACAATAAAATCAAATCCCATAACCGCTGGGTGGGTGACTCACAAACTGGAGAACAATTATACCACAGAAGTCCACCCACTGGAATGAAGGTTCTGAGCCCCATGTCAGGCTTCCCAACCTGGGGGTCTGGCAAAGGGAGGAGGAATTCCCAGAGAATCAGACGTTGAAGCCTAGTGGGATTTGATTGCAGGACTTCGACAGAACTGGAGGAAAAAGAGACTCCACTCTTGGAGGGCACACACAAAGTAGTGTGCACATCAGGACCCAGCAGGAAGGAGCAGTGACCCCATAGGAGACTGAAACAGACCTACCTACTAGTGTTGGAGAGTCTCCTGCAGAGGCGGGGGGTGGCTGTGGCTCAGTGTGGGGACAAGGACACTGGCAACAGAAGTTCTGGGAAGTACTCCTTGGCATGAGCCCTCCCAGACACCACCACCATTAGCCACACCAAAGAGCCTGTAGCCCCCAGAGCTGGGTTGCCTCAGGCCAAACAACCAACAGGGAGGGAACTCAGCCCCACCCATCAGCAGACAAGTGGATTAAAGTTTTACTGAGCTTTTCCCACCAGAGCAACACCCAGCTCTACCTACCACCAGTCCCTCCCATCTGGAAACTTGCACAAGCCTCTTAGATAGCCTCATCCACCAGAGGGCAGACGGCAGAAGCAAGAAGAACTACAATCCTGCAGCCTGTGGAACGAAGACCACATTCAAAGAAAGACAGACAAAATGAAAAGGCAGAGGACTATGTACCAGATGAAGGAACAAGATAAAACCCCAGAAAAACAACTAAATGAAGTGGAGAGAGGCAACCTTCCAGAAAAAGAATTCAGAATAATGATAGTGAAGATGATCCAGGACCTCAGAAAAAGAAAGGAGGCAAGGATCGAGAAGATGCAAGAAATGCTTAACAAAGACCTAGAAGAATTAAAGAACAAACACCTAGAAGAATTAAAGAACAAACAGAGATGAACAATACAATAACTGAAATGAAAACTACACTAGAAGGAATCAATAGTAGAATAACTGAGGCAGAAGAACGGATAAGTGACCTGGAAGACAGAATGGTGGAATTCACTGCTGCAGAACAGAATAAAGAAAAAAGAATGAAAAGAAATGAAGACAGCCTAGGAGACCTCTGAGAAAACATTAAACGCAACAACATTTGCATTATAGGGGTCCCAGAAGGAGAAGAGAGAGAGAAAGGACCCGAGAAAATATTTGAAGAGATTATAGTCGAAAACTTCCCTAACATGGGAAAGGAAATAGCCACCCAAGTCCAGGAAGCACAGAGAGTCCCATACAGGATAAACCCAAGGAGAAACACACCGAGACACATAGTAATCAAATTGGCAAAAATTAAAGACAAAGAAAAATTATTGAAAGCAGCAAGGGAAAAATGACAAATAACATACAAGGGAACTCCCATAAGGTTAACAGCTGATTTCTCAGCAGAAACTCTACAAGCCAGAAGGGAGTGGCATGATATACTTAAAGTGATGAAAGGGAAGAAACTACAACCAAGATTACTCTACCTAGCAAGGATCTCATTCAGATTTGATGGAGAAATCAAAAGCTTTACAGACAAGCAAAAGCTAAGAGAATTCAGCACCACCAAACCAGCTCTACCACAAATGCTAAAGGAACTTCTCTAAGTGGGAAACACAAGAGAAGAAAAGGACCTACAATAACAAACCCAAAACAATTAAGAAAATGGTAATAAGAGCATACATATCGATAATTACCTGAAACGTGAATGGATTAAATGCTCCAACCAAAAGACACAGGCTCACTGAATGGATACAAAAACAAGACCCATATATATGCTGTCTACAAGAGATCCACTTCAGACCTAGGGACACATACAGACTGAAAGTGAGGGGATGGAACAAGATATTCCATGCAAATGGAAATCAAAAGAAAACTGGAGTAGCAATACTCATATCAGATAAAATAGACTTTAAAATAAAGAATGTGGGACTTCCCTGGTGGCACAGTGGTTGGGAATCCACCTGCCAGTGCAGGGGACATGGGATCAATCACTGGTCCAGGAAGATCCCACATGCCGCACAGCAACTAAGCCCGTGCGCCACAACTACTGAGCCTGCACTCTAGAGCCCATGAGCCACAACTACTGAAGCTCTTGTGCCTAGAGCCCGTGCTCCGCAACAAGAGAAGCCACCGCAATGAAAAGCCTCCGCACCGCAACGAAGAGTAGCCCCCACTTGCTGGAACTAGAGAAAGCCCGCATGCAGCAAAGCCACAATGCAGCCAAAAATAAAATTTAAAAAAATAAATTAACTAAAAAAATAAAAAATAAAATAAAATAAAGAATGTTACAAGAGACAAGGAAGGACACTACATAATGATCAAGGGATCAATCCAAGAAGAAGATATAACAATTATAAATATATATGCACCCAACATAGGAGCACCTCAATATATAAGGCAAATGCTAACAGCTATAAAAGAGGAAATCGACAGTAACACAAAAATAGGGGGAGATGTTAACACCTCACTTACACAAATGGGCAGATCATCCAAACAGAAAATTAATAAGGAAACACAAGCTTTAAATGACACAATAGAACAGATAGATTTAACTGATATTTACAGGACATTCCATCTGAAAACAGCAGATTACACTTTCTTCTCAAGTGCACAGGGAACATTCTCCAGGATAGATCACATCCTGAGTCACAAATCAAGCCTCAGTAAATTTAAGAAAACTGAAATCATATCAAGCATCTTTTCCAACCACAATGCTATGAGATTAGAAATAAACTAGAGGGAAAAAAACGTAAAAAACACAAACACATGGAGGCTAAACAATACGTTACTAAATAACCAAGAGATCACTGAAGAAATCAAAGAGGAAAGCAAAAAATACCTAGAGACAAATGACAGCAAGAACGTGATGATCCAAAACCTATGGGATGCAGCAAAAGCAGTTCTAAGAGGAAGTTTATAGCAATACAATCCTGCCTCAAGAAACAAGAAATATCTCAAATAAACAATCTAACCTTACACCTAAAGGAACTAGAGAAAGAACAAACAAAACCCAAAGTTAGTAGAAGGAAAGAAATCATAAAGATCAGAGCAGAAATAAATGAAATAGAAACAAAGAAAACAATAACAAAGATCAATAAAACTAAAAGCTGGTTCTTTGAGAAGATAAACAAAATTGATAAACCATTAGCCAAACTCATCAAGAAAAAGAGGGAGAGGACTCAAGTTAATAAAATTAGAGATGAAAAAGGAGAAGTTACAGTGGACACTGTAGAAATACAGAGCATCGTAAGAGACTACTACAAGCAACACTACGCCAATAAAATGGACAACCTGGAAGAAAAGGACAAATTCTTAGAAAGGTATATCCTTCCAAGACGGAACCAGGAAGAGATAGAAAATATGAACAGACCAATCACAAGTAATGAAATTAAAACTGTGGTTAAAAATCTTCCAACAAACAGAAGTCCAGGACCAGATGGCTTCACAGGTGAATTCTATCAAACATTTAGAGAAGAGCTAACACCTATCCTTCTCAAACTCTTCCAAAAAATAGCAGAGGAAGGAACATTCCCAAACTCATACTATGAGGCCACCATCACCCTGATACCAAAACCAGACAGAGATATTACAAAAAAAGAAAATTAAAGACCAATATTACTGATGAATATAGATGCAAAAATCCTCAACAAAATACTAGCAAACAGAATCCAACAACACTTTAAAAGGATCATAAACCATGATCAAGTGGGATTTATACCAGGAATGCAAGGATTCTTCAATATACGCAAATCAATCAATGTGATACACCATATTAACAAATTGAAGAAGAAAAACCATATGATCATCTCAATAGATGCAGAAAAAGCTTTTGACAAAATTCAACACCCATTTATGATAAAAACTCTGCAGAAAGTGGGCATAGAGGGACCTACCTCAATAAAATAAAGGCCATATATGACAATCCCACAGCAAACATCATTCTCAATGGTGAAAAACAGAAACTATTTCCTCTAAGATCAGGAACAAGACAAGGATGTCCACTCTCACCACTATTATTCAGCATAGTTTTGGAAGTCCTAGCCATGGCAATCAGAGAAGACAAAGAAATTAAAGGAATACAAACTGGAAAAGAAGAAGTAAAACTGTCACTGTTTGCAGATGACATGATACTATACATAGATAATCCTAAAGATGCCATTAGAAAACTACTAGAGCTAATCGATGAATTTGGTAAAGATGCAGGATACAAAATTAATACACAGAAATCTCTTGCATGCCTATACACTAACAATGAAAAATCAGAAAGAGAAATTAAGGAAACAATCCCATTCACCAGTGCAACAAAA
The DNA here is from genome assembly GCF_028564815.1 of Eubalaena glacialis. Taxonomy (NCBI): domain Eukaryota; kingdom Metazoa; phylum Chordata; class Mammalia; order Artiodactyla; family Balaenidae; genus Eubalaena; species Eubalaena glacialis. The sequence goes on along the minus strand of NC_083736.1, from coordinate 106,057,116 downwards.
AGAATAAAATACCTAGGAATAAACCTACCTAAGGAGGTAAAAGACCTGTACTCAGAAAACTATAAGACACTGATGAAAGAAATTAAAGATGCCACAAACAGATGGAGAGATATACCATGTTCTTGGATTGGAAGAATCAACATTGTGAAAATGAGTATACTACCCAAAGCAGTCTACAGATTCAATGCAATCCCTGTCAAACTACCAATGGCATTTTTTACAGAACTAGAACAAAAAATCTTAAAATTTCTATGGCGACAAAAAAGACCCTGAATAGCCAAAGCAATCTTGAGGGCAAAAAATGGAGCTGGAGGAATCAGACTCCCTGACTTCAGACTATACTGCAAAGCTACAGTAATCAAGGCAGTATGGTACTGGCACGAAAACAGAAATATAGATCAGTGGAACAGGATAGAAAGCCCAGAGATAAACCCACGCACCTATGGTCAACTAATCTATGACAAAGGAGGCAAGGATATACAATGGAGAAAAGACAGTCTCTTCAATAAATGGTGCTGGGAAAACCGGACAGCTACATGTAAAAGAATGAAATTAGAGCACTCCCTAACACCATACACAAAATAAACTCAAAATGGATTAAAGACCTAAATGTAAGACTGGATACTATAAAACTCTTAGAGGAAAACATAGGAAGAACACTCTTTGACATAAATCACAGCAAGATCTTTTTTGACCCACCTCTTAGAGTAATGGAAATAAAAACAAAAATAAACAAATGGGACCTAATGAAACCTCAAAGCTTTTGCACAGCAAAGGTAACTATAAACAAGATGAAAAGACAACCCTCAGAATGGGAGAAAATAGTTGCAAATGAATCAACAGACAAAGGATTAATCTCCAAAATATAGAAACAGCTCATGTAGCTCAATATTAAAAAAACAAACAACCCAATCCAAAAATGGGCAGAAGACCTAAATAGACATTTCTCCAAAGAAGACATACAGATGGCCAAGAGGCACATGAAAAGCTGCTCAACATCACTAATTATTAGAGAAATGCAAATCGAAACTAACTTAGAATGGACATCATCAGAAAATCTACAAACAACAAATGCAGGAGAAGTTGTGGAGAAAAGGGAACGCTCTTGCACTGTTAGTGGGAATGTAAATTGATACAGCCACTATGCAGAACAGTATGGAGGTTCCTTCAAAAACTAAAAATAGAATTACCATATGACCCAGCAATCCCACTACTGGGCACATACCCAGAGAAAACCATAATTCAAAAAGACACATGGGGCTTCCCTGGTGGTGCAGTGGTTAAGAATCCACCTGCCAACGCAGGGGACACAGGTTCAAGCCCTGGTCCCGGAAGATCCCACATGCCGCAGAGCAACTAAGCCCGTGCACCACAACTACTGAGCCTGCACTCTAGAGCCCGTGAGCCACAACTACTGAGCCTGCGTGCCACAACTACTGAAGCCCGCGTGCCTAGAGCCCATGCGCCACAACAAGAGAAGACACAGCAATGAGAAGCCCACGCACCGCAACGAAGAGTAGCCCCCGCTCGCTGCAACTAGAGAAAGCCCACATACAGCAACGGAGACCCAGTGCAGCCAAAAATAGACAAATAAAAATAAATAAATAAATTTATAAAAAACAAACAAAAAAACAAAAACAAAACAAAAAGACACATGCACCCCAATGTTCATTGCAGCACTATTTACAATAGCCAGGTCATGGAAGCAACCTAAGTGCCCATTGACAGATGAATGGATAAAGAAGATGTGGTACATATATACAATGGACTATTACTCAGCCATAAAAAGGAACGAAATTGGGTCATTTGTAGAGATGTGGATGGATCTAGAGACTGTCATGCAGAGTGAAGTAAGTCAGAAAGAGGAAAACAAATATCGTATGTTATCGCATATATGTAGAATCTAGAAAAATGGTACAGATGAGCCGGTTTGCAAAGCAGAAACAGAGACACAGATGTAGAGAACAAACGTATGGACACCAAGGGGGAAAGTGGCGGGGGGTGGGGGTGGGGGAAGGGATGAACTGGGAGATTGAGATTGACTTGTATACACCAATATGTATAAAATGGATGACTAATAAGAACCTGCTGTATAAAAAAAATAAAATAAAATTCAAAAAATAAATAAATCAATAAATAAAATCACCTTGGGGGTTTCAAAAATCTGGCTGCCCAGGATGCACACAAGACCAATTAAATCAAAATCTCTTGGGGTGGGACCCAGGCATCAGTGTTTTTAAAGTACCTCCAGTGATTACAATATACAGTCAAGGCTGAGAACCCCTGCTATAGCATGATGCTTCCCTTTTCTTCATTGTGAATATGGCTGGGCTTCTGAGAAGATCCATGTATTAGTTGCCTGTGTTGTATTATTGAAGGAGCCTAAGAGGGTCTCTGCTGTCCCTCCTTCTCCATCACATGTTACGTTATCCAAAATGCCGCCACTGAAGACCAAAAATCTTCCTCTTGAGACATAATAAAAAAGCAGTCAGGAGCAGAAAACAGTTACTGTTGAGTTTTGGAAGGACTTTCTGTCTTCAAGAGGCCTTAATTCAACAGTTTGGAAAGGCTTACCTACCCTTATTTGCGTCTGTCCCATAAAATGAAAGAGGACATAAGGAGAAGCATTGTAAATTACAAAGTGTTACCATGGCAGGCCTAATACCTAAAGTAAAGGTGCTTTTATAAGTGGGTTGAGTCAGACCAAGGCCCCAAGACAATTAGGCCCTTGGGGTTGAGAGAGCTAAGAGGAAGAGGATTGGTACTGCATGGGAAGACAAGAGGGGAACAACCAAAAGCCTCACCTATGTCACAAGGGTTATTAAAATGTGAGACTTGGAAATGAGGTCAGGCCATAAACATAATCTAAAAGATCGAGCTGCTTTTCCAGAGGAGTTTGTATGGCCAGTTATTCCCAGGTGGCCTGTTAGAGAGTGCAAAACTAGGTTTATGTTCACCTCTTCAATAACATTAGAATGAGTGGAACTGGTATAGAAAGGGGAGGGCTCCCCAAAATTCATCTCTTGAAGCAAATTGAGCTCATAATGACTTGTCTGAGTCATAAGATATAGCAAGAAACGGTTTTCCACTCTTTGCCTCTCAAATTCAGTAAGGTTTGAGTAGTGATTGTAGCCAGCGAATTCTGCTTATCACCTTACAGGTGACAGCACTGAGATGGTCACGGTACCTTAGAAAGCCATCCCCAAACTACCTTCCCCAACAGTGGTCAAGGTGCCTGAATCCTGCACCTTCCTTCAAGTATTGAAAACTGGTTGGTATATTAAAGAAGTTCTTGTTAACTGACATGGGTAACACCTTAGGCTAGGAATTCCCAGCCAGAAAACAATAACCTGGCTTCATTTTCTAGATCTCTAAGATGGTTGCCTCAGCCATGCCCCACTATTTTCCACTTTCTAGGTTCTCACACTTCCCTTCCTCTCTCTCTCCTTCCCCTTTATCTGTCTCTCTCTTTCACACTAACACACACAACTGCTGGAAACCCTTGGTTTAAGCGTTATCAGCCAAGATCTTGCCAGTGATCACTTGACAGCTAGCTGAGAGCAAGATAGGTATTAGGGAGGAGGGGGCAGATTCTATGAAAGAAAAACTATTTAGGGAATGGAACTAAGTAACGTTGACTATATCCTGGGCCATTGATTTTTCCAATGGAAGAGACAGGTTAGGAATCAAGGGTTACATACACAAATAAAGATCAGTTAGGGAGCCATGTATAACCTTTGGTTTCAAGAACAAAAGTCTTTTCATTGAATTTCTTGTGTGTGCGTGTGTTGAAGGGTGGGGGAGGTCACCTGAAGTGTATCGTGTAATTGAGCTCTTCCATACCTCTTTACCCAAGAGGCAATAATCAGATCTCAAGAATACCACTGAGTTGTCTGTGCGATTAAACTAAAGGAAAATTCCATTTTTATCATCTCTGAATGATAAAGCTCAACATTCCTAAAATAGTTAGCTTAAAGCAGCAAAAGACTAAACCTTTCTCAAATTCATAAAGCAAATAAAATTAGAAACATATACAGTATCATTTGAGCATTTTGATGGATTTGCAGCTATGCAAGATATAATCCAGGAAGAGGTAAAAAACAAAAGTTGGACTTTAAAATATTTCACTTTTATGGAAATCTTACTGATAATATTAGAACAGACGTGTCATAAAATATGGTGCATTCATCTTTAAAATAGAACAGAAAAATATATAGAATCCAAGTAAACAGTGACCATTTTGGAATATTGGTAGTTTTAAGGAATGTAAAGTAATAGCATAAATATTGTTGGTGCTGGAACAAGAAATAGGGAGACGACCAACTTTGTATGTAGCCCCAAATAATTCATTTGGTTTCATTGGTTTTATCAGGAATGTTGGTTAGTAAGCGTGCTGAGAGTGAGGATTTAGAGAAAAAATGTGCTGTGTCTATAGAGAGTAAAATGCTGAGTGGGTTTGATTCAAAATTCACCACAGGCCAGGAAAAAGATTTTGCAAAACTCTGGCCCCTGTTGCTCACCCACGGCCTAGGCTGTGTGTAAGCCTCACATTCAGTAGCTGCGTCTGGTTTTCAAAGAACAGGGTCATTTTCTCAGCCTACACTTCTCATTAAGTTCCAAACACTTCCCTGGGATATGAAACCTCCCCTTTCTCTTTCACCACTCCTAGTAAAGCTGGCTTGTTCAGACAATACTGAAAGGGGCTGCTCTTTGGTGCTCAAACAGGATGTTCCATTGATATATCTTGCTGGGACAGCCCATAAGCATTCGCCTGTTGGTGTCTCATACCAATGTCAACTGTTTCTACCCAGACTGAATTAAATGTTATATATAAAAACTGTGTGATGTTTGCAGCATTCACTCAAGAAGAATTTATTGAATACGTAGTCTGTGAAAGGTACTAGGCTAAGCCCTGGAACAGGAAGGGGGGGAGGAGGGAAAGAGGAGAGGCTAGAGGAAGAATTGGAGAGAGAAAAAGATGAACAAGCTGTAGCATCTGCCTTTAATAATAATAGCTAATATTTATTGTGTAGTTATTCTTGCCAGGCAGTGTGCTAATGGCTTTACGTGAATTAGATGATTGAAAATTTACAACAGTACTGTATACCCCCTTTCATAGATGAGGAAACTGAGGCTCAAAGAGGTTAAGCCCAAATTCACACAGCTAGTGATGGAATTAAGGCTTGAGCCTGGTCTATTTGACTCCAAACCCAGAGTGTGTAACCACTATGCTCTAGTGCCTTCAAGGACTTAGCACCTGGTAAGAGGAAGAAGCTGTGTACACAATGACCTCTAATAAAAGGCACAATATGATAAGTGCCACAAAAGATTAAGGAAACTGCTATGGGAGTACAGAGTCAGGAGTAATTGATTTCTGGGAAGAACTGAACTGGGCCTTAAGTAAAAATTAGGATTTTGGTAGGTGGAGATAAGGGTAAGGGTGTTTCAGGTAAAGGAGTTAAATCGCAGAATGACAAGTACAGTGTAACTGGAGCATTACATGCATCACAGAATAAAGGGTCACAATTAAAAGACTGTAAGGATCGGCACCCCCATTGTCATGTACCTTGAATACCAAGTCAAGAGGTCAGAATTTTATTATTTCTATAGCAGGCGATGGAAAGTCAATAACGGTTTTTGCACAGGCAAGGGATATGATCAGATATGTGATTTGGAAAGAGAGTTTTGGTGGCAGATTTAATAATGGAAGGGGTTTCAAATGAATTAGAGGCCAAAGACCAGTTGTGTGACTAGAGATATCATCTAGGTGAGGGATGGGTAACAGCCAGAACCAGGGCGTTTTCATGGAGAATGAGGTAGAAGCAGCTAACATGAAAAACAGCTAGTAATCTTGGGAATTGGTAACTGAGTATGAGGGAGAGGGATAATTTAAAGAGGGTACTAATATTTCCAGTCTGATTGACTAGGTAGCTTGCTGTATCCCTGGCTAAGACAGGAGGCGCAGGACAGAATAAATTTGGAGGGGGGAGGAGACCATGAATTAGGTGATTCATATGGGGCTATATGAAGCTCAGGGAAAAGGCAAGAATATAGATTTGAGAGTCACCCAGAGAGAGAATATAGTCCAAAGAGAGGATGAGACTACCTGGAGAGAATATTGTTAAAAAAAGAAAATAATTTCTGTTTCTGACAATAGGATAAGTGTGTAGAGAAATCCCTCCCAATAAAGAAATACTTAGAACAGCGCCTGACACAGCAAGCACAATGCGGGGGAGAGGGGAACCAGGCTTAAGAAGCTGGAAAAAAATATTTTAAGTGCTGTTTTTTTTTAAAGTGAAGCTGAGCTGCAGTTAAGTAAAGGAAACAATCAAGCCTGATTTTCTAGAGGTAATCAAGCCAGAGTTTGTCTTCGGAGTATCTGCTTATCCCTGGTGGCCTAGAGTTGGTATTAAAGGACTGTGTGGTAGGACTAGAGACAGAAGATAAAGTCTGAGACCCAAGCAAGGTAGTCAGGCTGGCTGGAGACCCTCATAAAGCTAAAATCCCCTAAGGGTCACTCCATAAGTGAGTGACCTATAAAATACTCCCTTCTCTACATAAAGATACTTACCTAACTTAGGGAATTGACAGGGGGGGTGGTTGGAGAAAAATTATTTCTCCTAAGAATTCCTAATCACATGTCCACATTCAAGCGCTTTTGGGAGCAGAATACTATGTCTGTGTCTGCAAAACCACCAAACAGAAACGTTAGTTTATAGCAGTCCTTGGTTGATGGTGCCTCTAGGCACCACATTGCAGTGGTAAATAAAAATGTTCTCTGGAAGAATTTTAAAGAAGCCTCAAAAGAATTCCCACAGATAAAATTCCAAAGAGCATGAGCTCACAATGAAAAAAAATATCACGAAACCTACAAAGACACAAGCCATTCTGAGTGGAAGTCTGCAGAAACAGACTCACAAAGACTAAAGTTATAAAAATTATCAGATGCTGAATATAAAATAAGAATGTTTGATATGCTAAAAGAAAAAGGAATTTGAAGATGATTGAGAAATAAACTATGGAAGCTGAGCAGAATATTTTTTAAAAAGAACCAAATGGAATTCTGAGAAATAAAAAATATAATAATTTAAGTACAAAATAAAGGCTCCTTTGATGGATTAAACAGAGAGCCAAAGAGAATTTGTGAATTGGAAAACAGGTCAGATGATATCACCCAGTAAGAAGCACAAAGAGACAAATATATGAAAAAAGTCTGAAGGAGGTTAAGACATTGAAGATGGCATAAGAAGGTTGAAATACATCGTAATGAAGTTTGAGCAGGCAAGAGTAGAATGTTAATAATTTTTGGAGATTTAATAAAAATGAAAAGAGAAAAAAAGAACAGTATCTTGAAGAACTGAAAGGGCAGTTGGAGGGAAGAGAAATCAGCAGAGAAAACTGAAAATGACTTATTAGGGAGATGAAAGAAGAATGAAGAGAATCAGGAAAGCAAATCAGGAAAACAAAGAAGGAGTATGTTTTGGGAAGGCCATGGTCAATAATTCTACATGTTGCAGACAAGTCAATAAGGTGACAACCAGCAGTCATTTATTGAGTGTCTACTATATGTCAGGCATAGTGCTAGGTAGACATGGAGATGAATAATACGTGATCCTTGGGATTTCCCTGGTGGTCCAGTGGCTAAGACTCTGCACTCCCAATGCAGGGGGCCCGGGTTTGATCCCTGGTCAGGGAACTAGATCCCACATGCCACAACTAAGAGTTCGCATGCCACAGGGAAGATCACACGTGCCGCTACTAAGACCCAACATGGCCAAATAAATAAATAAATATTTTAAAGCAAAAAACAAACAAATAATACATGGCCTTTGTACTTAAAATTAGGGGAGGAGTGTAAATAAGAGGTTACAATCCAATATGACTAAGCCTGTAATAGACATGAACAAAGTGCTCGATGAGCAGAGGGGAGGAGGCTTCTTCCTGTGTGAGGCTCTTTCTATCTCATGGTCATATTTTAAGAATTCTGAATAATTATCAAAATATCCCTTTAAATACAGATTGTCAGCTCTGTCTCCCTACTTATCTACGTCATTTGGGGGCATGTAATATTCAAGAAAATACCAATATCTGGTATGAGCATGAACGGCACACCTTTAAATAATATTTAACAACCTGTTCTCAGAGTCTGGGTCAAATAGTGCTTTTTCTCCTTCCCATCAACCCTGCCCTCAGCTCAGTTCAGGATCTCATCACATTCACCTGGGCTTTTCATAGTCTCCATATTTCAGCTCTGAACATTATATTCCCAGCTCAAACCCTCATTCATCTTAATACAACCCTGTTCATAACACTGACTACATAGTGGAGACATTCAATAAATAAGAGTTGAAATGAAAGAATGTTCGATATAAAGTTAAACAGAAGTATATCCCCATTGTCATGAGAATAATTTTATTTTCCAAATCAAGTAAAGAATATGTTATTTAAAGGCATATTTTATCTATTGGGTTGCTTGTATTTTGCCCAAACTTCATTCCAAAAAATACTGTAGTCAGTGGTTAAATGTGTGTGTCTATATATATCCGTGTAAGGAGAAGTTATGTTCTTATTGCAAGTTTATACTTAATTCAACAAGGATTTACTAAATGTCTACTATATGTGTTTCTGTTATTTATTGCAGAAAATTCAAAGAAATATATGACACGAATATGAGCATGAATACCTATCACACAGAATTGTGTGTGTATATATATGTGTGTATATATACACACACACACATACGTACATATATATCCCACAAGACATCGAGAAAAAGTACACCAGAGATGGGTCAAAAGAGGGAAATAGCACATCTATATTGGGAGGGCATAAAATAAAATCCCTAAAAGTGGCTGTTGTTTGCACCGAGTCTTCAATGATGAATAAGATTTGGTAAGCAGAGATTTAGGGGAAAAGATAGTGAGGAGGAAGGGAGACATCTCAAGCACGGATACAGCTAAGGAGAAGAGAACAGAACTTGTTGAGGTGGATCAGTTCAGCATTACATTAATCTGTGAGTAAAAAAAAAAATTTTTTTGATCACAGTGGCTGAAACACATGAGGGTTTATTTGTCTCATGTAACGAGAAGTCCAAAGGTAGGCGGTTGCTGGTGTTGGTTTAGAGGCTCAAGAATGTCAGGGCTGTTTGTAATTCTCTTGACCTTTCCCTCATGGTCCCAGGATGTCTGCCAGAACTTTAAGCATCACGGTCAAATACCAGGCAGTGGGTAGAAGGGAGCGTCAAAGGCAAAAAGGGCTTCCCAGAAGCCCCATCCCATGATTTCTGCTTGTATCTCATTGTCCGCCTCTATTTGCTAGACACTAGGAAGCATAGATATTTTCAGCTGGGCACATTAATACAGTGAGAGGCAGGGGAGAACATATATTGAGTAGGCAGTTAGCAGTCTCTGGAACAAAACAGAAGTCAAGTTTGGCTTGAGCATAAAAAGTGGAGATACCATTTCTTAAATATGAACCAACTGATTTGGGAAGAAGGAATGTATATATATTTTTGTGCCTGGCATCATTTTTGCATTTCAGTAGTTTTCCACTTACTTGCCTGTAAAGAAATCAATGATAAGGGTGTAAGGTGCTACAGGAGAACAGAGGAGGAACACCTTTAGTTGCTCAGGGAAGAATGAGCTAATAAGCCTGGTAGATGGATATGGTCTAAGGCTGGTGGGTGAAGGGTAGCCTGGGCAAGGGCCCAGAGGTAAAAAGATGGAGAGTTCTGGGAACTGCAAGCATTTCATGCTAGCTGGTGCAGAGTATAATACAGATATGGTGAGAAAAGAGGATGGAGAGATAGGTAGGAGCCAGGTCATGAAAATTTATAAGCCATGGGAAGGGATTTGGACTATGTCACTAGCTTTTACCAAAAATATTTTCTCAACTACTTGCCTAACCTCTGCTGTCTTTCCTGATAAATTTCATAAGGGCATCTTGTTTGTGACTGTATTCCTAGAGCCTAGCACTGTGCCTGGCCCCTGAGGCTTACCCAATCAATCTACATTGTTCATGCAAGGAAATGTGAAAACCACTGGACTCAATCTCAAATGAAACCTTTGTCATTGCAACTTTCTATCCTTTAAGTTGAGGTCCCTTAAACCACACATGTAGGTGACCCCCTGTGTTGGTCCAGGTCATTCAAGAAGGAGATAAAAAGATAGAAGTAAAAGCACAAGAAATTTACTAGGGACAACCCCAGTGATTAAAAAAAATGGGGAGGGAGCCAGGAAAGCCTGGGAGAGCCACCAGTATGCACTGCAATGAAATGCAAGTCTGACCCTGAGTGAAGGAGAGAGAAGGGAGGAAGGGAGGAAGGGAGGAAGGGAGGGAGGGAGGGAGGGAGGGAGAGAGGGAGGGAGGGAGGGAGGGAGGGAGGGAGAGAGGGAAGGAAGGAGGGAAGGAAGGAGGGAAGGAAGGAAGGAGGGAAGGAAGGAAGGAGGGAAGGAAGGAAGGAGGGAAGGAAGAAAGGAAGGAAGTTAGTCAGAGGGAAGTGTCTTAGCCTGGGTGCAGTTCTAAGGAAAGTTTAGCATCACCATCAGGGAGTCCTTAAGACAAAGTCAGCAGCCAAAGGAGTCCAGTGTCATGGAAAACAGTATGCAGTTTCCCCAAAACTAAAAACAGAGCTACCATTTGATCCAAAGATACATGTACCCCAATGTCCATAGCAGCACTATTTACAATAGCCAAGACATGGAAACAACCCAAGTGCCCATGAAAAGATGACTGGATTAAGAAGATGTGGTATATAGATACAGTGGAGTGTTACTCAGCCTTAAAAAAGAATGAAATAATGCCATTTGCAGCAACATGGATGGACCTAGAGATTGTCATACTGAGTGAAGTAAGTCAGACAGAGAAAGAGAAATATCGTATGATATTGCTTATATGAGGAATCTAATAAATAATACAAATGAATCTACGTACAAAATGGAAACAGACTCAGACATAGAAAACAAACTCATGGTTACCAAAGGGGACAGAAATTGGGGAGGGATAAATTAGGAGTATGGGATTAACAGATACAAACTAGTATACATAAAATAGATAAGCAACAAGGATTTACTGTACAGCACAGGGAATTATAGCCATTATCTTGTAATAACCTACAATGGAATACGATCTGCCAAAAAAAAAACAACCCCAAACCCTGAATCACTATGCTGTACACCTGAAAGTAACACAGTAATGTGAATCAACTATACTTCAATTAAAAAAAGGAGTCCAGTGTCTTCCATGAACAGGCCTACCTAGTGTCCCTGCTGGGGTCATCCACTGACCAGGAACAGCCCATAGGAAGTGTGGCCTTGATGCAAATACAGTGACGATTTCAGAGTGTAGCAGCAGCCTGGTCAGTCTCCCAGCTGTCAGAGATCTGAGCGGCACATTCTTATGGCTGCCATGCCTGCCAACCACAGCACTGTCAGCAGGGCTCCTGTTCTGCTTTGTAGCTTCCTCATATTCTGAGTTACTACCTAGAATATAGGCAATACACCTGTAGATTATTTTTTACCACTACCTCGTCTCCAAGTTCTACTTTATACCCTTCCTCCATAAACTCAGCCATATTTTTCATCTGGGACTGAGGTCTGCTTTGCTCTCCAAGTCCTTTTATGGATTAGGAATCTGGCTCTGAATGAGAGCCCTCATGGCTAGCTCCCCAGTCCCAATGGGCCAATAGCTATCTACATGCCTATTGCCTGCCCTCACCATAGGATATTTTTAAGGGTAAAATTCTATCTTGTTAGCTTATCACAACCTCCTGGCCTTCTGGAACCCCAACAGATCAACACAGATGTCCTGCTAGCCATCTGTGCTGCTCAAGTGCTACATACCTATGTGCATCCATTATCACCATGCTCTAGAGTTAACTTAGGAGGTTTCATAACTTACCTAAACCACACAAGAAATAAATGGCAAGGCTGGAGTTTAAACCAGATCAATCTGATTTCTAAGGTGTCCTTTCTAAACCACTGTCCAGTACTGCATCTCCTTCACAAAACTGGGCATGCTGTATTATGACCAGCTGTTTACTTGTCCATCCACTCCGGCCCTCAAGATGAGAGTTTCTGAGGCTGGGGCCAAGGCACTGATATCTAGGAGGCATTTAAGAAGTGTTTCTGGAATAAAGGCATAAAGAGAGGAAATACACAAACAGCTCGTAAAACTCAATATCAAAATCAAACCCAATCAGAAATTGGGCAGAAGACCTAAATAGACATTTTTCTAAAGAAGACATACAGATGTCCAACGGGCACATGAAAAGATGCTCAACATCGCTAATTATTAGAGAAATGCAAATCAAAACCACAGTGAGGTATCACCTCACACCAGTCAGAATGGCCATCATCAAAAATTTACAAATAACAAACGTTGGCAAGGATGTGGAGAAAAAGGGAACCCTTGTACACTGATGGTGGGAATGTAAATTGCTGCAGCCACTACGGAAAACAGTATGGAGGTTCCTTAAACTGAAAAATAGAGTTACCATATGATCCAGCAATTCCACTCCTGGGCATATATCCAAAGAAAACAAAAACACTAATTCAAAAAGATACATGCACCCCAATGTTCATAGCAGCACTATTTACAATAGCCAAGACATGGAAGCAACTCAAGTGCCCGTCAATAGACGACTGGATTACGAAAATATACACGTATATATGTGATATATATATCACATGGAATGGACAGTGGACTATTACTCAGCCATAAAAAGTGAAATACTGCCATTTGCGGCAACATGGATGGACCTAGAGAATATTATGCTTAGTGAAATAAGACAGAGAAAGACAAATACTGTATGATATCACTTATACATGGAATCTAAAAGATAATACAAATGAATTTATATACAAAACAGAAGCAGACTCACAGACATAGAAAACAAACTTATGGTTACCAAAGGGGGAAGGGATGGGAGTAAGGATAAATTAGGAGTGTGGGATTAACAGATACAAACTACTATACGTAAAATAGATTAGCAATAAGGATTTACGTATAGCAAGGGAATTATACTCAATATCTTGTAATAACCTATAATGGAATATAATCAGAAAAATAATAACTGAATCACTATGCTTACACCTGAAACTAACACAATATTGTAACACAATTATACTTCAGTTAAAAAAAGTAAAGGGAGGAATGAATGAACAAACGAACATTTAACAACCAAGTTGCAGTCATTCCAGTCTGGCCTCCAATTCTTCGGTTTCTGAGGGCTTTGCAGGTCTAAGAGGTTCTAATCCTATGAATCCATATGTCTTCCAACGCAACCACAAAATAATGACACCAGAGCTACCAGGATAGCACTTTCTATTTACTCCAAACCCCATACTACTTGCTGATCCGATAAAGAATTTGAATAGTTGAAGCTCTGGAAATGTAAGAAGTTGATGCTTTCTGCCCAACAAGGAAGAAAAAGTCAAACAAGGGGAATTCTAAGATATATTTCATCTTGGTGAGTTGGGGGTTGCACAAGGGGCCAGCATGGTCATACTGCCTGGAGGCAGCTTGCAGTGTCTCCAGACAGAAAAGGAAATGACAACAGCTTTTGACGAGAATAGAAGGACAAATAAAGATCTTATTGAGAAGCAGGTAAATTGGCTGGGCTCAGGAAGCCTTTGATGACTCAGAGCTGGCAAGGGTCCTGTCTGGCAGCCTACCTCTCCCTTACAGCTGAGCTCAGTGGATTCCACGTTGCTTCCTTACCCTGGACCTTCATGTGCAGCATGGGCTTGGTATTGAGCCTGAACATGAAGGACCTCTTTGTTCTACCACTTTCTCCTCTACATAGGCCACGTGGCCTTAGGAAGCATTGATGACCCGACAGCAAAACAAGGCTTTAGTTCTGTGTATTTTTAAAGTTCAAGAAAACAATATTGAAACCAATGCAACACCACGCATATCTAAACCTGCCTTTCTATTTGCACATCACAGCTTTGGTGACATAAATAAATCATACTGGGAAGAAATCTTCAAGATATTAATGAAGCTCAGAGAGAGAAAAATATTATCGGGTTGGCCAAAAATTTCGTTCAGGTTTGCCATAAGATGTTACAGAAAAACCCGAACTAACTTTTTGGCCAGCCTAATATTTCGAACTCCCTTGTTCTTACTCCTCATTCTGATAATAAATGCGCATGAAGTTACAGTAAAGACTTAGAAGTAAAGGACATGGTTTCTTTATTTTTTTTTATTTTTAAATAAAAGCTTCATGAATCAATATTTAAGAGATACAAACATGACGTTTCAGTATACATATACATAGTGAAATGGTTACTACAGTCAAGCTCATTAAGAGAAAATGGTTTCTGAGTCTGATAGCTCTGCATGCAGAGTAACAGCTTTGCTACTTACTAGCTGTGTAACCCTGGGCAAGCCACTTAAACTCTCCAAACCTCAGTCTACTCATATCCAAAATGGGGTTTGACCAGATATTATGTATTTTAAGTGTCTAGCAGAGTCCTGACACATAGTAAGCATTTGGAAATGTTTGTTAAAAGAATTAAAGTACTATTACAGAGTTCTCTAGTCCTATGCAAGGCATTAAGACCATGTCAACAATGGACCCCTATTCCTGCTTCAGTGGCATAACCAGGCTTTTTCCCCTCTGTGTTTTGAAGGGCACCAAGGAGAATTGGTTAGTCAACATTCACTAGGAGCCAGTGTGCGGGGGAGGGAAAAAGCGAAACAAATACAAAAGAAAGATCAGATGCAGTGTGTCCTCAAGGATGCTTTTAAAGACTCAGAGCTGCAAAGCAAGACATTCTTATTTCTTAGGACAGCTTCTCTGATTCTTTGCCATTATTTCCATTTGTGCTGCTACCACAGCCTCTCTTTCCCAGACATGCTCCCCCTGGAGAACACAGCAGTAGACATTTGTGTATTACAAAACTATTCTACTTTAATTTTTATTTATTTTTATTTATTATTATTATTATTAATTTTTGGCTGTGTTGGGTCTTTGTTTCTGTGCGAGGGCTTCCTCTAGTTGCGGCAAGTGGGGGCCACTCTTCATCGCGGTGCGCAGGCCTCTCACTATCGCGGCCTCTCGTTGCGGAGCACAGGATCCAGAGGCGCAGGCTCAGTAGTTGTGGCTCACGGGCCCAGTAGCTCCGTGGCATGTGGGATCTTCCCAGACCAGGGCTCGAACCCGTGTCCCCTGCATTGGCAGGCAGATTCTCAACCACTGCGCCACCAGGGAAGCCCAAAACTATTCTACTTTAGTGGTAAGAACTTCTTAGGGCATAAACTCTTGTAGTATCTGCAATTATAGGTTCAGAAAAATGGACAAAATAATTGGACTATAATAAGATCTCCTATTTATAGACTACTTATTGTGTGTCAGGCTCCATGCTAAGTTCTTTACATATATTATTTCATTTATCTTCACATTATCACCACTTTACAGATGACATTTAGACTCAGAGAGGTTACTTCTCTAAGGACATCACATGGCTAGGAAATGGAGCCAAGATTCACATTCATGAAGGTCTGACTTCACTTTTGTGCTCTTTTTTTTTAGCCTTTATTATTATTTTTAAAAATTATTTATTTATTCATTTATTTAATTTTTGGCTGCATTGGGTCTTCGCTGCGACACGCGGGTTTTCTCTAGTTGCAGAGAGCGGGGGCTACTCTTTGTTGCGGTGCGCGGGCTTCTCATTGCGGTGGCTTCTCTTGTTGCGGAGCACGGGCTCTAGGCGCACGGGCTTCAGTAGTTGTGGCACACGGGCTTAGTTGCTCTGCGGCATGTGGGATCTTCCCGGACCAGGGCTCGAACCCATGTCCCCTGCATTGGAAGACGGAGTCTTAACCACTGCGCCACCAGGGAAGCCCTAGCCTTTATTATTAATAAAAATGTTCAGACATAAAAAAGTAGATAATATAGCGTAATGAATCACCATGTGTTCATCACCCAGCCTCAACAATTACCAACTCATAGCCAATCTTGTTTCATCCATACCCTACCCAGCCCCTATCCAACACACACACAGAATTTCATCTTTTCATTTGTAAATATTTCAATATATATCTTCAAAAGAAATGGACTCTTTTTAGAAAAATAACAACACCTATAACAATCATTTCTTAGCCTCATCAAATGTCCTGTCCATGTTCATATTTCCCCAATTGTCTCATAATCTTTTTCTCACAGTACGTTATTTGAACCATGATCCAAACAAGGTCTATGTCAGAAACTGGCATTTGGTTAATACGTCTCTTAAGCCTCTTTTTTTATCTGTAGGTTTCTCCTCTCTTTTTTTCTTGCCATTTGTAAAAAGAAATTGAAAGCCTCTGCTCTTAACCACATAATGTAGCACCGTATGTCCATTTTTGCAGCTATGCGTTTGGAGGGAATGCCCTCCTCCCAAACATATATCCTGTATTTAAGTGACTCCCTCTTTTCCTGTACAATAGAAGGATATCAAAAGTTAAAAATGGATCTTAGAATTGTTTCAATATTCATTGGAAACACTGATCAAAAAACCACTTGTTTTGAGACATCCCCGGTGGTCCAGTGGTTAAGACTCCACACTCCCAATGCAGGGGACCCGGGTTCTATCCCCGGTCAGGGAACTAGATCCGCATGCCGCAACTAAAGATCCTGCAAGCCGCAACGAAGATCCCGCGTGCCGCAACTCAGACCCAGCACAGCCAAATAAATAAATAAATAAATATTTAAATTAAAAAAAAAAACCACTTGTTTTGTAGGTGTTTATTAAATTATATAGCCTGAGGGCAGAAAAGCCAGCTCTCAAAAAATAACTCCTTTCACACCTCCCACAGGGCTTGAACTACCATCAATGAAGATGTCCCTTCTCTTCAACAAGTGGTGCTGGGAAAACTGGACAGCCACATGTAAAACAATGAAACTAGAACATTCCCTCATACCATATACAAAAATAAACTCAAAATGGTTTAAAGACCTAAATGTAGGACACGAAACTATAAAACTCCTAGAAGAGAACGCAGCCAAAACACTCTTCGACATAAATTGTAGCAATATTTTCTTGGATCGGTTCCCTAAGGCAAAAGAAACAAAAGCAAAAATAAACAAATGGGACCTAAGTAAACTTGAAAGCTTTTGCACAGCAAAGGAAACAATCAACAAAATGAAAAGATAACCTATGGAATGGGAGGAAATATTTGCAAATGACATGACCAACAAGGGGTTAATATCTAAAACATACAAACAGCTCATACAACTCAATATCAAAAAACAAAAAACCCAATAAAAAATGGGCAGAAGACTTGAATAGACATTTCTCCAAAGAAGACATATAGATGGCTAACAGGTACGTGAAAAGATGTTCAACATCACTAATTAGTAGAGAAATGCAAATCAAAACCACGATGAGGTATCACCTCACACTGGTCAGAATGGCTATCATCAAAAAGTCTACAAATAATAAATGCTAGAGAGGGTGTGGAGAAAAGAGAACCCTCCTACACTGTTGGTGGGAATGTAAATTGCTGCAGCCACTATGGGAACCAGTATGGAGTGTCCTCAAAAAAAAAAAAAACAACTAAAAATAGAGCTTCCATATGATCTAGCAATTCCATTTCTGGGTATATATCCAAAGAAAATAAAAACATTAAATTCGGAAAGATACATGCACCCCAATGTTCATAACAGCACTATTTACAATAGCCTAGACGTGGAAGCAACTCAAGGGCCCATCAATAGTCGATTGCATTAAGAAGATGTGGTATATGTGTACACAGTGGAATATTACTCAGCCATAAAAATGAATGAAATACTGCCATTTGCAGCAACGTGGATGGACCTAGAGAATATTATGTTTAGTGAAATAAGTCAGACAGGGAAAGACAAATACTGTATGATATCACATATGTGGAATCTAAATACAAATGAATGTATATGCAAAGTAGAAACAGACTCACAGACATAGAAACCAAACTTATGGTTACCAAAGGGGAAAAGGAAAGGGGAGGGACAAATTAGGAGTATAAGATTAACAGATGCAAACTAGTATACATAAAATAGATAAGCAACAAGGATTTACTGTGTAGCACAGGGAATTATAGCCATTATCTTGTCATAACCTATAATGGAATATAACATGCAAAAATACTGAATCACTATGCTGTACACCTGAAACTAACACAGTGCTGTAAATCAACTATACTTCAATAAAAAATAAAATTTAAAAAATTAAATAAAGCAAAAAATATCAGTAGGATTAGATTACATTGAATGGAGTGATGGGAAATCTTTTCCACAGTCAGGATCCTTCTCCTCAAATAATTAAGCGTTTGTAGATTTTGTTCATATAAAGAACTCAAGAAAGTGACAATAAAGAGAAAAGTCATAATGCTAAAAAGAGAGAATACATTTTTTAAAAAAGCGGTCCCTAAAGACCTGGTATCTTTAAACACCGTAAGTAACACTCACCAGTCACTAACAGTTTCAAAAGTCAGCCTCTGACAGCTTAAATAAGTGTGTATGGTACAAGGAAGAGAAGAAAACCCTGAGGAGATCTAGCCCAGATATTACCCTGAAGTGAAGTGAAGTGAAGTGAAGGATACTGTCGGGGGTGAGGGGTGGCAGGGACCATGAGGAACCAGATACCTGTTCAGGGGATGGAGCACCCACTGTGGGGAAAAGACAAGTGATAGGATCTACTTCACAGTTGTGCTGTTGGCTTGTCTTTATTATAAGTCTGGATGATATTAAACATATTTAAGAAGCGGTATGATATATTGTGGCTAAACTCGAGGGGAGAGCCGGCCAGCAGTGGACAAACACCTTGTTGGCAGGGAGGGCGCAGCCGAGAAATGCACATTTGTACTATAAGGTGCCAGTCCTGCTGCTTGGGGTACTGTTTCCCATCTAACTGGTGCTATCTCAGCTCTGGTCATCTGGATGCATACAGATGGGAGCCTGCACAAGGGAGCTGGCAGGCACCAGGGCAGCCGCATCCCAGAGGAACTCCCCCATGCTGGTGCAACCTGGGAAACCATTGGAAGGGCTCAAGGCAGCAGCTCTTTACCAACCAGTGCATCAGTATTTCAAGCTTTTAACAACTACTGTTGTCTAATCTAAGGCTGAATGAAAGCTCTGTCATAAGCAACATCTCTGCTTTTCTGGAAAAAAAGATTGGCAGTGCTACGTTCCACAAAAAAACTGAGTCTTGGCTTAACCACCAACTTGGGCAAGTCACTCAACCTCTTTGAGCCTCAATTGCATCAAAAATGGGGAGAAAACTCTTTGTCTACTTCCCAGGCCTTGTGTTAAACATGTATATATATGAAAGCTAAGAAAGTAAATCATAAGAGTTCTCATCACAAGGGAAAATTATGTTTTTTTATTTTGTATTTGAGATGATAGATACGTTATTATAGTAACAATTTCATGATGTGTATATAAGTCAAATAATTATGCCGTACACCTTAAACTTATACAGTGCTGTATGTCAATTATATCAATAAAACTGGAAGAAAAAATGTTTCTAAACAAAAAGAAAAAATAAACAAGAACATGTATGTGCAAGGGTTGTATAACCGATCACATCTTAGACTTGCAAAGTGTTATATCGTTAATAATTTATTATTTTTTTTATTATTAAAGCCCTAACTATAACATGGCAACAAATGCACAATGGGAGCCAATGGGTTTTTAATTTCCTTTTTCTTGGACAAAATATCATGGTAATTAAATCACCCCAGGACAATTTCTGAGCAAACATGAGTTTAACACGACAACTAGTGCCAGAAGTAAACAAAAGCGCAACGTGGAGAAACGGATATACTTTGAAAAGTCTAACCTGGTCCCAGAGTCTTGCAGTTGATGTTTTCCCACTGCACTGTGTTTAACTTGAACAGTGTGGCTGAACTTTCCCATTCTGACTAGAGCTTCCTCAGGCCAGAAACAAAGGCAAGTCAGTTCTGAGGCTGAGATTCAAATAAACATATCACGGGACAGCTGCAAACTGGAAAGCAAATGAGACAGCTACTGGAGTAACCAGACTAATAAAGGCCCTCCCCACAAACACCCTAGAGGCCAAGAGTAAGAAAGCCTCTTCCTTTTTGGAAAACAGTTCCTGGTGAACAACTGGAAGGAGGTGGCTCTGTTTATGACTCCCTTTGAACTCCTGTTTTTCCCCCGAGTAGCCACTGATTAAGGAGGAGAGGAATTTTTTAAAAAGCTAAAAGAATGTTGCTGTTGTTTTTTTTTTGACAAGGCTGTCACACATAATGATGATTTTTCAAAATGAACAGGGATTTACATTCTTTTCATAAACAAGACCCATTCCCCAAACATTCTTGTTAAAGAACTGGAATCGACTTCCGAGATTTTTAATGGGAGGAGGTAACTGCTCTGGGACTAAAACTGGAGTTAAACAGCGGCTCCCAATTCCCTTCCCTGTCGGCACTGTTTCCTTGGATTCTCAGGGGAGGGAGAGCTTGAGGTATCAAGAGAAGGCCCAGCTGTGGAAATGGAGTTAGTCTGGACTCTGTAGACCGTAATTAGTTTTTTACCCCTACTTAGTAGGGTAAACAAATAAATATCAACCCAACAGGAGACATAGAAGGTCTCCTGTCTTTAAAGCTGTTCAAATGAAGGGATAAAGTCATAGGCACTTGATCAGCTTGGTGAGTTTCATGGTTTTTAGAGCTGGGAAGGGCACTAGGGATCTTATCCAACTCTCCTCTTTCACAGATAAGGCAAGGGGAATTGACTTGCCTAAATTTACACAGTGAATGAATGGATTAACTTTTGCTCACCTAAACTACAGCATCCTGGGGATTAGGTGAGCCATGGATTGTCAATGTCCACACTCACTCTTCTTCCTCAAATGGGCTCTCAAATTCCTCACCATTCACATATTCTCCTCTACTATAGTTGCCCACACTGCTCTCCTGTCCACTATCCAGTCTTTTCTTAATATCTCCAATTACAACTCTGCTAGTCTTTCCACCACTGTACTCACTGTCAACTTTTCTAAGAGGAAAGAGTCTTTTGTCCACTGGTGTTGCACGTGTTTTCTTAGGTTCTCCAAAGCTATGTGATTCTTTTTTTTTTTTTTTTTTTTGGCTGCATTGGGTCTTCGTTGCTGCACGCTGACTTTCTCTAGTTGTGGCCAGCAGGGGCTACTCTTCGTTGCAGTGCGCGGGCTTCTCATTGCGGTGGCTTCTCTTGTTGCGGAGCACGGGCTCTAGCTGCACGGGCTTCAGTAGTTCTGGCTCGCGGGATCTAGAGCGCAGGCTCAGTAGTTGTGGCACACGGGCTTAGGTGCTCCGCGGCATGTGGGATCTTCCTGGACCAGGGCTTGAACCCGTGTCCCCTGCATTGGCAGGCGGATTCTTAACCACTGTGCCACCAGGGAAGCCCCCGATACGTGATTCTCATATAGTTCCATCAGGCATGGAACCTGGGAGAACCTTCCTGGGGCTGGGCCAAAAAGGAAGGGTCAGCAAACTACAACTTGTGGACCAAGTCTGGCCTACTGTGTTTGTATATGGCACACAATCCAAGTATGTTTTCTTTTATTTTTAATTGTGGTTTAAAAAAAAAACCCATGACATAAAATTTACCATCTTAACCATTTTCAAGTGTGCAGTTCAGTAGTGTTGCGTATATTCATATTGTTGTGCAACAGATGTCCAGAACTTTTTCATCTTGAAAAACTGAACTCTATACCCATTAAACAACTCTCCATTTTCCCTTTCGCCCAGCTCCTAGTAACCACCATTCTACTTTGTATGAATTTGACTACTTTATATACCTCATAAGTAGAATCATAAACCGTCCTTTTGTGACTGGCTTATTTCACTTAGCATACTGTCCTCAATTTTCATCCATGTTGTACATGTGACAGGATTTCCTCCCTTTTAAAAAGGTGAATAATATTCCATTGCATGTATACACCAAACTTTTTTATCCATTCATTCATCCATGGACATTTGGGTTGCTTCCACTACTTGGCTACTGTGAATAATGCTGCTGTGAACATGGGTGTGCAACTATCTCTTCAAGACTCTGATTTCAATTCTTTTGGGAATGTACCCAGATGTGGGATTGCTAGATCATATGGTAGTTCTATTTTTAATTTTTTGAGGAACCACCATACTGTTTTCCATAGTAGTTGCACCATTTTACATTCCCATCAGCAATGCACAATGATTACAATTTCTTCACATCCTGGTCAACATATTATTTTCTGGGGTTTTTTTTTTTTCTGATAGTAGCCATCCTAATAGATGTGAGGTGATATTACGGTTTTGGTTTGCATTTATCTAACGATTAGTGATGTTGTACATCTTTTCACATGCTTGTTACCCATTTGTATATCATCTTTGGAGAAACGTGTACTCAAGTCTGCTGCCCATTTTTTAATTGGGTTTTTTGTTGTTGTTATTGAGTTGTTGACACTTTTTACATTTTCTGGATATTAACCCCTTATCATATATGATTTGCAAATATTTTCTCCCATTCCATAGGTTGCCTTTTCACCCTGTTGACTGCGTCCTTTGATGCACAGAAATTTAGTTTGATGTAGTCCTATTTGCCTATATACATATATTTTTGCTGCCTGCCCTTTTGGTGTCATGTCTAAGAAATCACTGTCAACTTCGATGTCATAAACTTTTCCATTATATTTTCTTCTAGTAAGGTTTTAAATATTTTTAAATGGTTGAAAAACAAAGAAATATTTCCTGACATGTAAAAATTTTGAAATTTAAATTTCAATGCCCATAAATAAAATTATACTAGAACACAGGCACACTCATTCATTTGTGCATTGTCTATGGTTGCTTTCGAGCTATAACAGCAGAGCTGAGTAGTTGCAACAAAGACCAAATGTGGTTCTCTCACCTCTGCACATTGTTGCTTAGTGCACTATAAATCCTATAAATCACAGTGACGCATTTATAACTCTATGGCACTTAAAGCATTATGCCTGGGCTTCCCTGGTGGTGCAGTGGTTAAGAATCCGCCTGCCAGTGCAGGGGACATGGGTTCAAGCCCTGGTCTGGGAAGATCCCACATGCTGCGGAACAACTGAGCCCGTGCACCACAACTACTGAGCCTGCACTCTAGAGCCTGCGAGCCACAACTACTGAGCCTGCGTGCTGTAGCTACTGAAGCCCACAAGCCTAGAGCCCGTGCTCCACAACAAGAGAAGCCACCGCAGTGAGAAGCCCGCAGTGAGAAGCCCGCGCACCGCAACGAAGAGTAGCCCCCACTCACCGCAACCAGAGAAAGCCCGCATGCAGCAACGAAGACCCAATGCAGCCAAAAATAAATAAATAAATAAATAAATAAATTTATTTAAAAAAAAAGCATTATGCCTATCTTCATACTGCACCTTGTAAAACAATTACCAAGGGAACTCTACTTCACATTGCTGTACAGTAGAAACTAACACAACATTGTAGAACAACTATATCCCAATTAAAAAAAAAAGAAAAAAGATCACCAGTGCATACTCATGTCAAAATGAGAAAAGGAAAGTGATCTTTTTTTTTTAACTTTTAAAAAATTATTTATTTATTTATTTGGCTGTGTCAGGTCTTACTTGCAGCATGAGGGCTCTCTAGTTGCTCCACAGCAGGTGGGATCTTACTTCCCTGACCAGGGGAAGCTGCATCCCCTGCATTGGAAGGTGGATTCTTAACCACTGGACCACTAGGGAAGTCCAAGGAAAGTGATCTGATTGTTATGGTCTTAAGGCACACTGGAGTTGTCTAGTTAGATGGTGTATTAGTCAGCTCGGGCTGCCATAACAAAACATGATAAGATGTGTGGCTTAAACAAGAAAAATTAATTTCTCACAGCTCTGGAGGCTGGAAAGCCCAGGATTAAGGTGCCAGCAGGGTCAGTGTCTGGTGCGAGCTCTCTCCTTGGGTTGCAGATGGCTGCCTTCTATGTCTTCACATGGCCTTTCCTCTATGTATGCATGTGAAGAGAAAGATCTCCCTCTCAGTTCTTCTTAGAAGGCCACCAAACTTATAGGATTAGGACCTCACCTTTATAACCTCCTTTAACCTTAATTGCCTCCTAAAAGCCCAGATCTCCAAATACAATCACATTAGGGGTTAGAGATGCAATATATGAATTTTGGAGCAACGCAATACAGTCCATAGTGGATAGCAAAGTATTGTATTTATTGTGCATTGACACTAGAGCTGTGCTAAAAGAATACAACATATGTCATCATTACCAGACTAAACACTCATTACAATATTCCCAACTCACAGGAAAGCAATGGTCAGAAAAATTGGAACATTTAAAATGGAATATCTTATCACAGCAGAATTTCTTCACAAAAATAATAAATGAAAATAAGGCTGCCAAAGTAAGTTGCCAAGTGGCTCACTTCTTAGCTAAGCAAAGAAAGCCATTTACTGATGGTGGGTTAATTAAATGTTTGATTGCAGTAGCTAAAGAAATGTGTCTAGAGAAAATAAACTTGTTTAAAACTATTAGCCTTTTGGTGAGAACAGATGCTCAGAGTTGAGGACAGTGGGAGCAACACCAATAGTCAATTAAAAACAAGCAAATGGGGCTTCCCTGCTGGCGCAGTGGTTGAGAATCCGCCTGCCAATGCAGGGGACACGGGTTCGAGCCCTGGTCTGGGAAGATCCCACATGCCGCGGAGCAACTGGGCCCGTGAGCTACAATTACTGAGCCTGCGCGTCTGGAGCTTGTGCTCCGCAACGGGAGAGGCCGCGATAGTGAGAGGCCCGCGCACCGCGATGAAGAGTGGTCCCCACTTGCCGCAGCTGGAGAAAGCCCTCGCACAGAAACAGACCCAACACAGCCATAAATTAATTAATTAATTAATTAATTAATTAAAAAAAAAGCAAATGATTTTGAGTGGTTTTCCTCGGTTCTTGATGAGTTGACAGATGTCATCAATACTGCTTAATTGTTCATTTGAGGAGGCTAAGTTTGAAGTGTTTGAAGAATTAGGCCCTATGAATACTCTGCGTGGAACAGCTACAGAAGAGTATTTTCAAAGAGTATTTCTCAAAGTTGAGAAAACACTAATTCAGTACAACTTGAAGTAGAATATGCTAAGATGTGTTACAACTGATAAAGATACATGTGAAACAGAAAAAAAGCTTAGTTGAAATTTACAAGACTTATGAAAATGTAAGGTGTTTATAGCCTATGGTTATTCATTGCATTATTTATCAGAAGGTACTTTGAGGAAAATACGCAAGTCTAATCATGTGTTATTGAACCAGTAGTGTCAGTGGTGAACTTCCTCTCCTAGACTTAGCCATTGACAGTACCGTGAATTTTTTTCAAAAGTAGAAACAATATCCTGACTGCCCTATGACACTGAAGTTCTATGGCTTGACAGTGGTAAAGCTTTATTGAAATGTTTGAGTTTGGGCCAAGATTGGAATTTTTCTGAATGAGAAGATCTGCCCTCAGTCACTATTATTGAATACTGAATGTGTGGAAATTTGTTCTTTATTATAAAACACCTACATAATATCCTCAATTTTATCTCTAGGCACCCAAAGCCCTAAATATTTACTATCTGGCCACTTACAGAAAAAGCTTGCCAACCCCTATCATAGGTATTTGAATGATAGCCACCTGGATTTTACTGGAAAACAATCCCTGCAAATGAAACTCAATGTCTGTGACAAGGCTCCCTAACCCTAATCTATTTTGGGGCTTCTTGATCATTCTCGACACTACTCTCCACGTTCCCTAAGGTGGGGCAACTATTGTCACATTCCTTTGTTTAAGGGTCTTAATCTCCGTGTCACAGGAACCTACTGTCAGTCAAAAAGTCATCTTCTGTTTTATTCCCAAGAGGCCTGATGGGTACTAACTTAAATAGGATTCTTGGCTCTTAGCACTGATGCTCCAGATTTTCTGAGGCTAGCTATGCATTTCAGGGGCCCTCACTAGAGAGACAGCACCCAAGCTTCCTATCATGCAAGCCAGAGTCCTTGTTACTACCTTCTGCTACTGTCACCTTTTTATTCCCGTATCGAGTTACATGATATAAAGAATCCCCATAAAGATAACGCCCAGTGGTGAACTGGAATAGACAACCGTCTAGAGAGCTATTAGATTGTAGCCTCCAGTCATCTCTGTGTTTGTTTAAAAGAGCAGTAATTTAGAAATTGCAGATGTGCTGAGTTACTAAATACTCTTTGGGGGAGTATAAACTTACTAATTCAGCAGTATCTAATTTAGTACCTATGCTACTCTAACACCACTTTGGTGAAAGTGATTTTAGTGGACCTAGAAAGGGCAAATAATTTGCTTTTAATAAGCTTTAGTGGCTTGAAATGACACATGAGCTTCATGTGTAGCAAATTACTTTTCATCCTTACTGCTTATATAATGCTTACATATCTTTACTATTTGTATTCATGGCTAAAAAACAGAAATAAATGCTACAAAATGACTTTAAAACAAAGAGGAAGCTTAGAACCTATTTGTGGCCAGGAAACAAAGGCGGATAATTAGTCTCCAGGGTGCATACTGTTGAAAAAACAAAAACCTTCCAAAACAAAAATTCAGATTTTTCTTCTTTTGCAAAACATAGACTCAGTGATAGAGAATTTATGGCTTCGTACTTGTAGGGATAGTTGTTTATTTTGATTAGCCTTCTATAGTGGTCATTAAACTGACCCGTAATGGGGTCAGTCATTTTCGAGTTACCCAAGCTTTTTGAAAAATAAAGTTTCACTCCCCAGCCCAACTGCAACAACTCTTCCAGAGAAACCACCTGTTTCATTAAATGTTTTATTTTTGTATTCTTCACATGGACTCCCCTTTTTTAATTACAAATGACACACCAATATCCATGTGGACTTCTAGATAAAGTGAGATTATCTTCCAGAAAATTTAAGTGATGTCGAATATGTGATGATTTTGCCACCCAGTCATTACCAGGATGTGAGTGCCCTCCATTTTGCCCTCTTTTATATAGTATAGTATGGGAAAAATGCCAAATTCTTAGTTGACTGGCTAATCTGATAAAATTGAGTCATTCAAGTCTTGATAACCTATCTGATTCATAAGCACATTTATAAGCAAAGAACTGTTAAAAGATAAACTGAGGTGTATTAAACATTTTAAGAGTTTATTTGAGCAAAAATCAATCCGAATTGGGCAGTGTCAAACCGTAAAAAGTGGTTAGGAGCGCTCCACTGACAGGAGCAAAGGAAAAGACTTTTATAGAGAAAAGGTGGAAGCTAACCGAGCACGAGGACCCTACGGGGCCTTCCCAGAACAGAAACCCCGCCCCCCAATATCCTCCACCTGCCTCTTGTCTGTAGAAAAACATTAGCCTCCTAGGCCTTCCCCAAGTTCCAAAGAGTAAGTTTAATCAGAGACGTGAGAAAATGCAGAAAGAAAGGAAAACAGTTAAGCAAGACAACATAATAATAGTTTGGCCATTAAACAAAGTCAAGGACCTTTAGCTCCTCCTCAAGGGCTAGAGATAATATTCTGAGCCTTGTCCTTTGAGCGGTTTTGCAGATACGGAAACTCCCACCAGGTGGAAGAAGTTAACTATACGCCGCCCACAAGCACGGAGACCCCAGACTGGCTGGAACCAGAAGGCTGATGATGCTGACTCCCGATGACCTCACCGCCAACCAATCAGAAGAATGTTCACGACTGATCACGCACCCCACAACTCCCCTCCCCCACCCTGTCTTTAAAAACCTTTCCCTGAGAGCCTTCAGGGAGTTTGGGCCTTTTAAGCACTGGCTACCTAGATTCCTTGCTTTGGTGCCCTGCGATAAGCACTGCACCTTCCTTCACCACAGCCCAGGGTAGATTGGCTTTGCTGCATGCGGGCAAACGGACCTAAGTTCCGTTCGGTAACAGAAGCAAAGCAAGGAAATTATTTGAGTAGCTATAACTTAAGTGTTTGCCTTATTTGGAAAAACCTCATTGGCTGGTTGTGATTGGTTGCCCTTAGGTTCCGATTTCTTAACCTTGAGGCATTTACAGGCTTAGGTTTGGTTCTACATCGGCTGCTAAGGTATTAGAACCTCCTCAGTCTAACAGGCTCTTTGTTTAACTTAACACAATTGATAATCCATATATTTAGTGCTTTCTAATTTTTCTATAAACAATTGAGTTGAAATGTAACAACCACGTAAGGATTTTAGTCATTTTTCTCCAAAACATCCTTTAAAAAAGTACACTTCCTTATGTAAACCACACAGATGGGGTTGGTTTGGCACATTTTGGGCAGGGTGGATATTATCTAAAAATAGAGCCAAATTTCTTCAAAGACTGTTCAATTAAAATGGTTTCTACATTAGAAATAAACCCAGTTTTCCACTGTATACCACATCAATTTAAAAACAAAGCAATAGGTTCAGTCAACATTTCCTTGGTTTTGAAGTGTCCCTCTACATTTTTTTTAAACTGTAGTAATGGCCTATACCTAAAGTCATGACCTTCATTTTTGCTGACAATATCTAAGTGGGGAACAACCCTGTATTAATTTCCTATGGCAGCTGTAACAAATTATCAGAAACCTGGTGACTTAAAGCAACGCGCATTTATTCTCTTACAGTTTTGAAAGACAGAAGTCCAAAATCAGTTTCACTGGGCTGAAATCAAGGCACTGGCAAGGCCGTGCTCCCTGGAAGCTCTAGGGGGAGAATCTGTTTCCTTACCTTTTTCAGCTTCTAGAGCTGCATTCCTTGGCTTGTGTCTCCTTCCTCCATCTACAGTGACTGTAACATAGTATCTTCAAATCTCTCTCCTTCTGTCTGTGTCTGTCTCTCACCCTCTGCTGAGGTCGTCACCTTGCCTTTCTTCTTCGATGTCAAATCTCCTTTTACTTCCCTTTTATAAGGATACATGTGATTGCATCTAGGGCCCACCTGGATAATCCAGGCTACTCTCCCTACCTCAAGAGTCTTAATTTAATCACACCTGCAGAGTATTTTATGCCATATAAGCTAACATTCACACGTTCCAGAGATTAGGACCTGGATATTTTAGGGGCCATTATACAGCCTATCACAGCCTACAAATTTGCCATTCAACATTTACTTTACAACCTGTAGGCCTATTACTAACCAACTGTGGAATTATTTCTAGGACTCCAAAAATTTTATTTGAATAAATAATATCTTACATGTACAACTACTACCATTTACAAATTCATGTACATGCCATTGTTATTAATAAAATGCAAATTCACTTCATAAAGAGATCTAAAGGGTCTACTTCAGACAAGTTATTTATAAATAAAACACTTTTAGTATAGCATTTATCCCTTTTCAACAAAAACTATCCTTATGAAATGATAATTTATATGCTTTATAAATATATAACATATATAAGTTATAATGTATATAAAGCAGAGCATCTGCTATATAATAAGAATTTAATAAATGTCAGCAACTATTATTGTGTTGGGTATTCTGCAAGCAGAATGGAAGTATTCCAACACTAAAAATCTAATAGTAGTAGGCTTTTCTCATTTTGCAGGAAAAAGAAAGCAAAAAGATTGAATTCAATCACTTTTTTTTTGGCTCATAATTTCTGTTTAAAACTTTGATACCTGTTACGGCTAGACTGTTAGCGAATGCTAACAGATGACAGAACAAGAAGCCAAAGAATATTAGGGGGAAACTGGGAACCAGCCAATCATGTTTAGTTCAAAAGTTTGTTTTGGTTACATGTGCTCAGTGCTGTGATTTTATATTTTATACTCAAACCACAGTAGTTTCTTTGCCACTAAATTGTTCTTCATTTACATGAATCAATCAAATACATCCATATTTTATAGTGCTCTTCAAAGAGCACCATAACTTGCAGATATACCAACATCTGAACAAGTTTGAGGGCTGCTAATGGAAAACATTCTCTATTATAAAGGAGCTTACTTTCATGATGGACTAAAATCTCGACACTGGCTGCACATTAAGATCTCCTGGGGAGCTTTTAAAAATCCCCATCTCCAGGCTGCAGCTAAGACCAACTAGATAAGAATTTTTGGGGTGGGGCCCAGGCATCAGCATTTTTAAAGCTCCCCAGGTAATTCCAGTGGTTGAGAATAGTAGGCTAAGAGAACACGTGACACAGAGACCAGTACAAATAATGAGGTCTAAATTTTTCATGGTCATGATCAGGAATGCAATGTGAACTCAGAGTGTCTTGATTAGTTAAAGGAGGGAGGAAATGGGAAATGAACTGAGCCTGAAAACTGGTCTGTAAAGAGGGAAAGGGCAAAAGAGAGGCTGACAGTAAATAATTGAGGATAAAAAAACTTCTAGGATAGGGGAAAATAAAAAATCTGAAAACTTTCACTATGGGATTAAAAAAAAAAACTGGTGGTGAAGGGAAGATATTTTCTAGCCTATTTTTTCCTGGATTATCCCCTCCCAACCCACCCAGGCTTTAACATCTCTACGTAATTAGCATTAAACACCAGAATGAATTATTGAGGGCGACACATACTTTTTAATCTAGAAACAAAGGAATCAAGATGAGCAGAATACTGAAATACGTAGTAGAAATGTGTTCAGACTCAGCATCTTTGAATAAAAGAGCAACTTTATAGTCTGAATATATATGTGTGTAAATCACATATACTTTTTTATGAAGACCAATTCCTATCTACAAGCACTACCAACACACCTCCCCAACAACAGAGAAAAAATAGTCTACATTTAAGCATTGCAGGAAACTCTTTTGAAAAACTACCAACTTACTTTCCTATAACCATTGCAAAACAATCTAGTTCTGGCAATTGAAGCAACCTGAAACTTGCTTATCAAGCTTGGGACTTTTAGTCATTGATAACACATTAGTTCTTTCAACTGCAGGCATATCATAATGGCTCTATAGCAACTTGTCATGCAATGATCATGACCCAATATTAAGCAATGCAGGGCCCTGGAATTAATCAATGAGAAAGGAAAGATTTATATGTAGCTAATGCTTAAATAGCACTTACTATGTGCCAGGCCCTCTTTTAAGGGTTTTATATATATATACTATCTTTACTCCTCGCAAGGACCTAATGAGGTGCATACTATCTTTATTCCCATTTTACAGATGAGGTTATCGGTGTACAGAGAAGTTAAGCTGCTGACTGAAGATTATAGTTAAGAAAGTGGTGGAGCTGGAATTCAAACTCAGATAGTCTGGTTTCAGAGTCCACACTTTTTAAAACATTTTGCTATAATGATTCTTAATTATAATAACACTGATTAATTTTCTTCATTAAAGTATTTTCTGGAGAGAACACCACTAAGCCCTTCTATTTCTTTTATCAATTTTTCTATGCATTGAAGTTAAAATATGTAAAAGTGTTCCATTTTCACTTTTAATTTGCTTAAATTATTTTTATCAGAATCAATTTCTTCATAATGGTTATAATCAAATTTATTTTTGTGCGTATGTAGTTTTACTCTTAAGGCCATTATTTCTACACAGTCTGGTTTGTCTGGGTCATACTTTATAGATCTATATTTTACAATATTTCATTCTCTATTCGATTTGAAGCTAATGACATATTTTTCTTAGTGTGTTTTTATCCATTTTCCATTTTATTTCTTTTGTCTTGATAAGTTCTACCAAGTCTTAATTTATCAGGTCAATTTTTTCACTTTCTCACTGAAAAGATGTTATTCTTAGTTTTCATCCATAATAATTTTTTAATCAAGTACAGTTAGTGCCTTTTTCAGCTTTATTTTATGCTAGTTTTTACCAGTAATATTTAATATGAATTGGATAAAAAGGAAAGTTTTATATTTATTTGTTATTTAATCTGTGAGAAATTATGAAATTAGATATTCCAGGACTACTCTAAGGAGTAGTTTTCATTTAGGATTTCATCACTCTCAGGGTCAAAATGATGACTTCACAATGTTCTGTTTTGATGAGAGTGGGAATCATGACTTCGGTCTTACAGATGTATCTTAAAAACTTAAATAGCTTGCCTGAGATAAATGTTAAAGCCAAGATTGGAGGTAATACGGTGGAATAGAATGGTTTTTGGAGTCACCGACCTGGATTGAATCCATACTCAGCCACTTACAGCTGTGTGACCTTGGGCAAGTAACCTAACCTTCAAGACCCAATGCCTCCATCTGTAAAATAGGGATAATATTAGTACCTAATTCATCTGTTATTTACAGAACTGAATGAGATAAAGCATGTAAAAGCACTTTAATATACTGCCTGGCTTATGGTAACAAATCAATAAATGTTAGTAGTTCAGCATCATAATCCATAGCCTTTGTTCTTCCGTTACACTCTACATTGTACTAGGCAATGAAGGGGACACAAAGTTTTCAAAGAGCTTAGAATATTCTTAGTGAGATAAAACAAATGCATGTGAAAATAGTTATAGAAATACTTTTGTTAACACAGTCTCAGGCACAATGTAAGTGCTGAACGAATGGTCACTATTATCATTTGTATTGCTTCTCAGCAAGATTTCCCCAGATGAAAGTAGATGGTATCCTGTGACAATTTGTTGGGAGTACCATATCTCTATGAAATACCCATTTATACAAAGCTTATGCCAGCAGCAGCTCCCTAATTATTTCAGTCCCTAAGTGGGTTTAGTGGACAAATTGAAGACCTAGTTTTGGGGGCCACTGGAGTGCAATTTCCAAAGATCCTGATGGGGCCTGGGTCTCTCAAATTCTTTTGCCACTTTGCTTCTTTGAGGGGTCTGAAATGACTCCTCAAGACACTTATGCCTTTGGATTAAGTCTAAGGTATATTTAAAATATAAATTCATCCCGGCATGGAAG
Source organism: Eubalaena glacialis (assembly GCF_028564815.1). Taxonomy (NCBI): domain Eukaryota; kingdom Metazoa; phylum Chordata; class Mammalia; order Artiodactyla; family Balaenidae; genus Eubalaena; species Eubalaena glacialis. Next base: position 106,024,356 of record NC_083736.1, on the reverse strand, counting down.
TTACAAAACTTACAACTTATACCTTATCCAACACCCTTCGTTTTCCAGATACTATATATATAGTGATATTATATATATATTATATATATATAATATATATACTGATATATATAATATATGTAGTGATGTTATATATATAATATATATAGTGATATTATATATATATATATTATATATATAATTTAATCTCACAAGAAATCTTCCAGAAGTAGGTATTATTAACCACATTTTCAAATGAGAAAATGGAGGGTAGGAGCTTGGCTATCTTGTCCAAACTCAGGTCTTATGATACTAAAGCCCTTTTTCTTTCTGCTATATTACTTTCCTCCTGTGCTAGGCACCCAGTAGACACTTGTTGAATTGTCCTGTGCTATAAGTTTCTTGGAGATAAGAAAGGGAACTATAATTCTGAATCACTTGTCTTAGTGAATCAATAGCTTTAAAAAATTGTGCTATGTAGTTATCCCCATCCACCCTCTAAATAGAGGCAGAATATGAATAAATTAACTGTTTCCTATATTTATATCCCTTTTATTCCTATTTGAAGTTAGACCAAGGCTTAGCAAACTAAACCCAAAAGGGCAGACATGTCCTTGAAAATATAGATGAAGGTCTGGATCTAATAAGGGCCAAGTATTTGGCTTTTTAACTGATGGAATTTCTTAGGGAAATAAAGGATTTATAGGTCTGAGCAAATGGCCATATTGAAGTCAGCAGGGTTATGGGCATGCACAGATTTTGACCTTAAAGCAGAAACCCTGTGGCACTCAGTCATTACTCCTGGTTGAGAGGGACTGGCCTCGGTTCCATCGCCTACTGGACTGCTTTTACGGCTGTCTCAGGGTCCCTCAAAAGGTCTTCAACAACCTTTTAGTCCTGAACTCCTCCCTTTTCTTACTCTCAGTGAGCTTAGTGCTGCATTCTTTTATGCACATATGTGTATGGGAGTGTATGTGTGCATGTGAATGTGTTGGCAGGGAAGGCTGGGGCTTGGGAGGTGGTGGTATAGAGGCAAAGGAAGAGACTGAATTGATTGGGGGAGTTTTAATTGCTTTTTATTTCAAAGTAAGAGAAAAATCCTCCAATTTCTCTGAGCCTGCACTAATTTGCCACCTCCAGTGTTTGACTCTTTTTTTTCCCCCCCAGTGGTATCTGCTTGCCTCTACCTTGCCCTTTGTTCACCATCTACAGACTTAAATCAGATTCCTATGTATCCCAAATCAGAGGCCAAAAGGCTAACCCAAAGCATATCCTACAAATACCTAGGCACTTGATGAAATCTTAATCTGATCAAAGGTGACAAGCTTTTTCCCAAAGCCAGATGGGGGCAGAGAGGGCCCCTCACCACAGTAGATCACTCCTGTAGTCTGAGGGCAGATGGAGATGCAATAGTGACACCTTGCTTGTCCCAGGTGCTGACAGAATCATTTGCCATTGCTTGGAGACTGCAAGGACATGAACATGCCTCACTGGAGCCATATGCATGTATAGGTAAATGGTTTAGAATGATTTTAGTTTTAAAGCTAGTTTTCATGCTGATGACTTGTAGAGTATTATGATTTAGAATTCTCCTTTTTCTTTTTTAATTGAAAATTGGTAAACTGACTCTAAATTTCACTGGGAGGTGTAAATGACCAAGAATATTCCAGAATTTTTTTGCCCCGCCACCCACGTTTATTGAGATATAATTGACATATAACATTGTATAAGTTTAAGTTGTACATATGTTGATTTGATACACATATATAGCAAAATGATTACCATCATAGCCTTAGCCAATACTTCCGTCACATCACATAATAACCATTTCATTTTTGTTGTAAGAACATTTAAGATCTGGTCTCTTAGCAACTTTCAAGTATACAATACAATATTATTAACTATAATCACCACACTGTACATTAGATCCCCAGACTTATTCATCTTATAACTGGAAGTTTGTACCCTTTGACCAATATTTCCCCATTTCCCCCACCCCCAGCCCATGGTATCCACCATTCTACTTTCTGTTTCTATGAGCTCGACATTTTTAGATTCCAAAATTATCCTGATTTTAAGAAAACACTTAGGGGTGATGGCCTAGAGGAGTGGCTCCAATAGGTGATGTATAGCTGAGTAAAGTAACTTAAGTATTTATTGAACTTACTTTCTGCAAAACCTTCTGCCAGGTGTTCCCAACATATTTGGCCCTGGCCCTCTGCTCTTTCTTTGTATATTCTTTCTTAAAATGTCATCCAGCTTCCTTTTTCTTGATTAATTTTTTATTCAGTTATTTATTTATTTATTTAATTTTTGGCTGCGTTAGGTCTTAGTTGCAGCACGCGGGATCTTCATTGCAGCACGCAGGATCCTTCGCTGCAGTGCGCAGGTTTCTCTCTAGTTGTGGTGCACGGGCTGCAGACCACATGGGCTCTGTAGTTGTGGCCTGCAGGCTCTCTAGTTGTGGCCCGTGTGCTCAGCAGTTACAGCACATGGGCTTAGTTGCCCCGCAGCATGTGGGATCTTACTTCCCCGACCAGGGGTCGAAAACCGTGTCCCCTGTCTTCCAATGAAGGCAGAGTCTTAACCACTGGACCACCAGGGAAGTCCCTGATTAATTTTTTTAAAAAAATAATTAAGAGTTACACACAGCAAACTCTTCTGAATCCAGAATTAGATGCATTCTAATCCTAGGTCTGCCCCTTAATTAGTTGTATGACCCTGGGGAAAATCACCTATGGTAGGCGAAATTTTAAAGATGTTTCCCTAACATTTCAATCCACTGGTTATTTAAGCAAACATTAATCTCAGTACAGCTGTGTAGGGACTTTGCGGATATAACTAAGTTGCTAATCAGCTGACCCTAAAATAGGGAGATCTGGAGGAAACCTTGGGAGGTGATGACTATGTCTGTATGGTAGTGATTGTTTCACGGGTATAGTATACTTATCCCCAAACTCATCAAGTTGTATATATTAATTATGTACAGCTTTTTACATGTCAATCATACCTCAGTAAAGTGGTTTAAAAAAAGTTCATCAACAGAGGAATGGATAAAAAAGATGTGGTACATATATACAATGGAATATTACTCAGCCATAAAAAGGAACGAAATTGGGTCATTTGTAGAGACGTGGATGGACCTAGAGAGTGTCATACTGAGTGAAGTAAGTCAGAAAGAAAAAAACAAATATTGTATATTAACGCATATATGTGGAATTTAGAAAAATGGTATAGATGACCTTATTTGCAAAGCAGAAAGAGAGACACAAATGTAGAAAACAAATGTATGGATACCAAGGGGGAAAGGGGTGGGGTGGGAAGAATTGGGAGATTGGGATTGACACATATACACTATTGATAGTATGTATAAAATAGACAACTGAGGGGAACATACTGTATAGCACATGGAACTCTACTTAATGCACTGTGGTGACCTAAATGGGAAGGAAATCCTAAAAAGAGGGGATATATGTATATGTATAGCTGATTCATTTTGCTGTGCAGTAGAAGCTAACACAACATTGTAAAGCAACTATACTCCAATAAAAATTAATAAAAAAAGAAAGAAAGCAGAGAATAGATCACATTCCCCCCCTGAATTTTAGTTCCCTCATTTGTAAAATGGAGACAATACAGATTCAAGAGGTTCCTGTGAGGATTAGATAGAATGTATGTAATATTACTTTAGCACAGCACCTGATACATACTAAGTGGTAGATCGTATTGCTTCCTACTGCCTCTGCCACCACCTTGGCTGATGACTCCCAAATTGATATCTCCAGCCCAGCTCTTTCACTTAAAGTCTGTTTCTCAGGCCCCCAAAGGGATGTTGAGTCAAAGAGACTGTAGATGAGAGTCCTGGCAAGAGAAAAGTTACTTGGACCTTGGGTTTCACTGTACACTGAGCCTGCTGTACTATGCCATATACGACAGGAAAAGTGTTTAGAACAATATATACTGAGATGTTAGTAGTGATTATCCCTGGGAGATAGGACTTTTGTTTTCTCCTTCATGTTTTTTTGATATTTCAGATTTTTATATAGGAACATGTATTGTTTTTGTAATAATAAAAACAATAATCTATCTTTGAATTTTTAAAAATACCATATGTAGCCTGAGAACTACCCCAGTTCAGGATGTAAATGGACAGTTCATGATCCTGGAACTTTCCATTGTATTCTGGGGCTGCTAGTAATATTCTTGTTACAAATTTAAGCTTACTTGTGATTGAAATCAGGAATCATTTTTGGATGAGCAAAGGTGACAGTAAGAATTTTATTAAATTAGGCTGACCCGACTGCCAATCCCATTCACCTTCTTTCTTGATGCCTTACACTAAAGAGGCTGGAAAAGTGAATTACACACTTTTCCAACCTAATATGTAGCTAGGGTCAGTCATATGAAAAAGTCTGACAAGTTAGACATAAATGATAACATTACTATGTGGTTTTGAGAAAGATCATGCATCCTTGATACACAGGGTAAATATAGTTTACCCTGCTGATTCTGCTTATTCTTGCCTCCTGAGTGAGTGATGTGATATGAGAGCTGGAGCTGGAGCAGCAGTATTGCAACATGAAGGAAAAGACAGAAATGCTGGCTCTGACAATGCTGAGCCATTTAAGCAACACTAAAACTGCTTATTTCCATAGCCTTGCTATGTGAAAATAAACAAACTAGAAAAGCAAAAAAGAAAAAAAAAAGAATTTTATTAAATTAATGAAGGGTGATGCCATGCAGTCAGCTGTTCCCCACTTGACCTAGTGCTAGATAATGAATGAATTGCCAAGAGAAGAAAGCCACTTCTGGTGAACCTCAGAACCTAAGCCTAGCTGTGGAGCAGCTAAGCCCGTGCGCCACAACTACTGAGCCTGCTCTCTAGAGCCCGCGAGCCACAACTTCTGAAGCCCGTGCACCTAGAGCCCGTGCTCCGCAACAAGAGAAGCCACCGCAATGAGAAGCCCGTGCACCGCAACGAAGAGTAGCCCCCTCTCGCCACAACTAGAGAAAGCTCACCCGCAGCAACAAAGACCCAAAGCAGCCAAAAATAAATAAAATTAAAAGAAGAAAAAGAACCTAAGCCTCAACATGCTCTGACATTTATCCAAACTTCCTTTTATTTTCTTGGGAGTCCACACTTGTTTGCTCTGAACTCTTCCTGTGTAGCTGTTTAAGCTGTCCTCTTATCTGTCCTGAGGCCCTAAAATACTGCAAAACTACTGCTTTTAAGTCCCCCGGCCCCATGGTCAATCTTGAGAATTTAGAAGTGCAACAAGTCAGGGCCCAGTAAATTCCAGATTCCAGGCATGGTTTCCCTTGTCAGAACCCTCACTGACAGATCTTGCTTAGGATCCTGACCCACTGAACCTCTAGAACTCTGGAAGCCGACTCTGGTCTTCGTCCTTGGCCCGGGGGGCCTGGTGTGTTGCCTTCTGAAAACTTACGGGAACAGTCTCATGGCCTACCTCAGAAGCCCAAGAGATGCTCTGAACTGAAGCGTCCCACTAAGAACCCTCCAAGACTGAGCAACATAAACAAGTTTCCTGTCTATTTCAAGAGATTGTCTTGAAATAAATATGCCTAAGTAATGAATTATGCAATTAGTCACAGTGTCCTCTGAT